>NC_064920.1:1001250-1335000 GCF_023897955.1 Schistocerca gregaria | reverse complement strand
GTCACCAATGAATTTAAAGTTGTAAGCTGCCACAACTTTGCTACACTACATGGCATATGATTCCTGATTTTTGCCACATGGAACTACAAACTACCATGGCTCAACATTTTGGGATCTGTTGGTGATCAGTAACCTGTAAACTTATGGAACACTGTTAGTATTATACATGACATAATTTCTCCTACCTCCTAACTGAGACAGTCTGTAATTTTATAATGATCTATTATTCTTTTCTACTTTCATGAGGGGTGTTCATTCCAGCAAATGATGCTATACTTTTATTTTGGTCACTGGCAGTATTTTTACTCCAGTAATCAAACATCTAGCAGCTATGATGTGCATTCCCACCCTGCTGACTTGCATTTTGTGGGTACTTTTGCATTGCTCTGTGACAGTAGTTGTATGTGGCAGCTGTCAGCTCTAGTGAATTCAGACCCTTAAGTTCAATTAAAATTTAAAAAATTGGTGTTTCTTCACTTGGATCATTATTCACTTTTTGTCAATTCCACTTTAATAAAATTTCACATCTACCTACTTGTCACTGCACCTGATTCCTATCTCCATCATTTCAGTTTACCAACTTATTAAAACTGAGGTGAGCATGTGCAGCGAGATGACATAGGACTGCCATGTTTCAAGGTGTTTGACTTACACTCAAATTCAGTTGATGTAAAGTTATTCATCTCTGTAAATTTTTTTTTGCAGGGTCCGCAGAAGTTGCCAATGGCACAGCTATTGGCAGGTGAGTTTTTAGCTTTCTTCAGTAGCATAATTACACTTTAAATTTGCAACTTCAATATTTTCTTATGTGGTAAATTATTTTTCATCATTTCCTTTGACATTAATTCTTCATTGATGATATGCTACAGTATTTCAGTAAAACAGTTTTTTAAAATTGTATACTTTGACTTAACACTGGATGTTAATTATGTAGTACATACATCATACTGAAAATTGGCAGTGTTATCGTAAATACAAATGATTGGTTACAAATGTGTAGATGCTTTTAAAATGTGTAATGTGGTAGATTGTGAAGGAAATGTGGTCAAAGGGAAAGAAGACAAATTTTTAAGTACCAAATTGACATTTAAAGTTACGCCACTTTAAAGATAAGCAAACATTACAAATTAGCACAATATGGTAAGTAGTAGTATTTAACTCACAATTCCTTTATTCCATTAACATGGCACATATTGAAATTGTCATCTTGAGATAAATATATTTAAGTATACAACTATCACTCTTCATAGTTGAGCTTCTTAGAAAAACTTGCCTACGTTATTGGGAACTGGAACATGTTAACCACATGCATGCCAAATGACAGAATGACAATATGAAAATCAAATAGCTACTGTGAACTAAAATACAAAATGACAATTTATAAATAAACCAATAGCAACCAGAATACCAACATGCAAAAAAACCCTAGCTACTTGAGCTCCAACCTAATATTTTTAATTTTTTGTGGCTAGGTTTCATAGGGAAAATAAATTTACTTTTAAAGGAATTTTTGCCACTTGCCATTGAAACCACTTATTGTAAGCACCACTGTTCTCATTTTTCCCATTTAGCCATTTTAAATTAAAATCTATTAATGCTTTCTGTCAACATAATATTCATAGGTTGACTATTTATCTAAAAGAATGTGCCCACATTAGGTGAGAATGAGGTAATGTACTCCATAAAAATTGTGAAAAAGCAGACTGTATCCTTTGGGTTCTAGGCATATCAACTTGTCTTAGATCACATGTAATGTCATTAACAACAAAAAGCACAAAGATGGGAAAGGCCGACTAAATGCATGCATTGTCTACTCACTGTTACCATTATTGGTATCAGCTGTATAAAGATGTCTCTTATTTGTGCTCCTAACATCTAATGTACCAGCATCACAAAATGTTGATGGGTTCTTTTACTAAGATATGTACAAAACAAATGAAATTAGTGACAAGGCTGAGGATATATCTGTTGGTAGGACATTACATAGAATTACATAGAACAATGTAGAAGTAACTTAAGATGTGCTTCAAGGAAGTGTGTTGGGCCCTTGGTGTTGATGTTGTGTATTAATAATGTTGCAGACATAATTCTTCTTATTTTTTTGTTTTTGCCTTTGGGACATCTAATGACCACATGTTAATTTCAATGCTTACTCCTTTGTTCCTCTTTCTTCTTCTTCTTCCAGGTTTCTTTCATCTTCTCACTACCTATCCTTTTTCTCTTCTCAGACCATTATGACCCTGTCCTCTTCTTCCTCCTGCCTTGGAATCCTTCCATTTGCAAAACTTGATTCTTGAAAATCTGCCTTTCTACTGCACATGTTTCTTGTATTTCTTTTGAAATCTTTCGTAACTTCTTGTATCGATGCTATTGTTGATACTTTGACCCAAAGATACTTAACAATCTATTTGGTTAACCTGTTGCTGTTCATTCTTCAGAAATGGCCAAAAAATAGCAGTCAACTCTCCTGCAGCAATTCAGTTGTGTTTCCTATGTTGCAGTATGCTACTTCTTTACTCGTTAATATCTATACCTCTGGATTTCTTAGCAAACTGAGTATTTCTCAAGTGATTCATCATTCTAGGACTTAAAGTTTGTATAATTAGTAATTCAACATAAAACATTCACCTTCATAGAGACTTTTTTCTCCATTTTTGTTAATCCAAATGCATTCTTCACTGCTCTATTCATTTCTTTGGATAATTCTTCCATTTTCCTGATTTAGCTGTTTTAATTTCTTCTGAAAAATGTTTTACTGTCTCCTTTGTGTTGTTAAGCCTGTCTGTGCCACATTCAATGAATGTTTTCTGTGTCTTTTGGTTTTTATTAGGGAGAAGATTCAGGTCAATTTTCATTAGATAATGATCAGCTTTAATTTCCTATTTTCTTGTTACTTTCAAATTTTTTGATAGAAGTTGACATTAACTTCAACTGAATTGTTCTTCTAAGATTAATTATTCTTCACATTCTTCTGGTTGGTTCCTTTATGGGCTAGATATTTTCTTAATATTCTCCACCATTATCACATTACGTGCTTTTGGAATTTTTTATATTGTGTTTTCCAAAAGTTCCCAGAGTGCTTTTACTTCACTCATAGTTTTCTTATTGTCATCATTAATTGGAACTTGGCAATTAACAATGGTATCCTGTTTATTTTTCATGTCACTGTGTTAATCAGTTTGAATTGTCACATAATCTTCTAAATTTTTGTGAATATAGAAAACAGTACCAGGTAGTCCTATTTTTTCATAATTTTTAATCCTTTTTTACCCCTAAAATGCCTGTGGTTTTTCAATTCTGTAACATTTTTGTCTAAAATACATATTTCTTGTACTGCCAAAAAATTGTATGTTATGCTTATGTAGTTGCATTGTCTGAGGTGCCTTGCCCCTTGCACTGTTGGCGTGGGTCTCTTAGTGAGATACACTATCTGTAGTTCTGAATATCATTGTTCACATAGAACTAATAGAGATGCAAAAACAAACCTGAGACAGAACTGAGCAGCACTGAATGCAAGTTTGAAAGTGAAGAGTAAGATTAGCATTATGTTGCTAACAGCAAGTACTGTTAATGAATGGAACAGGTTTGTTTCCCAGCAATACATAGCAGGTATAATTTATATTTGCAGTGTTGTGCTGATGAATTCAGTACATCTGAAATACTATGAAATTTTCACCTAGATCTATTTATTATTTGACTAGTTCTTTGAAACCTTCACCAGAAATAGCATTAGGATGACTTGTGTCTTTGGCTCACATTGCAGCACACTTGCATGTTACAGTGTTGTTTATTATTTCCAGTATCTCTGAAAGAGCTGTGACAGTGTGGGTTTCCTTACTGATGGGTTGCTTTAAATGAGAGTTTCCTGAAACACCATAAAGCAAAAGCAGTATATGTGCAATATGTACTGACTAGACTTGTTGTTTCCATACACAACCAATCAAAATTAATTCTACACTTCACTGATTAGAACCCCCCCCCCCCCCCCCCCCTATTTACTTCCTCAATGTGTATCCACTGGTTTGTGCCTTACTCCTCACTGCATTGGCTATCTCAAGCTGCAAGATTACTCAGCCATAAATTAGAAGACACTGCTGGATGTAGCCAAGCACTATACACAAGTTGAATGCCTTTGGACTGAAACATTATCTAGAGCTGATGAATGAAATTTTTCTGGCTTCTACTTGAATAGGGCAATGAACAATTGAATAGTGGCAGATGAAAATTTCTTCAGTATTGAAATTCAAACAGTGTTTTCTCATTTTACACATTTTTTCTCTTCATCTTCTCTCTCTCTCTCTCTCTCTCTCTCTCTCTCTCTCTCTCTCTCTCTAAAAGCTCACTTTCATTCATTTAGTATAAGAGAGACAGTCACAATGTTCCCAAGGCTCCTCTTCTGAGTCTCACAAAGTGTACCAGTTATTAAAATAACTGCCCTTTGGAAACCTATATGACTGCAGGACAGTGTGGTGACCCACAGAACACCTATTTCCACAGCTGAGCATATAGTTTCTCACCCAATGCTGCTGTGACAGCTGTCCCATGCTGGAGGTGCATATTTTCTCATGATGTAACTCACCATAAACAAAATCTAATAAATCTAATGAACAATATTTGTATGTGTGTATGGCAAGTTGTTTTGTGTTACTTTATTCATACTGTATTAGTGACATATTTTTTGAAAATGTCAGTCTTTATTAACAGACATTGGTATGTTCATCACTCCTTCAAAGTGGTTTATATAAGCATGGTCCATGAAAGTTGTTCCAATGGACACTGTCAAAAAATTTCTTTTTATACACACCATGTATGTGGCTTTCTATTTCTTAGTTATTCCTTCTGAGATTAGTAGTAGGCTCAATATGGCACTGTGTATGTTAAAAGATGCATATATGCCAGTTTTTGCAGCTATAATTTCAAAATAGTAGAAGATTTCACTAAAGCAGTAAATAAGGTTATTAAAAGATGCTTTCCTCTCTGTGTGTATAGCTACAGCTACTGAAAGATGGCGGCAGCTCAAGCAAGAGGACAAGGCTGGGGATGCCAAGCACTCAGTGGGTGAGTAGCAGTGAGAGCCCTTAATGGGAGGCTTGTGAATCAAATGTATCAGGTCACCTATTAGTGAACATTAAGATGGTGTGTGTGTCCACCCGTCTTCTTTATAGTGGCTTGAACTCTTCTGTTAACACCCAAACCTCTGTGAAGGAATGGCAGCCCATTCTTCCTTGAGAGCCGAACCCAAAGAAGGTAGAGATGTAGGACATTGGGTTTGGAGTGAAGTCACCATTATAACTTGTCCCTAAGATGATCCATTGCTTTCTGGTTAGAACATTGACAGGCAAGCTCAATGCAGGAATATAACTGTCCATAAAATTTTGCCTCACGATGCTAGTTCATCACAGGTGGCACTGTTGAGCTGATTCAGTCAGTCATTGTGTCTGAGCTCTTCCTCTGCTGTAGACAGTACACTGCTGTCAAATACACATTTATCCCCCTGCATTTAGCATTTTCTAAAGTGTGATAAGGAGGGAACAACTTAAGAGGAGCAACTGCATATTGTCACACTGCCTCCTCTGCACATCATTGTTGGCACTAATGATGATGGCACGTAAAGTTAACAGTGTTCAGCTAACACAACTCCTTCCATCACATTGCCATAGAGTACAGAATGATTTGTCACTTCGCTCCAAATCTTTTGCTTCCAAATGTCCACTGTCTAGTGGATATTGCTCATTACATGACCTTCAGGATTGCTTAATGTTGAGACCAGGAATGTGTGGCTTTCAGAATCAGCCCAGCTATTGTAACCAGGACTGCTGAGTGAGAGTGAGGACTGGCCATGGGGCAAGATGTATGACTTGGTCCCACCTACATGTATAGCAACCCAATTTTATTACCAATGTAATGTATCTGAACTGACTCTGAAAGTTTGCGTATGTTAAACCTGTGTGTGTGTGTGTGTGTGTGTGTGTGTGTGTGATTGTATTAAACTGATTATTTTCATTGTATAATAATACTATTTTATTGTTATTTTGCAGAAGGTTTGACATGAAACATAACATAGTCTGGGGAGTATTGATGATATAGGAAAAAAAAAAATGCATTGACATAAAATCTAAAGTAAATGTAATTTATTATTAAACACACAACTTACCTGTATATTTGCAATTGATGAAGTACATACAGTGTCACTTCTTGGTCTCTTGATTTATCTCTGGTGCCAGGCCCTTTACTCATAAATTATTTCCCATTAAGACTTTCATTACAGTCTGTTCATGGACCAGGCTGTTTGTCTTCCTGCCTCACCTCCCTACAGGGAGCCCAGCAAGGAACTGCCTTGCCCCATCTGCCACCCACACTCATAGTAACACATCCAACCTATTGTGGATGACCCATGCCCAGGTAGCCATAACATTAGAAATTCATTGCAACACAGAAGTCACATGACAGTGTTGGGTAAATGAACCAGCTTCCTATTGCAAGCAACATAAAAATAGTCCTGATGTGATGTAAGGTTGAAATTAGTATGAGAATCATTCTTCAAGGTGCAAGTTGAGCACTGCAAGTTGTACTGGTGATGTCCTAGTTTCCAATGTTGTTGTTGTGCCCAGAGGAAATGTTGTGACTGTAACAGCAGCCAAAAATATGACAACTGCCATCTCCATGGAGGAGATGGCAGTGCCATTCAGGTGGCACAGTTATGGGGGGGGGGGGGGGGGGGGGGGGGAACTACAGGAATCAGGCCAGGACATTGTTAAGGAGGAATGGGATGGAGGGGTGGTGCAGGCAGAATTACAACAGAATGAAGAAATGAAGTCGTACAAGACAGAGACAAGATAAAACAAGTAATAATAAGGTAATGAATCAAAGAACATGCAAGAACAAAAATGTAGAGCCATCTGCAACTCAGAGGAAATGGAAACTGTTTTGGTCATGAAGCAAAACCATCCAAAAAGTGTGCAGAAGCACTAGAACACAGAGGTGAAGGCTACCCAGTGGAACAGAAGACACTGGAAGTAAGTTCCCAGGGACAAAGAAGTAATGAAAAAAGCACAAGAAGAGAGATGTTCCCTAGTATCCAAGAGGAATAGAGTTTCATTGCAGCACAGGTTGTATGTGACAACACACAGCAAATGAAACAGCTTTCTAGTGAAGGCAAGGTAAATATTATCCTGATCCACTTAAAGATTGTCCCTAATATGAGTAACATTCTTGAAGCTTCCAGCTCAGCACTCTGTAACAACTGACAAACATTATTGTAGGCACCTTTGGTGTAGGTTGCACTGGAAATGACAATATTGTGGGCTGCATTCTTATTAATATAATCATGGCACTAGGAAGTAGATAATTGATGTCAAGTTTAGGACTTCGGTTGGCTGGAGAGCCACAGCACAGTGACGTATGAAGACTGTGCAGTGGTGGTATACTGGAAAGTTGTCCAGTATCACATGGCCCCTGTACAGAAACTGTGCAGTGGCTGTCTGGGCAAGATGAACTGCACTGAGTTTGTTTCAGGCCTCTTAACATGCCAGCAACAGACAGCCCTGCATTGTGTGGCATAAGGCAGGATCATAAGGCACCACTGAGATGCTACACAACCCACTTCCACATCATTCTTATTATGTCTCCTACTCCTTACTGTCATCGTATCCATCAGTTTTTCATCCTACCTCACCACTACAAAGACAGCACCTTAGAAATATCACATCTCATCTACCATTCATTCTCCTGACTTCGTGTACCAAGCTGTAAGTAAGGAAAAGAGGGTCGCATTGTATGTGTTATGATGTGGCAATTCTACTGCATGAACAGCAAAAATGTAGTATGTTATAAACAATTTTGCTATTACTTTGTGTCGGGTAACCCCGAGAGAAATTTATGATAATTTGAATGATGTGCAAAAATATCTGCAAATCACTAAGTGCTCTCAATGTCAAATACTGGCTGAATATAATTTTGGCGTATGCCTGCAGTTAGTGAGGCTGCATATACAGTCATACACACAGTTCCTAACTTTTACACATGTCACAGTGAGTTAATCCTGTAACGTAAAGTTGTATGTTTTTATAAGCAGATTACTAAAGGATTTTACATATTAAAATTTTGTCAATTATGTAAAACGTTGACAGTAAAATTTTATTTGTCCCAGTCAGTCTTCAGATAGCCAGCCTGCAACTGAAATAAAGTTCTGGCTTTCTGGAACAAGGTTAGTAATTATCACTGTTGTCCATAATTCAGTAGATTAGATGCTCAGTAATTCACTGATCAGTAGGCACCCTAATAAATTGAAATAATTGATTCTGTTCTTTATCCTGTAATGTTGAAACAATCTTTGTGTATCACTTGTTTGTTTTTTACTTATGCATTTAAGTATTTTTTTATATATTAACTCGAATTTTTTTCTGTCAATCATGTTCAGGTGTTTTCTCTCCTATTGCTGAAGAGTGGAAATTGAAGAGGGGACTCTAGAGATCAGTGGAACAAGGGTAAATTTCACCACTGGCAGAAAGTTAATTTTGTGGCATGTAATTAACACCATCCTCCTTCCTGGACTCATTCCAGGGCGCTCACAACTTTCATCAGCTCAGGGCTTTGAGCCATTACAATACTTCCCACATGTTACTGACTTAATTAATCAAGTAAACTCCTTTCTACATATCCTATTCATCTCCATTCCATTCTAATTACATCTCCCATGCTGGTTTGTTTCCTGACCCCACAAACTTTTTAACCTCTATTGCACTGGTTACTGAAATGCTATCTCAAGTCTAAATTATCTGCTAAATGATCCAAAACATTTCTCAAAGACCCGTCACATACTGGCACTTAATTTACAACAAGCAACTCTCCTTTATAATTAATGCTGTGTTGTATGTGAGTGGTTAGTAACCAGAATCTTAATGACAGTTAAACTTCATCTTCACTTTCCTGATGTAATTGCAGATTTCACAGTGATCACAGATGTAGGGGGAAGGCATATCACTGACCCAGAACGAGACAATATGGAATAAAAAGTGGCAGGACTGGACCACGCAAAACTTGGGACTTTGAATGGATGCTGATAACCATGCAATTGAGTGCCCCCCTAAACAGATATCTTTATCTTTATCATGGAATAAATCACTCAAATCATCACGTACTATGAAGGACAATAAAGCAACTATCATTATCCCACCCTGCAGAAATGCTGCATCAATCTGTACAAGATTTCATGTACAAGATGGAAAGTTTCTAAAGTGATTAAAAGTTTAAATGCACCATTTCAACTAAAAAATGACTTTCTGGTGGTGACCATTGTTCATCGGTACTGTAGACATTACACTGTGAGATCCATAATTTTACCAAAGCGATAGGTTACATCATAGTTGATACTCATTAATCATGACAATTGATCTTCTTAAAAAATAACACATACTGCTTACTGTTGTCTAACATTTTTCTAGAATGATAGGACTCATTCTTTTCAATACAATCATAGCCTGACAAACTTCCTAAAGTCTTCTGAAAAAACTTTCTGGGTTGCGAAATATGTACAAACTGCCCTTCTTCAAGAGGTCTTCTTGTCTTAGAAATTATTGTGTTTGACATGTGTTGATTAGTAATAATTCAATAAAACTACCTTAGTGTACTTCAACAAGTTTATCACAAATTGTGCAGTGTGATGTAAAAGTAACTGTTTAGCTAATATCATTCTTTGGGTTTGCTTTTCATAATATTAAGATAGGTCTCTGGTACATGAAACAGAATCACATGATAATTCTTCTGATGGTCTTTCAGATCTTGCATTTACTTCTTTGCCAGCTGTCATCACCATGACAAACAGTCCATTATCTAGTAAGTGGTTTCTTTTTTTTATGCATCTTGCTCCACAGGACCAATTTCAGGAGAAAATCTGAGGTCATGGAATGTGTCAGAAAAAATAAAATTTTTATTAAACTAAAAGAAAACCACAAGTTTATGTAAACACAATCAAGAATAGGAGACCCATTCTTGTGGTCGCTGACTGGAAATGGATGCCACAGTATACTGTGCACCTTTCTACAGAAAAGTCCAGGAAGTGCCATCCAAATGCAGATTGGATTCGTGCGTAGTGTTAACTGAGTGAATGATGCTAATTCTTGGGAATAAGCTGATATTGTTCACAAGAAATGACAGCAGAGAATATATATTTATTAATAGGCTGATGTCAGCTTACTCAGACTAATTAACAGTTGTCAATGGGATGTTTACAGACTTACACCACTTACTGCCTGAACCTTCATTTCTGAGCCAAAAACATCCTTTGCAGAATGGAAGAGTTATCCCAAAATATAATACTATATGTCATAATCAAATGAAAATGAACAAAGTAAATTAATATTTTGTATTGAACTATCATTTACTTCAGATACTGTTCAAATAGTGAAAACGCCAGCATTAAGTCTTTGAACAAGATTCTGAACAACCAGAAATGGTAAATTTCACTAATTGTAAAAATGTTGGCTTTTGTTGAATTGTGTGTTAGAAATTGTAAAAACTGATTCTTGCCATGATTTAGCATTACGTTTATTCTCTACAAGCCATGAACTTGTCTTGAACTGCATTACTTGAAACAGTGCCAGTACTGAACGCAACATCCTTCACTACCAAGCTAGTGTCATTAGCAATCAGATGGCATACCATTTGTATAAATAAGGAACAGGAGTGGACCCAGCAATTTCAAGAACAGATTTATTACATAATACTCACACCACTCTGTTGAGGTATGTAGGCCTCAGGGAATGTGTAATGTGAAAGCTGTATTTACTGCTAAAGATAACATGTAAATATATAAATACACAACCTAAGCTCTGTTCATTAAACATTATACTAGTACAGACAGGATTTTTGCATTGATGATTTATCAGCGGGAGGAGGATATGTGAGAATTTGAGAAGTGCCTTGAGTCTCATCTGGTTATATATTCCTTTCAGTGAATGGAAGCCCAATGGTGCATGGCATTTTCTGACTACACATTGAGAGCACCTGAAACATCCCAGCAATTACAATAAAATACACACTTTTGAGGTCTTTAATCATTTGTGTTGAGTAGTAGTTGTCTCCCACGAGTTGAATAAGGCTAGGCTTGAAACCTATTAAGGATCCTCATCCTCAAGACAATGGAATGTGCAGAATATTCAAAGGAAAAAGGAGGGGGGGAGGGGGGGGGGGGGGCAGTGAACTGATGACTCCTGAAATTATAGGGATAATTATACCAGTATCAGTGTGGCTTTAGACTATCTATGTATGCAGACAAAGCAAGCTCCTGGAAACTACTGAAATGTCTCAAGGTTGGTGGCTGAAAAAATGCATCCAGTTTGTCTTCAGAAAAGTGTATTTCATGACCTTCTGTGGACTTGATAAAGAAGGCATCAATACTCGTTAAAGAGACAGTTTTTCCAAGGTCCTATTTTTATTACAGGGAAAAGTTAGATAAGTTCTAAGAAACCTTGGAAAAAATCTTCTCTTTGTCTCATTAGCTGAGTGTAGAGGGAGCTGTGTACGTCAAATACAGGTAAGGCTAAAAGTCTTAAATTTTATAGTCATTGTAATGTGATAAATGACTTTGTCAAATCAGCAATTTCTCTTGATTTTTTTTAATCTGATGAGCCTAAATATCAAGCCCCTCTTGTCCTAGGTTCATATTTGCTACTTTTCACATATGCTGCAATTGCTCTCCTATTACTGTGCCGCCCCCCTTACCCCTCCCTCTCTCACAAGAACCATGGACCTTGCCATTGCCCCAGCGATACAGATAGCTGTACCCTAGGTGCAACCACAATGGAGGGGTATTTCACGGGTAATAGTCTGGATGAGTTTCTGATCTGGCCTTGCAACACTAATCTTAACGGCCTTGCTGTGCTGGTACTGCGAATGGATGAAAGCAAGGGGAAACCACAGCTGTAATTTTTCCCGAGGGCATGCAGCTTTACTGTATGGTTAAATGATGATGGCATCCTCTTGGGCAAAATACTCCAGAGGTAAAATAATCCCCCATTCGGATCTCCGGGCGGGGACTACTCAAGAGAACGTTGTTTCAGGAAAAAGAAAACTGGCATTCTACAGATTGGAGCGTGGAATGTCAGATCCCTTAATCGAGCAGATAGGTTAGAAAATCTAAAAAGGGAAATGGATAGGTTGAAGTTCGATATAGTGGGAATTAGTGATGTTCGCGGTCAGGAGGAACAAGACTTTTGGTCAGGCGAATACAGGGTTATAAATACAAAATCAACTAGAGGTAATGCAGGAGTAGGTTTAATAACGAATAAAAAAAAAAAATACGAGTACGGGTAAGCTGCAACAAATAGCATAGTGAATGCATTATTGTGGCAAAGATATACACAAAGCCCACACCTACTACAGTAGTAAAAGTTTATATGCCAACTAACTCTGCACATGATGAAGAAATTGAAGAAATGTATGATCAAATAAAAGAAATTATTCAGATAGTGAAGGGAGATGAAAATTTAATAGTCATGGATGAATGGAATTTAGTAGTAGGAAAAGGGAGAGAAGGAAACATAGTAGGTGAATATGGATTGGGGCTAAGAAATGAAAGCGGAAGCCGTCTGGTAGAATTTTGCACAGAGCACAACTTAATCATAGCTAACGCTTGGTTCAAGAATCATAAAAGAAGGTTGTCTATATGGAAGAAGCCTGGAGATACTAGAAGGTATCAGATAGATTATATCATGGTAAGACAGAGATTTAGGAACCAGGTTTTAAATTTTAAGACATTTCCAGGGGCAGATGTGGGCACTGACCACAATCTATTGGTTATGAGCTGTAGATTAAAACTGAAGAAACTGCAAAAGTTGGAAATTTAAGGAGATGGGACCTGGATAAACTGACTAAATCTGAGGTTGTACAGAGTTTCGAGGAGAACACAAGTGAACAATTGACAGGAATGGGTGAAAGAAATACAGTAGAAGAAGAATGGGTAGCTTTGAGAGATGAAGTAGTGAAGGCAGCAGAGGATCAGATAGGTAAAAAGACGAGGGCTACTAGAAATCCTTGGGTAACAGAAAAAATATTGAATTTAATCGATGAAAGGGGAAAATATAAAAATGCAGTAAATGAAGCAGGCAAAAAGGAATACAAACGTCTCAAAAATGAGATAGTCAGGAAGTGCAAAATGTCTAAGCAAGAAAATGTAAAGATGTAGAGGCTTATCTCACTAGGGGTAAGATAGATACTGCCTACAGGAAAATTAAAGAGACCTTTGGAGAAAATAGATGGAATCCCAGTTCTAAGCAAAGAAGGGAAAGCAGAAAGATGGGAGGAGTATGAAGAGGGTCTATAAAAGGGTGATGTACTTAAAGATCATATTATGGAAATGGAAGAGGATGTAGATGAAGATGAAATAGGAGATACGATACTGCCTGAAGAGTTTGACAGAGCACTGAAAGACCTGAATCGAAACAAGGCCCCCGGAGTAGACAACATTCCATTAGAACTACTGATGGCCTTCAGAGAGCCAGTCCTGACAGAACTCTACCATCTGGTGAGCAAGATTTATGACACAGACGAAATACCCCTCAGACTTCAAGAGGAATATAATAATTCCAATTCCTAAGAAAGCAGGTGTTGACAGATGTGAAAATTACCAAACAATCAGCTTAATAAGTCACGGATGCAAAATACTAATGCGAATTCTTTACGGATGAATGGAAAAACTGGTAGAAGCCGACCTTGATGAAGATCAGTTTGGATTCCTTAGAAATGTTGGAACACTTGAGGCAATACTGACCCTATGACTTATCTTAGAAGAAAGAATAAGGAAAGGCAAACGTAGCTTTCTAGCATTTGTAGACTTAGAGAAAGCTTTTTACAATGTTGACTGGGATGCTCTCTTTCAAATTCTGAAAGTGGCAGGGGTAAAATACAGTGTGTGAAAGACTATTTACAATTTGAACAGGAACCAGATATCAATTATAATAGTCGAGGGTCATGAAAGTAGAGCAGTGGTTGGGAAGGGAGTGTGAGAGGGTTGTATCCTATCCTTGATGTTATTTAATCTGTTTATTGAGCAAGCAATAAAGGAAACAAAAGAAAAATTTGGAATAGGTATTAAAATCCTTGGAGAAGAAATAAAAACTTTGAGGTTCATCAATGACATTGTAATTCTGTCACACAGCAAAGGACTTGGAAGAGCAGTTGAATGGAATGGACAGTGTCTTGAAAGGAGGATATAAGATGAATATCAACAAAAACAAAATGAGGATAAGGGAATGTAGTCGAATTAAGTCGGGTGATGCTGAGGGAATTAAATTAGGAAATGAGACACTAAAAGTAGTAAAGGAGTTTTACTATTTGGGGAGCAAAATAAATGATGATGGTCGATGTAGAGGGGATATAAAATGTAGACTGGCAATGGCAAGGAAAGCGTTTCTGAAGCAGAGAAATTTGTTAACATCGAGTATAGATTTAAGTGTCAGGAAGTTGTTTCTGAAAGTATTTGTATGGAGTGTAGCCATGTATGGAAGTGAAACATGGATGATAACTAATTTGGACAAGAAAAGAATAGAAGCTTTCGAAATGTGGTGCTACAGAAGAATGCTGAAGATTAGATGGGTAGATCATACAACTAATGAGGAGGTATTGAATAGGATAGGGGAGAAGAGAATTTTATGGCACAACTTGACTAGAAGAAGGGATCGGTTGGTAGGACATGTTCTGAGGCACCAAGGGATCACCAATTTGGTATTGGAGGGCAGCATGGAGGGTAAAAATTGTAGAGGGAGACCAAGAGATGAATACACTAAACAGATACAGAAGGATGTAAGTTGCAGTAGGTACTAGGGAGATGAAGTAGCTTGCACAGGTATAGAGTAGCATGGAGAGCTTTATCAAACCAGTCTCAGGACTGAAGACCACAGCAACAACATACTGTGCCCACAATGTTCCTTCTATGTAATTCCAAAATTGCACCCTCTCTGACTTAGAGACTGTTTCTTCCTTCTTGGTGTATATCTACATCTACATCCATACTCTGCAAGCCACCTGACGGTGTGTGGTGGAGGGAAGGTTTTGGCTGAATCTGCATGCTGCTTCTTTCCAGCGTGGCGCAGGACTGTTGTGGGAAAAATTTGGCACATATTCATGTGCAAAATTTCTTCTCAGCTATAATCTTCTTACTTTTGTCACTATTTGACTTTCTCAAATATGTGTATAACATCTTGGGTCTGAAACAGGTTATTTGAAATACAAAGAAAACAGTGTAGCAGAGGTGCTGAATCTTGATAGTCACAATAAAAAGATTCACACACTCATAGCTTTTGGCCAGTAAGGCCATTGTCATAAATTGTTACATTCCACCTGGATTTTCCATTGTTTAACAAAGAAAACAATGATTGACAAACAAAAAAAAGAACATTTGTATAAAGATCATGGATAACTTTCATTTTTTTCCTGTGAATAGACCATTTCAGAACCATGTTTCAGTTTCAGCTAAATTTGAAATATTTTCTGTATTACAGTGTATTTAAACATTAATTTGTAATTTCCAACCTTCTGCTGTGTTTTTTGGTCTTAATATTTTCGTTGTAACTCTCCTTTCTAATACTACTAATTTATCTAAATTGCAGTGTAATGCTAGGCATTCACTTGAATATAAGCATTGTGACATCATTACTGTTGTTGTAATGCCTTATCTTTGCAATTTTTGTGAGGCACTTTTTATTCCACAGTTCTTTAGTGATGATCTATGCCCTCCCCAATGTATTCAATTTTTTTTCTTGCCTAATTTTGTAAATCACTTTCTTGTGTTATCTCCCCTAGATATTTTAATTTTTCTTACCCTCTCTATTTGGACATCTCTTTTCAGGGATTTCTAGCTTTCTTAACATTTGTTAAATTGTTTTTGTCCTATATAAGTCTTTAAGCCAGTTCTACTGCCTATTTCTTACAGAAATTTGTGTTGTAGTAGATGCCACATTATTTTATCTATAGTTATTCTGTCAACATAATGAAAAACGTTCTTGTTATCCACAAGATAACTACAGTGTCCTTTGAATTAAGTAACTGATGATGAATTACTGCCTTGGGATTAAATATTTGTTATGACCATGACCATCCCTTCCTAAAACAACCTTGATATTCACCTAAATGGTCATCTAGTGTTGTTGTTATTCCGCTTAATACAATTTTGGAAAATACTTAGATGCTACTGTAAATAGATTACTATGTAGTTGTTTACATCCTGTTTATTATCTTCCATGTGCAGTGGATGTATCAAGGCAAATATCCATTCTCTGGAATTTTTTTTCTTTTTTCCAGGTTTCATCAAAGAGTAAATCTAGCTCATTTGCTTTATTTTGCAAAGACCACTTCAAAAGTTCAGCTGTAATAGAATCTTCTCCACAAGCTTTGTTATTTTTGAGGGTGTTAAGTAATTCTTCAGTTTCTTATATAGCTGGCGGTAAAACTTCAGAATTTTCATTAATATCTCATAATTCAGATGTATGACTTTGTTCAGAACAGTTCAGAAGCTGATGATGATATCTTGCCAGTATATCATAATTTCCAGTATTGCTCAACCCAGTTTGGGCGTTTACATTTTAGAAACACAGTTGCAATTTGGTATCCATGTCATTTGTTCTTCAAAGTTTGTTAAAAATCATGGGAACTATTTTTACAAAGTTTTGTCTATGTGCAAAAGTTTCTCATTTTCAAAGGCTCATTAGTATTTCTGATTAATCTGGCTATTTTCTTTCTTTGTTGTTTCAATTGATCATAATCTTGAATTTTCTTTGAGCTTTTCCATGTTTCTCGCCTTTTAGGCCTCTGTGCTATGGTTTGTTTGCATATTTCATTCCACCATATTTTCCTTTAATTTTTTATAGATAGAAATATTTTTTGTGCAGCATTATTGATCGCTGTGGATATCTCTTTGCCAGCTGCCATGTTTAGTCAGTTTAATTTCATGCTAATAGCTTTTAACAGATTCTTTTGGTATAGCATGTCTGTCTGCATTATATTTTAGTGACCTTTGTGTGTCTCTTCATTCTTTATTAGGTAGGAGTTGGACTTCAAATTCACCATTCCTTACTACTTTCAAATTCATAATTTCCATTGTACTTCTTTGTGGAATAAGCACAAGATCTACAGTTTTTTCTGGACATTGTGTTTTGAGATGCCCATTTAGAGCTTCCCTTGGGAGCTTCGTAAGGTAGGATGACATTAGTTTCAAATGATTGGCACCAATTGTGTTGGTTTTTCTGTAAGATGAATGATGCCGTACTTAATTCATCAATTTCTTTATTTTCATTACTGTCATGATTTTGGCATCAAGCCCTTACCAAGTACATAAAAATATGTGTCAGACAGGTAACAAACCTGTTTTCATTGATCCACAGAATAGACAATACAGTCATTACATGTGCTGTTTTGCTGAACATGTTAACAAATCACTGTGAAGTTTGAGGTCAGTTTTGTTACAACATTACAGTAATTACAAGAAAAGTGTCTTCCTTCGTCTTTTGGAAAATGCTCATTTGGCTGAGGAGGGCCACTCGGAGTTAGTATTCTTTTCTAATTACTTTGTTACATTTCCTGGAAATTCTAAAAGGTCTTGAATTTGTATGCATGGTTCATCATTTACAGACCTGCATCAAGGTAGTGTGGCACCCTTGGCAGAAGTTCCAAAGCTTAACCCCCTCCTCTTGTCCAGACCAAGTACTTAAAGTGATTATGCAGTCTATTGCAGTGTCACAAATATAGTATGAAACATTGTGAATTTTACATAAGCATCTCTTAGCACCTACATGAAAATATATAATGGGGAAGCCTTGTCAGTGTTTAATTCTGTGTTTCCAGGAGTCCTGCAAAGTTTTTAACATTTTATGCATAATATTTTGATGACATATTGAGCAGGCCCTTTCAGGTGCTGCATGTCTGGAGTTACATGAACTCAGTGCTAGGTATCCAACCTGACAAAGAAGCCTTTGTTGTTGGTCATGTACCACTATCAATAACAAAGTTTGATTGCTCATATCCACTTTGCCCTTTCATGTACTACTGTTTGGAGTCCTCTCCGATATTCCATGACATGCAACTATTGTGTGTTTATCTCAGCACTGGCGAATTTGGTTGGCAGTGATAGCTTAATAAATTCAGCACTGCACCCCAAGCCTAGTTAAATTGAAATGACTGTTTATGTTTATTAGATTTTCTGACATATTTATTTCAACACTCCTTAACCCTTGGCGGTTGTGCTGATTTTTGTAACGCGAGCAAGCGTGTGGCGTACTTTATACACATGTAAAGGGTGGCTGTCTTGTTAGGGAGGTAAACACTTATGAGAAAAATGACAGTTTAATCTTAATTTAACCAAGGAATGATAAAATAAACCCCTGCTATATCAGCTGAGTCACTTTTTAATTAAACAATAACAAAAGAAACTTCATTGTATAACTCTGTTGCCGCATAAGAGTGTTGTTGCACAATTATGACCTACTCAGAGTATCAAACAGCACAGTTGCATCAGATCCCTGCCAGACATATATTCAAGTACTAATTATCTCATAGGAAATTGCCTCATTAAGGGGTTGTGCTGCTATCTCAGACTCTGGGTCTTTTCTTTCACAAGTTGTAAATTTTTCTCACCTGGTTCACTGTGTATTTTATGATACTGCTGCTCACTTGAATATGTAACAACACAGCTTTCCAATGTGTTAGCTAAAGCAATAATGAAGGAAGAGAAGTGGACTCCCAAATGTAAAATAACAATCAAGTGATATAAAAGAATGTTATTTGCAGTTGGTGCACTTTATACATAGGTGCACCCACTAGAGCTTTAAAGACTTTGTTCAAGCTATCTGAAGAGTCCAACATGAAAATGGTCTCACCACATTTCATTTCATGATTATATTCGGAGCAGACCTCGGTGACATCTGATTTGCTTTTTTATTTCACTTGGTTGTGTTGCTAGTGCTCTATCTAGTTCATCTTTGACATTACAAAGGAGACTTCTTATCCTAGCTGAAAAGAAAAAAAATACACAGGATGCTGTGTATCCATAGGAGTCTCCCAATCTTCTCATATATTGGGTCAACATAAGCTAAAAAAGTAGTTTTTGGATTCTCTTACACTCTCATTCTCAATTTCTTATTCAGCTGTTGTTGAATTTGACTGCAACACCCATTCAATTTGATCATGTGGCTACTCATTCTTTGTAACACTTTTCTTATGTGATGTAATTCTTTGGCGAGGTTCTCTTTGTCTGAAAGTGTTAGACATCTGTGGACTAGACTGAAACACTAAATTTGTTTGCAACAATATTGTGAAAAGGATAGTTGCTACTCACCATGTAGCCAAGATTCTGAGTCACAGATAGACACAACAAAGTTTGTCTTGGGATTAGAGCTTTCACCTAACAAGGCCTCTGTTAAAATAAAAGCTGTGGGCACCCCATGGCACCATCCTTTGCCAACCTATTCGTGGGGCATCTAGAGGAATCTTTCCTAAACACCTAGACCCTCAAACTGCTCACCTGGTTCAGATTCCTTAATGACATCTTTGTGCTCTGGATTGAGGGTGAAGACACCCTATCCACATTCTTCCAGAACTACAGCACCTTCTCTCTCATTTGCTTCATGTGATCCTACTCTACCCAACTAGCCACCTTCCTCAATGTGACCTCCACGTGAAATATGACTTCATCAGTATGTCTGTCCATATCAAACCTGCCAACCACAAGAACCTCCTCATAGGCTTCTGCCACTCATTCTACACCAAGAAACCCCTTCCACACAGCCTTAAAATATAGAGGGTGTCATTCATGTCTTTACAGACAGTAATTACCCTTCCAACCTTGTGGGATTTCTTTCCAGTCATCAACCACCTCACAAAGTCCCACTGTTCAGCCACAGAGGAGCATTAACTTGTGACTTGGTACCACACAGAACTGAAGCAAGTGAACTACATTCTCCAACAGGGTTCTGACTACCTTTCATTGTGTCCTGAAATGTGAAATTTCCTACCCACTATGCTTCCCACAACCCCCACAATGCTATTACAGTGCCCTTGTCCATCCCTACACAATATCTGCTTCCAACTCCCTTGCCTCATGTCTCATGCCCTTGTAATAGATCTAGAGGCAGGGCTTGGCCACACATCCTCCCATCACCACCACCTACTGAAGTCCAGTCATGAACATCACCTATCCCATTAATGGGGGGCAACCTGGGAAACCAGTCATGTGATCCACAAGGTAGGCTGTAACCACTGTACTGCGTTCTACAAGGAGGTGACAAACAAGAAGTTGCCTGTCTGCATGAATGGCCACTAATAAACTGTGGCCAAGAAACGATTGGACCACCCTGTTGCTGAGCACGCCACCAAACACAATGTTCTGACCCATATCCAAGCCCCAGGTCAACAGGTAAGGTTTTCACATAAATTCTGGGACAGGCAAGGCCCAAGGAGGGGTGATTGCCTCAGCTGCTACCTTCCAAAATTACAGATTGATCCGTCTGTCAGGTGTTCAGGTGTGACTTGAGCTGTGAACAATCACACAAGGCAGATGCGCTCCTCACTGAGAGGGGCCCCTGTTGAAGAAGTGTGCCATTGGAGATGCTAGCGATCGTGGGGGATATTCTTAAGATGAGTCAATCATCATCTTCATAGTAAGCATCTACTAAACATAAACGGAATGGGGCTTAATGATTGGAAACCCTCCCAGCTACAGCAGGGTGCTTTGTGGTTTCTCAAACTGAAGATGATCAGTCCTTTGCTATGGTAAATCCATTTATTATTCAGAATGGTGTTGATGCCATTGCCGTCACTGTGAAATCCTGCTCCTATTAACACAATGGCTCTTCACATTTGGAGACTACTTATGATTCTCAGGCACAACAATAATTTGCAGCTTCAGTCCTCCACGCCTATCCTGTTCTTGTTGAGCCCCATCAAAAGTAGAATTCTTCATGTCTTGTTATTTACACTGGACTGCTGTATGGTATGAATGAAGCAGAAATCCAAACGTAGCTCTCCGATCAGGGTGTCGTCACAGTCGATTTCTTGATGAAAAAGTAGATGCATTCCTAATGGGACTGGGTGTTTGTGTTGTCCTCATCATATCATCATCATCATTCATGACAGTCACCAGATTGGACTGTGTAAAAATTGGGACTTTGTATGGACACTGATTATATTGTAGTTCAGTGTCCCAAAAACCAGTCATCATCATCAGAGGCATTCTTAGAGACCACACACACTCTTTTTCTCACTTTTATTAGAGTGGTGCTTCTGTCAAAGACCGTGGCCTTTTCTCTATCACAAGACATTATAACTTTCATGACTTTAGCTACAGGTACTTTAAGAAAATAATCTAAGAGTGAAGCCCATATGCAAAAAGGGCAGAAATTTCATTTCTCTCACACTCAATTCTATAATTTGCATAAATGTTGCCCGAAATATCTTAGTCAGACAATACATTATGAACCCACTGCACTGCTATGAGTATAATCATTGCAACCACGCTTACAGGTCGTGTCGACACCCAGCCAACTGTGTAGCCTGTCTGCCTTCTCCTCTCTGCTGCATCAGTTTCAATAGTGACCATGCCACCTCTTCTGCTTGTTCTCTGCTCTGGACTCTGAGGACAGATAGAAGGAGAGTGACAACAACTCTGTACAGGAGTATAATCCAGCCTCTGTGCCCTTTAGCAGTGATCCTTCGAAAGCTGCCACTCGATAGCTGCTGAGGTGACACCCCTCCACTTCTTCCCCCTCTTCCCTTCCCTAATCATGACACTCTTCCAATGGAATGTTTGTGGCCTTCGATCCAAAAAGAGGACTTCCATCTGCTCTTGGAATCGCAACCTCTGCTTGTTCTGTGCCTACACAAATCAAAACTGCGTCCTAATGACTGCTTTGAGCTCTTGCATTTGTTTCTAGTCAGCTTTGAGATCCACCCCCATCCTCCAAACACTTCTTATACGTAATGTGGTAGACAGATTTTGCTTATTAAGGATGATGATCATAGTCTCCCTGACACACAGCTTCAAGCTATTCCAGTGCTCATTTTACTTCCGTACCTGAACGTCTCCATTTGTACTGTTTAAATCCCGCAGTCATTCAGTGTCATGGGCAGACTTCTTCCAGCTTATTAGGCATCTTCTTCCCCCTGTCCTGCTGCTCATTGACTGTAATGCACACCATCCCCTTTTAGGCTCTCCATTAACCTGTCATAGGTGTCGTCTTGGCTGACATCCTCAATTACCTTAACCTCATTTGCCTTACCATGGGAGCACCCACATTCCTTCCAGACTCTGTGCACTCCTACCCCCATCTACAGCTCTCTGGCACTGCCCAGTTTGCCCATCATCTCTAATGTTCCATTGTCTCTGATAAGTATTCAAACAACCATTTCCCATTTGCTGTTCACTTTCTGACTCCTACCCCACCCTCGAGAACACCCAAATGGCAGCTTTTTAAGGATGGCTGGAGATTTACTGCTCCCTGGAACCCTTCAAGAAACATCGTTTCCCCATCTGTGATGATCAGGTAGAATATCTTACAAATGATATCCTTACCGCCACACAGTGTTACATTCTCACACAATTTTAGTGCGGTGTGTTCCGGTCTCTTGGTGGACTGAGGTATGTCACGAGCCAACTCGCATACAGAGATATGCTCTTCATGTTTTAACCATCATTCTGCAATGGCAAACTGTCTTCATTATAAACAGCTCCATACTCAGTGTTGTCACATCTTATCAGGATAGCAAAAAACTGACTGGATTTCATTTGCTAGTTGTTTCAACAATTCCACCTAGTTTTCTGTTGTGTGGGCCAACCTCAGTTGGATCTCTGGGACTGAGAACCATTCTCCAATTTCTGGCCTCACAGACGTAGATGAAGTGAAAATGGACCTTATTTTGATCACTGTTTCTATAATTTGTGATTTTATAATAGTCCATTATTCATTTCCCCTTCTATGATCCTTTGGACTACTCCACCAGGTAATAGTTGAGGGGAGTTCATTCCACCAAACTGTGCTGTCCTACTGTTTTGGCCACTGGCAGTATCCTTGTTGACTTGAATTTTTTGGGCACGTTTGTCCTGCTCTCTGACGGAAGCTGTGTGGCAGATGTCAGCTCTAGTGAATTCAGACTGTTAAGCTCAATTAAAATTCAAATATTTTGTGCTTCTTCACTTAGATCATTATGCAGTTTTAATCATTCTCACTTCAATAACATTTCACAACTATCATCTTGTCACTGTACATGATTCCTAATCTCCATCATTATTTTAGTTTACCAACCTATTAACACTGAGGTGAGTATGTGTAGTGAGATGACATACCACTGCCATGTTTCAAGGTGTCTGACTTACACTTAAATTAAGTTGATGTAAAGTTATTCAGCTGTTTTACTTTCTCGCAGGGGGCACAAGAGGTACACCTAGAGGAACAGTCAGCAGGTGAGATTTTTGCTTATGCCGGTAGCTTAATTATACGTTAAAGTTGCCACTTTAATATTTTCTTATGTGGTACATTATTTTCATCTTTTTCTTTGAAACTAATTCTTCATTGCTGTTATGCTAAAGCATTCCAGTCAAATAGTTGTTCAAAATATTGTACTTGAACTTGACACTGGATATTAATTATGTAGTACATAATTCATACTGAAAATTTTCACTGTCATCATAACTATGAAAGATTGGTTACAGATGTGCAGTAGCAATTAAATGTTTACTGTCATAGATTGTGAGGGAAATGTGATCAAAGAGGAAGAAGACAAATATTTAAGCAGCAAATTGACGTTTAAAAATAAGTCATTATAAAGGTAAGCAAACACTACTAATTGTTTAGACCACAGTCCCCTTATTCCATAGTCATGGCTCATATTAAAATCAGCATCTTCAGATGAATATATTTAAGTATACAACTATCACTCATCATAGTTGAGTTTCTTAAAGAGGAAAATATTCCAATGTTAATGGGGACTGGAACAAGTTAACCACATTCATAGCCAGTGATCTGGAATCTCATGCTGTGAAATGGAGAATATTGTCTGTGTAATCCTCCTTTTATCCCAAAGCGGTATTTATCGCTTGACGGACATATGAAATAGCCTGGCCCATCTGGGTGCCACAGTTATTTTGCATCCTTTGCCTGCCGAGAGGGTACTTGACTACCTAATGACAACATGTCACTGAGTACAAGGTGCCTGACTTGTTGGTAGCTCCACAACAGGTGTACAGCATCCTCGAGACCCATCTCCAGTCCTCTCACCCACTCCACTCCCATACCAGCTTCACCAACTTAAACATATGGGATTTCCCATTAACTTGTTCTTAAGTTCCACAATTCTCCTCCCTCAGTAGTCGCTAGCCCCTACATCTACATCTAGATCCATACTCCGCAAGCCACCTGACGGTGTGTGGAGGAGGGTACCCTGAGTACCTCTAGAGGTTCTCCCTTCTATTCCAGTTTCATATTGTTTGTGGAAAGTAGGATTGTTGGTATGCTTCTTTGTGGACTCAAATCTCTATGATTTTATCCTCATGATCTCTTCGCGAGATATATGTAGGAGGGAACAATATACTGCTTGACTCTTCGGTGAAGGTATGTTCTCAAAACTTTAACAAAAGCCCATACCGAGCTACTGAGCATCTCTCCTGCAGAGTCTTCCACTGGAGTTTATCTATCATCCCCGTAACGCTTTCGCGATTACTAAATTATCCTGTAACAAAGCATGCTGCTCTCCATTGGATCTTCTCTATCTCTTCTATCAACTCTATCTGGTATGGATCCCACACTGCTGAGCAGTATTCAAGCAGTGGGCAAACAAACATACTGTAACCTACTTCCTTTGTTTTCGGGTTGCATTTCCTTAGGATTCTTCCAATGAATCTGTCTGGCATCTGCTTTACTGACGATAAACTTTATATGATCATTCCATTTTAAATCACTTCTAATGCATACTCCCAGATAATTTGTGGAATTAACTGCTTTCAGTTGCTGACCTGCTATTTTGTAGCTAAATGATAAGGGATCTGTCTTTCTATGTATTTGCAGCACATTACACATTGAGATTCAATTGCCATTCCATGCACCATGCGTTAATTCGTTAATTCGCTGCAGATCCTCCTGCATTTCAGTACAATTTCCATTGTTACAACCTCTCGATATACCACAGCATCATCCACAAAAAGCCTCAGTGAGCTTCCAATGTCATCCACAAGGTCATTCATGTATATTTAAATAGCAACGGTCCTATGACACTCCCCTGCGGCACACCTGAAATCATCTTACTTTGGAAGACTTCTCTCCAATGGGAATGACATGCTGTTT
The DNA here is from genome assembly GCF_023897955.1 of Schistocerca gregaria. Lineage (NCBI taxonomy): Eukaryota > Metazoa > Arthropoda > Insecta > Orthoptera > Acrididae > Schistocerca > Schistocerca gregaria. The sequence continues at coordinate 1,309,681 of NC_064920.1, read as the reverse complement.
TCTGTTATCTAGGAACTCCTCAATCCAATCACACAATTGGTGTGATAGTCCATATGCTCTTACTTTGTTCATTAAATGACTGTGGGGAACTGTGTCAAATGCCTTGCGGAAGTCAAGAAACACGGCATCTACCTGTGAACCTATGTCTATGGCCCTCTGAGTCTCGTAGACGAATAGCATGAGCTGGGTTTCACATGACCATCTTTTTCAAAACCCATGCTGATTCCTACAGACTACTTTTCTAGTCTCCATAAAAGTCATTATACTCGAACATAATATGTGTTCCAAAATTCTACAGCTGATCAACGTTAGAGATATAGGTCTATAGTTCTGCACATCTGTTCAACGTCCCTTCTTGAAAATGGTGATGACCTGTGCCCTTTTCCAATCCTTTGGAATGCTACGCTCTTCCAGAGATCTACTGTACACCGCTGCAAGAAGGGGGGCAAGTTCCTTCGCGTACTCTGTGTAAAATCGCACTGTTATCCCATCAGGTCTAGCGGCCTTTCCTCTTTTGAATGATTTTAATTGTTTCTCTATCCCTCTGTCATCTATTTCGATATCTACCAATTTTTCATCTGTGCGACAATCTAGAGAAGGAACTACAGTGCAGTCTTCCTCTGTGAAACAGCTTTGGAAGAAGACATTTAGTATTTCGGCCTTTAGTCTGTCATCCTCTGTTTCAGTACCATTTTGGTCACAGAGTGTCTGGACATTGTTTTGATCCACCTACCCCTTTGACGTAAGACCAAAATTTCTCAGGATTTTCTGCCAAGTCAGTACATAGAACTTTACTTTTGAATTCATTGAACACCTCTCGCATAGCCCTCCTCACACTACATTTCGCTTCACGTAATTTTTGTTTGTATGCAAAGCTTTGGCTATGTTTATGTTTGCTGTGAAGTTCCCTTTGCTTCCGCAGCAGTTTTCTAACTCGGTTTTTGTACCACAGTGACTCTTTTCCATCTCTTACGATCTTGCTTGGCACATACTCATCTCATGCTGCCCTTTCGCATGCATAACTCTATCCCTGTCCCTGTGCCTCCTATATTACACCCTCTGTCACCCCATCCCCTCACTGACATTCTCAATCAGTCTGTCCCCCAAAACTCCTCATGCAGTTAGCCTGCTGGTTTAAGACAATTTATTTGATTGGCAGAGGGATAGAGTGTGGCAAATGTTATTCCATACTTAGCCTTTTACTGTTTGTTTCCAGATTAACCCTTTCATGACCAATGGATCATCTTAGTCCTATAAATAAAGCTGTAGTGTTTACTATAAGCTCAAAAAACGCAGACTATACATAATGGAGACTTAAGTCATCACAAATAACATAATCTGCTTCACTGTTCACTACCATATGCCTGTGTAGGGGTAACTTTCTCAATCCACAACTGTAGAATTCATTTAGTTTTGTAGCAAAGAACACACAGAGCCATGTTCAAACTGTATTTTCACTCCAAAAGGGAGTATGTGAAGATCATCAAACAGAGAGCAGAAAAGATGAAACTGGAGGGCGCAAGATCAGATGGAAAAAGGTGGGTGCAGAAAGACGTCCCAACCCAACTGTTGTATAATGTTTCTAATAGAATGCAGGTGGCTATTATTGTGGAATAGCATCACTTCACACAGTCTTCCTGGTTGTTGTTCTGGAACTGCATCTGCAAGATGTCTGATTTGCAAGGAACTCATAGTACACCATATGGCCACTGTTTGACCAGATGCATAACATTATCTTATGTGGATGCAAACAAGTCTTTCATGTGGCATTGCTGATTTGTTTGGACTAAAGAATACCTTTCTATTCTTTCCCTTAAATTAACATAAAGACAAATTTTCTAGTCATCAGTAATGAAACAGGATAGGAGTGATCAGTGGCTTTCACATACTAATTGATGACAAGCAAGTGGATAATGCACATAAGGCCAACCAGTAATTTTTCTGATTTGGCTTGTGGTACTCATAAACTTCATTGTTGAACGTTCTCCATTGCATTCAAGTGCTACACAAGGGTGAATGGACATGAAGGAACAAACGTGGGGAATTTTTTAGAACAAATTTCCATAAATTGACTTTAGAGTGCGCTTTTATTTTTCACAATAATGGCATTATCTTTATAGCCATTCTTGAATGCATGTTGATATGTTAATATGTCTGTCGTGCTGTGTTGTTCTGTTATTGGAAAAAGGCTAATTTGTGGTTTTCAACTGTGCACAATGACAGCCATTTTACATATCCTCCTCATGTACTCATATCCTGCAGTAGAACACATCATATAAGACCAATAATACAATTTTTCTATAACTCACAGACAGGTCAAACATATCTCAAAATTTCAACACGAGCTTGAGAATGGGTATAAAGCTGAAATCATGACTGTGTAAAACAAATGAACAATTAATAGTCAAATAATGGAAATTTCTTTAAAAAAGAAAGGTAAAGGAGATACTGGTGGGCAGTGAGACAGTGGTAGTAAAAGAGGAGGAAAGATGTGTGAAAGAAAAGTGGGTGGAAAAGAGATAGGAGCCACTGTAGACAAAAAGACTTGTGGACACCATACATCAGTTTTGTTGTATACTTGCAAACACAGGTGTGGGGGAGACACAATTTTGGTCTGAGGTTTTACACTCTTGAATATAAGGGAAAAAACGAAATTGGATATCCCAGAATTATTTTTGAACTGTTAAGGAGTTGTGGAGAAAGTAGGAGTAAAGGCAAATGCAAAGAGTGTAATTGAGAGAGGTGACATTGGCAGTGGGATATACTGTAAATCAGTGGGGAAAAAATGAGACAGTGGGAGAAAAAAAGAGAGAGTGGCAGAGAGCCATATACATACACAGGGACAGTGAGATGGAGATGCTGAGTAGGAAGGTTTCATTGCAGAGATAGACCAGGTAAATGATTTTAGATTCTTGTGTGTTAAATACAGTGGGAATATGTTCACATGCAAATATTTTGGGCGAGGAAGGCAAAATGTAGACTGGGGCAGCTGTTTCCCCACTCTAATGCAAGTATTTTGAAGATGAATGTGTTCATCTTTCACGTGCCTTAACAGCAGCATTTTGCCGGTGGTTTGTCCTATGGTACTATTTGTTGCATGAGATACTGATGTACAGAGTAGAGCAAATTAATAGTTAACATTGAATCAGAGAATGTGGTAGTCTAAAAAAGTGTATTGTTGAGCCACTGTTGACAGTACTACCTTTGGTTGCATGTTGCATGCACTGTTATCCTGTATTGTGGAACATGTGGACACTGAAGTTCATAATCATCTCATTGGATAGAGGACAGGGATGTAAGCATTACTAATCAATACTACAGTGTCTCCTAATGCTTCATTTTCTGTACAAGAGATAGTGCTCACCACTCTGATTTTAGATGTTTTCCTTCAGCAGTATTTCGTCCCACAGAGACAAAGAATTACTGAAATTAGTGTTATATGTAAACTTTATTTACTTCATTTTAGGCATAAAAATACTTGAGTGTTTCCCTATGAAAGTATGGAAAGACAAAAGAGAAACAATGGAAAATCTGGGATGTAATGTAACAATATTATGAGAAGGAAAGTTGATATTCGCCATATAGCATAGATGCTGAGTCGTAGATAGACAGAACAAAAAGACACCCACATAAAAGGCCGTTAAGGCCTTCATCAACAATAGTCTGTTGTGCCTACCTGCAACTCAGCATCTCCGCTATGCGGTGTGCAGCAGCTTTGCTTTTCATAGCATGGAAAGACAGGAGACCTAATTACAGAAGTGAACAAATTTAAATAACATTTAAAACTGTATTTGCAATTGTAATTGTATTTAATTATGATGATTTCATAGAAATAAAACAATAGCATATCCTTATGATGAGCCCTTGCTAAGTTGATGCTCTAAATATCTCATTTGCTTTGCTGTGAAGTACTTCCAGCCCTTTCATTACATTCCAGCATAAGTACAAAAAGAATGCAGTAATGGACATTGCATTATTAAGCAAAATGTTTAATTTAATGCCCTCTGTTATTTAAGAAAACTAGTAATAGCTATTATGATAGATCTTGTATGATATTTTATTACAATTAAAATTATCTGGAACATAGGAAAACAAAAATGTAATCATGAACCCTAACTCCAGTTTCCCACTGTGGCTTGGAAAGTGCACAAACACTAGATAAATCATGGCAAGTGATAAAAAGTACTATCACCATGACGTCTTCATGGAGGAGGAGACAGAAATAATAGTAACATATGAGTTGGAAAAGTAATGATGGAAGACAGTTTTTCAGGAGCCCGAGACCACCACAGCTAGGTAACAGAATGATAGCTCAACCATGAGCTACATGATGAGGCAGAAAACAAAAACTTACAAGCTCAGCTTCAGATGCTGATCAGTAATGAATTATTGTAAAATGTATGTATGCTCCATTTCATTTACTTTTTAAAATTACTTTTACTACTCCACTATAAAAACCACTAAATATTGTACTTATATGTAAGATGATGAAATGCCTGGTGTGATATGGAGTATTGAGTCCCCGTTCTTTCCCCAACATGCCCACACATTTTAGTAATCAGTGCACTCTCATGTAAATCGCCATTATTTGTGCAGTGGGTAGCATATTATAACATTCTGCCTGTTACACTGGCAATGACAATTAGTGGGCCTATCTTTCAGGAAATGTTTAATCTAAAGTTTTCACTGTTTCATATTGGCTTTAAAGTTAGATTGTCAATGAGATAAGATATATTTATCTTGAATAAATCTGTTTCTGGTTTCATCAAGAAACACCTAGTGAAATTCATGATTGATATTAACTGCACTGGCAGCAACCTTAGTCCAGGGGGAGTGGGGCCCCAATTTTCATAAAAATATTTTAAGTCACTTCATAAGCTCCGAGTGTCTTACCACAACATCAGTGGTAATATTTTGAGCTTGTAGTAATTCGCTTCTCTAGTCAGTTGATGCCAACAACTTTAGCTAAATAGACAGCATGATTAAACATCTGAATAATTTCACATAATCCTAAATGACCTACACCACAGAATGTGTTTTACCTGACAAATTTAACGTACTGAGAGTTTAAACAGCAATGGCAAGCTTATCAAAGTGAGCTGCAATTGGTATTGCTGTGTCAACCTGAGCATTCCAATGGGTAGCGGACAAAGAATATAGAGATCTCCCAACCCACTGTTTCAGAAATTCCTAGTGTTGTGGACTACTACTGAACAGGTTTTTTAAAAATCCAAATCTCTTCAAATAAAGTATCTGCTTCATGGCAACACTCAGCCACGTAAGGTTAAGATGAGTATATGGAGAAAATTTTACAAAACGATTTTACTGAAGAAAATGTTAGAGTTCCTTTATATGACCCTCTAATATTCTTTCCCCTATCATAACCATGTCTGTGGCATTTGCTATGAGGAACGGGTGTTTCACAAGTGTTGATCACAATGAGTGTGGAATAGGATTTCACGTTTTCCAGATACAGTCTATGAATTCCAAAAACAAGTCATTTGTTTCATATTTATCAGTCTTCTTGTCATCGTAAATACAATGTAGGGTGAATGTCATTTGTTTGGTATGATTTGAAGTGGGAGTTGTAGCAACAATAATTCAGTAATGCTTCTCAGTTTCTCTCTGTTCCAATATGGCACCATTGACATAAATAGAAAAAAGTTCATTCTGAGTATCACATGACAGATAATGCATGTGTAAATACTATCCAGAGTCTTGTTGGTCTCTGACCTTGTTTATGTATTGTATGGTTGTAGACAGAAGAGTTCGAATATTCACAGGAAATTTTCATTATTTGGACCTGCAATTTTCTGAGCTGAGGCTCTGAATGCCAAGCATCTTTGACCAAGAAATAATATCACATAAAGTAACATGAGAGCACCAATGCGAGTTGTTATCTTTTTGCTTCTGAGCATCAGCATACCTCTTTAATGTCATTTCATTTCTTCTTTTATGAGTCTCCTGTGAAATATATTTACAAATATAATTATTTCATCTGGTGCTGTTCTTGAACGAAAAATAAGTTCTATATAGTTGTTTTTCATGTTAATCACCTTGAGATATAATCAGAAATGTGTTACTTCTGAATGTTGTTGTCAAGCCTACCAAATCGTAATGTTGTTTCACAGCTGCCAATGTGCATATTTGTTGGGGAAATGTTTTGATAGAATTTACAACAATATTTGGAGAAAGCACTTTTTTCACTCCATCAAAATGTGGATTTAGTGCACAATACCTAAAGAAGAAGTAGAATAGTATACCAGTGAATACAGTCAACTTTGCCAAAATAACACTATTCCACAAAGAAAACTTCTTTTCTATTTACAAAAAAGTACATTGTGATCCTATTTGTGCTCAGAGTGCTGAATTCAAAACTTGTTTTAGTTTTTTATGTCAAGGATTGGTTATGAGTCATTACAATTTTATTTCTCTTTTCTGTTTCTGATATAGTGCAGCAAACTTTAGGTGAAATTCGAAGAATAAATTCAGGTTTTTATGATGTCATAAGTTCATTACATTAATGGAAGGTGAGATCTAACATGTAACACAGTAATGTTTCTGGATATGCTTTGTATTATTTATTCGACAAGAGAAATTACAGAAAATTGACAAGAAATTGAACCACTCTATTCTAATGCACATCACTTTTTTGTCTTGTATAGTGAATCTTTCTTCTCTTGAATGATATCTCAGCAAAATTCTGCTAACATAGAAGGTACCCACTTCCCTCCTAACGCCTTTCTATGGTAGAAATGACTTCATGGAATTTTTTGCCATGTTCATCCAATATGTCACTACAGCTCTCTATGTAGTAGTCCAGATGAGAGTCCATCATATGTACCTTGAAAGAGATACTGCACCACAAATGTTGTTATGCTTTGATCATATCATTCACCAGTGCTTTATAGTCAGTAGCTCTTCTCCTTCAGAGGAAGTTTTCTGACAGCCTCTTGATACAGGACCAGGCTGTCTTTTCTTTGTCAGTTTAACATGCTTCAAAATTGGCACCTTTCTGCAGCTCTTTTATTTGTGGGTCCACAAATACACCTTGCTATACTTTTGCAGCTGGAAGATGGGGGAATCTAGTAGCTAGATATGCCAACCCACTGCCTGTTGGATCCATGGCCTTTACAAATACACTCCTGGAAATTGAAATAAGAACACCGTGAATTCATTGTCCCAGGAAGGGGAAACTTTATTGACACATTCCTGGGGTCAGATGCATCACATGATCACACTGACAGAACCACAGGCACATAGGCACAGGCAACAGAGCATGCACAATGTCGGCACTAGTACAGTGTGTATCCACCTCTCGCAGCAATGCAGGCTGCTATTCTCCCATGGAGACGATCATAGAGATGCTGGATGTAGTCCTGTGGAACGGCTTGCCATGCCATTTCCACCTGGCGCCTCAGTTGGACCAGCGTTCGTGCTGGACGTGCAGACCACGTGAGACGACGCTTCATCCAGTCCCAAACATGCTCAATGGAGGACAGATCCGGAGATATTGCTGGCCAGGGTAGTTGACTTACACCTTCTAGAGCACGTTGGGTGGCACGAGATACATGCGGACGTGCATTGTCCTGATGTAACAGCAAGTTCCCTTGCCGGTCTAGGAATGGTAGAACGATGGGTTCGATGACGGTTTGGATGTACCGTGCACTATTCAGTGTCCCCTCGACGATCACCAGAGGTGTACGGCCAGTGTAAGAGATCGCTCCCCACACCATGATGCCGGGTGTTGGCCCTGTGTGCCTCGGTCGTATGCAGTCCTGATTGTGGCGCTCACCTGCATGGCGCCAAACACGCATTCAACCATCGTTGGCACCAAGGCAGAAGCGACTCTCATCACTGAAGACAACACGTCTCCATTCGTCTGTCCATTCATGCCTGTCGCGACACCACTGGAGGCGGGCTGCACGATGTTGGGGCGTGAGCGGAAGACGGCCTAACGGTGTGCGGGACCGTAGCCCAGCTTCATGGAGACAGTTGCGAATGGTCCTTGCCGATACCCCAGGAGCAACAGTGTCGCTAATTTGGTGGGAAGTGGCGGTGCGGTCCCCTATGGCACTGCGTAGGATCCTACGGTCTTGGCGTGCATCCGTGCATCGCTGCGGTCCGGTCCCAGGTCGACGGGCACGTGCACCTTCCGCTGACCACTGGCGACAACATCGATGTACTGTGGAGACCTCATGCCCCACGTGTTGAGCAATTCGGCGGTATGTCCACCCGGCCTCCCGCATGCCCACTATACGCCCTCTCTCAAAGTCCGTCAGCTGCACATACGGTTCACGTCCACGCTGTCGCAGCATGCTACCAGTGTTAAAGACTGCGATGGATCTCCGTATGCCACGGCAAACTGGCTGACACTGACGGCGGCAGTGCACAAATGCTGCGCAGCTAGCGCCATTCGACGGCCAACACCGCAGTTTCTGGTGTGTCCGCTGTGCCGTGCGTGTGATCATTGCTTGTACAGCCCTCTCGCAGTGTCCGGAGCAAGTATGGTGGGTCTGACATACTGGTGTCAATGTGTTCTTTTTTCCATTTCCAGGAGTGTAGTTTCATTAGGCCAAGTTTGATGTGAAGTAGTGGATGTAGTATATCTTCAGGAGCTACCAGACTTTAATGTTGCACATTCTTTTTGCCCACTTTCCATCTCCACCTAGGCCATTTCCTTTTCACATAGTGACAATTTCTTTCTCGACTATTCTACTCACAAAGGAAACGGGCATACTTCAGGTAGCCTTGTTGCATTCTCTGTACCATAGCAATTACTTTGAACTCTGCAAATATTTTCCATTTGTATTCATGGTATAGTAATGAATTTAACATCATTCCTATGAATTTGTAATTCTCTTGGGTGAATCTGGCATAAGCTCTTGGAGCAGACGTATTTTATTTCCGTTGTACAGCAAAACACCCTTGAGACTTGTTTTTGCTGTAGCGATCGGCGTTCACCAATAGAGATAATGAGCTATTGCAGCTGGTCTCAATGACTTACACGTGGTGGGGGATAACACAATGACATCCAATTCTTCTCACACGCTGTTGAACAGGCAATTGTCACATTCCATTATTACTGGATGCGGCAACATACTTGTTTTTCTCTGTAATGTCCCTGTGTTTGAATCATGGATATATACATCGTTACATATTACATAAAAAGTATCTCACACAATGATATTTTGATTGCATATTTGAATTTCCTGTGGTAAACTGTGTTAGAAGCACACACTTAAATATCAGAAATAGAACCTTCTTGAACAGTGTAATTTATTTGGATAGATAAATACATCTAATCACCTATTACCTTGTTTCATATGTTCTGCTGCTGCATGCCAAGTCATTTTTTTCTCTATCAAATTAAATTACAAAGGAGAAATAGTTCATTAAACACATAATGGGACTGTATGCAACTGGGGTGAATGACTCATAAAACTGAAGCACTGCACTGAAGTGAAAAGTGGAGGTACTAAAGGGCCAGGTTTGAGGGGGGGATGAGGGAGGATAGTAGGATAGGGGTGGGGTGAAAGTGAAGTGCTGCTTGAAAGCTCCCAGAGATGAGGTGGGGAGAGAGTAGGGCGGATGGGTGCAGTCGCATGATGGTGGGCTGTGTGAAAGGGGGGGGGGGGAGGAGGAGGGTGTTGTGGACAGGTGGTTGGTGGTACCAGAAAAGGAGAAAAGTGAAGACTGGGTGTGATTGTGGAATAAGGGATGAGCAGTGATGGAATAGGAAGATATGGATGGATAAGAAAAGTGACTAACGGAGGTGGAGGCCAGGAGGGTTGCAGGAACATAAAATATGATGCAGGGAGGGTTCCCACCATCACATTTAGGAAAAGATGGTGTTTGTGGGCATGATCTATATGGGTCAGGCTGTGAAGCAGTCATTGAAATGAAGGATGTGTTGGGTAACTTGCCCAGCAGCAGGGTATAAACTTGTTTCTTGCCCTGTTTGTAGGTGGCCATTTATGTGGACAGGCAGCTTGTTTGTTGTCGTACCCACATAGAAAGCAGCACAATGGTTGCATCTTAGCTTATATATCACAGGTAGCCTTGCCTTTGATGGAATAGGTGGTGATTTTGCCCGAACTGGAGTATGAGTATGTGGCGGCGGCGGTGGTGTTGGTGGCGGTGGCGGTGGTGGTGGTGGCGGTGGTGGTGGTGGCGGTGGTGGCTAAACTGCTCCTCTCGTTCAGGTTCAGTGAAGACATCTTTGTGATCTGGATCAAGAGTGAAGATACCCTATCCACATTCCACAGAACTGCAACTGCTTCTCCCCCTTTGCTTCACCTGGACCTTCTCAAGCCAACAAGCCACCTTCGTAGATATTGTCATCCACTTCAAAGATAGCTACATCACTGCTTCTGTCTATATCATATCTACTAACCACAAGTTATGCCTCCATTTTGACGACTGCCACCCATTCCATACCTAGAGGTTCTTTCCATACAGCCTGTCCACCCACAGTTGTCACATCTATAGTGATGAGTATTCCTTCTCGACATATACTGTAACAACTGAATTACATTCTCCGCCAAGGTTTTGACTAGACTTGGTCATATGTCCCACCTATTGTGTATGATCCATGCACAAGGGGAGAAATGTGCTCAATTAGCCATAACGTGAGAAATTCATTGCAACACAGAAGGCACATGATAATGTTGTGCAAGTGAAGCAGCTTCTTAAAGCAAGCAACATAAAAATAGTTCTAATATGCTCTAAGGTTGTCACTAATATGAGGATCATTCTTTAAGGTGTTAGGTGAGCACTGCAAGTTGCACTGGTGGTGTCCTAGATTCCAATGTTGTTGTTGTGCTCAGAGGAAAACAAGTCTGTAACAGCAGTAAAAAATGATGACTGTCACCCTCATGGAGGCGATGGCAGTGCCATCCAGGAGGTACAGACCTCGAAAAATAATACATGAATCGGGCCACATGATCATTGAAGAAGGATGGTGAGGTGGAATGACACAGAGATAAAGGCTACCCAACGCAACACAAAACACTGGTAATAAGTTTCCAGAGACAAAGAAGTCATAAAAATAACACAAGAAGAGAGATGTTCCTCAGTAGCCAAGGGGAATTGGTCTTCATTGCAACACAGATTGTGTGTAACAACATGCAGCTAATGAAACAAATTTCTACGAAAGGCGAGGTAGAAAAGTGCTGATCCACTGAAAGATATTTGTTAAATGAGTACTATTCTTGAATCTCCATTTCAGCACTCCGTCTGTACCAACTGCGAACCACTGCTGTAGGCACCTAAAGTGTAGGTTGCACTGGTGATGCCAATATTGAGGGCTGCATCCTAATTAATATAGCCATGGCACTCCGAAGTAGATAGTTGATGTAGATTTTGGGACTTGGGTTGGCTGGTAAGCCACTGTGCAATGTTCTATAAAGGCTATGCATTGCAGGAGTACTGGAAAATTGTCCAGTGTTATGGGCCCCTGTACAGATACTATGCAATGGCTGTCATGGGCAAGATGAACTGCACTCACTTTGGTCAGCCATCTTAACATGCCAGCAACAGAGAATCCTCTGTTGAATTCCACAAGAAGTCATTGTAAGGTACCACCAGATGGTACACCACCCACTTCCTCCTCATTCCTATTATGTCTCCTACTCCATCCTGTTGCCGTACCCATCAAAGTACTTCCCGCCTCACCTCTATGAAGAAAGCACCTGAGAAATACCCCACATCATCTGCCATGCCCTCTTGTTTTTATATAAACACGCAATTTCTTTTCTCTCAATCAGGCCCTGTCGAGGAGCAAGGTCTACCTCCTATTGCTCAGGTGAGTGAAACTAGAGGGTAGCACCTCTGAGACTGTCAGAGCATGGGTGAGTTTCACCAGTAGCAAAACAAGTTTGGTTTTGTGGGATGTAATGAACACCACACAGTTTCCTGGCCTCCTCCTAGAGTGCTCACTAATTTCATCAGCCAAGGGTTTTCATCCCTTGTGTGTGCTGCCCTTTGCAACCTCATTTTAATTAATCAACTCCTTTCTATGTATCCTATTCATCTCCACTTCATTCTCATTGTTTTTTGTACACCACTCCTTCCTGGCCCCACAACCTATGCAACTTCATTTACACTTGTGACTGAAATGTTATATCAAGTCCATTATCACAATAAATTAGTCTACAGTAAAATCCAAAAAATTTCTCAAACAATATTTACATACTAATGACAGCTCAACTTCATGTTTGTGTCCTCATGTAATGACAGTTGTCACTGTGCTCACAGATCTAGGGACTAGGCACATCACGGAACCAGAATGAGGTAGCATGGAATAAACCAAAAATCAGCAGGAACGGTGAAGTCTCATAAAGCAACTATCATTGTCCCACTCTGTGGAAATTCTTCATACATCTCTAAAGAAGTACATTCACAAGAGAAAAAATTCCTGAAACAAATAAAAGTTTAAACGCATTGTTTGAACTAAAATATGACTTTACTGCTGCAGCCATCATTAATCGGTACTATAAACACTGCGAAATATGTAACTTTACCCAAGTGATTGGTTACACCACAGTAGATATGATAAATACAGTTGTCTAAAATATTTAGTTATTGCAATTACCCATCAAGTATCTTTCTAAAATGATCGCAGAGTCACGTTTCTTGCTATTATCATAGCCAGACAAACTTCACTAAATCTTCTTAGAATATTTTCGTGGCTGTTAAATGGATATCTTGTGTTTTTGATAGAGAGGTCGTCTTGTCTCTGCGTGTGAAGATTTTAACACATGTAGCTTAGTATTTCAATAAAACTAACTTTATGTTTGGTAGCTCATGTATCACAGATTGTGCTGAGTGAAATAAAAGTAAGTGTGTAGCTACTTTTGTTTTTTGGGATTTGCTTCCAGCAATATTCAGATAGGTCTCTGATACATGAAATAGAATCAAATGATAAATCTTTTGATAGTCATCCAAATCTTGTACTGATTTCTGTTTGCTGATAGGCGTCCCTCCTGCAATGACTATACAATCAATGTGCATGCTGTCTGTCATATGAATTTGACTGTATAGTGTCTGCCACAAGGAATGGAACTCTGAGGGCAAGGGATCATTCCACATTAACTTACGCTGCCATAGACACTGCAAAAATGTTTTAAATGTGATCACAGTGGAACTAATTCATCCAAAAGGACCAAAGATATTTGACGTGTCACACAGCTGTGTGTGTTTTGTGAAGCTGCAGATATTAGGTGCTGGTTTGACATTGTTTACAATTTTAAAATGATGATCAGCTGGTTGCTAGAATAAACCAGGTGTTCTAATATCCTCATCATTACCAAGCAGTAAAAGTAGTTGTGTTTCTTGCTCCACTGAGGGGATATTTTTGAATAGTTTGGCACTGTTATTGTACCATTTCCATAGTGAAGATCCACTTCTGATCAATACCTTCACAAGTTCTTGCTGGAGATCGATTTCAGCCCTTACTGTATCACAACCTGAGATACAGTAGTCCATATAGAAATGATTAGTGAAAATGTTTGCTGCCTCACTCTGCTCCCTCTCTTCTTGAGCTATTGTGACAGACACAGGTCTGCAAGTAAGGGAGCCCGAGTCATTGTGTATGTGTTTGTCCTTCATTGGTGTTCCTGAAGTGGTGCAGATCTATCACTCCTCCACAACATTCATTGGAAAGTGTGATCTTCATCTACTACCAGAACTTCTCGAAACATATTCTCCTTGTCTACCGTGAAGACAACGCAATGCATTTGGAAGCATAACCTTAAGGCTTACAAATAATATTTCATGGTTGGTCCTACCATTCTAAGACTGTTAAGTGACAAATTCGTATTCCATTTGGCAAGACAAACAAACATTACTCTTGCTTTAGTAGTTGAGATGGTTTTTTAAGATAGCTGATGTGGCATGTAATATGAAATGGCATCTGTAATGATTACTATTGCCATATGTCTTAAATCTTCATACTTCCTCATAAACTCTGTGTAGCATTCCACAAACTTTGATTGTCTTGCTAGTTTCTGTTTGGTTTAAGAGAATCATTTTGCTGCATTGTGGAAAGAATTGCATAACAAACTTGGCTCTTCCTGAAATGGAAGACGAACAATGAATCTGTCTGTTGAAACTTCAGTTGTGTGTTCCAGTAAGTGTGACTCACATCACTGCTCTTCTTCCGTCATTAAGACATTGATACCTCACAACTAGGGTTGGAACAGCTTTAAGGAAAAGTAAAGGAATGTGGACTCGCATATTATGTCCCTTATTGTTTTATGTAATACCCTTTATTAATTACCAACATTATTATTATTTCTTTCCTTTCTCAGACGTTATGTCTGGTTAAAAATGGGAAGTGATGTGGACCTTGATCAAGCACGACTTCCTTTTAACTGTACGATATGTGTTACATTGCATTTAGGAACTTTTGGGTAATTGGACATGTATCAATAACTACAGATTTCTGTAGTTGTATATATAAGTTTGGATGTTTCTGTATTGCATTGATGTACTGGTGGATATTGTGTGGTATGACTAATGTAGTTGATAGTATAATTCTTATAATGTCAATTTTTCCCCTGTTTTCTTTTGTATATTTGTTGTATTGGGTATTGATATTTCGATTAGTTGTGTTAATTTCTTCTTTTTATTGGTGAGTATGATGTCAGGTTTGTTATGTGGTGTTGTTTTATCTGTTATAATGCTTCTGTGGGCGGGCATAGAGTTCAAGTGTCGTCCCCGACCATGACAGCACTTGTCCAAGGCTTCTTTAGTTGTGTCCTGAACCAACTAATCACACTAAAAGGGGGGTTAGCCCTATTAGTGGTTTGTTCTTTTTGTCGCCTTTTACGACTGGCTGAACATACCGGAGGCCTATTCTTTTCCCGGGCCTCCACGGGGATTATTATTATTATTATTATTATTATTATTATTATTATTATTATTATTACAAACTAATAACTTATTTAAAGTCATGAAACTCAGTTAAAACTTGAAAAGGCTTAATTAATTACAATCCATATTTTGTCAATTGTACCATTGCAAACAGGGCATGAAATTGGAAGTACACAAATCACAAAACAAATAAAAGTCACACCAATTGTGCAGGTTCAACAAAAAATTATATCAGTCAAATGAATTACAATGACAGACATTAAATGCACTAATAACTTGCAGCTTTTGTAACTGTTACACAACTGGATAACATTATTCCAAATACAGGAAGATTCACAAGTCACACCACTGATTGTAGCTGTTGCAAGGCCACTTACTAATGTACAACACTTAAGAAAAAGAAAGAAAAGCCCTTAAGTAGTAATTCATACATTGCAAACAGACATGAAAAATGACCTTTAATAAATACACAATCGTCCAAAATTCAGAGCAAGCTGAGAGCTACAGCAGAGAGCTATCACAGTCAACAAGAAACAAGCAGCCAAATTCCCAAGTGGAGTTAGTGAATCACTATGCATCAGGTTAACGATTGACAGTTTACACTTTTAACTAGCAGGGTTTAAACTTAACATCTTGAGAATTAGTAGTAAGAGATCATATTTTAAGCAAGTAGATAAAGGTATAATGAGGAGGAACCTCAGGCTACATCTACTCTACATCTACATCCATACTCCGCAAGCCACCTGACAGTGTGTGGCTAGGTAAATGTGCCTTAATCCCCCAATTTCAAGAGATGCTCCAAAAAGAGCAGACTACTGGTTCCTGCCCAGAGGTGACACTCCACCATGGCACATGTCAAATTAGCAACTTCACTTCCCTTGAGCCACCATGGTGTGACTACTAAGGGCAGCAGACTACCAGTCAATCTGGGTGCCACGTGACGACGGAAGTGCCGCCATGGCAAAATGCAAACATACCTCTGCTCTGGGCCCACGGAACTGGAACACACAATTTCCTGCTGACACACATCAATGGGAACAGTAATCTGCACAAATAAAGCTTCATACAATAAGGGCCAGGAAGTAGAAAATGTGAATGTCTGGCACAACTGACTAGAGATACAAATTAATACTCTTTAAAATTTGTACTATTCAGAAGCAAGAATATCAGCACCTGCTGATATATTAGCTCAAGTGTACACATGTACCAAGATTTCTTTGCCTCAAACACAAATAGTGTTGGAGTAGATTCCCTTCATGAGACTTAAAACTCGGAATAGTCTTACACTTGCATGACACATGGCCCATGAACACAAAGTGCAATTAATAACATCGACTGATGATCATGCACTGAATCACCCATAGGTGCATTAATATTACAGATGCAATTTCAGGTAATACAGACATGACCTTACTCAAATATAACAAAACAACTCAAAACTCAACTCAGTTTTGAAGGAGCGGTGCCTTGCAGGATTCCAGCCAGGGTATTATTGTATCAGCAGCATCTTGGGACACACATGCACACATGAACAATTGTGCATGTGCATCAATCAAAGATCTTCACTTGTGACACTCAATCGAATCAATATCAGCAGTCTAAGTAGTTAGTGATGCCAGTGGAATGCTGTACACTGAGATTAGAGATATTGTGGCTCAGACATGATCTGATCCTTCTATCCTTCACAGTTTCTTCAAGAAAGACAGCCTAAGTTTTCACAGAATACAACACAAATGGCTATCTTGACAAAATTTTGTGGCTACCAATTGATACTGCTTTGACATACATAACCCAAAAAAGTTCTGTCTCTTGAAGTGCATGATGATCAGTTACAATGGAGAGAGTCCTTGCCTTCAGAATGTACAGACAATCATCTGCTCCCAACATCATGTTAATCTTGCAAGGTGATCATAATTCTGGATAAAAAAAATTTATACTCATGAAATCTGACACATTGGGACTGAGATGATATGTCAGTTATCTCCAGCAACATTAAACATACAGAAGGTAAAATGAAGATGTTTATACAGGAGTTGACTTGAACAGAGATGCACTGTTTTGTTTCTGGTACAATTACATCGGTTTCTTGTAAGTTTGCTCTACTCTGCCATTTGTAAAGTCAGAGGCACTGTGCGCATGGTTGAGATATAAATCATGTCTGCAAGTCAGAAACTGAGAGAGCATAAGTTTTTCATGTGCCACTGCTATATTTTAACGATATTGTCTCTGTTGCAAGCAGAACTTGTTTTTGCCAGGGTTGACTTAAATGAGCAATAACACAATGTAGTTGATGGATGTGTACCATTGTGTTTGTATTTTGTGTCACTAGGACAGTCCCCTACCTTTTTCCATTTTGTGTGTTTTATTTCTGTGTGGTGTGATTTTTGACAAGCATGACAGCATACAGATGTGCAACTAGAAGCCCTACGAACATGCTTTAAGCAATTAAGCAAACAATTTGTTGGGCATCAGAATAGGTTTGTGTTCACTACATCTGGCTTGCCTGAATTTTCTGCACTTCTGCAAAGTATGAGGCAAGTGGCACATGACAAATGCAGCACTAGCAGGGACTAGATCAATCTCAAATGCGCAAAGTGCTTGGTGTTGCAGGTGGTCTGCTGTTTGTTCCCATATGTACTGTGCCATGTAGGTCTGTATCCTTCTTGATTTCAGATTTGCATTTATTTTACAGAAAAACCTACCTCTCTCCTAATGTCAGAAAGCTTTTGAACTCTGATGGGATTTAAATTCTGTTCTCACAGACTGGTCAACATTTTCTACAAATAGCTGAGATATAGTTATTTCTTGCAAGGATACAATTAGTTGTAATGCCATCAGTACATGAACATTGTTTGAAGTAGTCCATGAAGTTTACTTGAACCATTCCCATTCACTAAAGGAAGCACCAACAGGTTTTCCAGATGCGCTCCCACAATCAATCTAGGGTTATTCTATGTATTGCAAACCGTATCGAAAGCTGCATTAAAATTAATGCTAGTAAGCAGAAAATGGGTGTTTATATTGCGAGCAGCACATATTATTGAACTAAGAAAATGGTTATTTTAGCAGTGTCCTATAATTCCTCATTATTTACCACAAGACTCACAAATGTCACAAAAATGCCTGAACTGCATTACATAACCTCTGAATGATGGCAGTTTTATGATGGGCATCTTGATGGAACATTCTGATGCACTCGGGTCAGATCCCTCCCTGGGGTCTCACAGTTGTTTCGTGAGTTCAGACGTGATGCACATGGGGCAATGCATCCAGTTTTTCTTTACTGGCTGCATTTGTCACCCTGGTCTCCCTCTCTATCCTTGCTTATTCTCCATTGCCCCCTCCTTCCCCCTTCTCAGTGTTCTGATTTAAATCGACATGGCTATCCAATTGCTTTCTTGTATTGTTCACAATTTTGTTCCTTCTGCCTGTTCATTCATCCTTTATGGTTTTTAGATCCCCACTTGAGGTTTGACCTCCACTTTAAAATTTCCTGTATTTTAGTGTGAGCCTATTGGGGAACAACTCCCTCCCTGGCATCTGTGGTGTGAATGACTCTCCCCCATTCCTTCCCTTGTCCTTCCCTCGCCCTTTCTCCCTGTAGTCCCCTTCATCCCTGCTGAGCCACCAGGATGATGGGGCTATTATGTACCCATATGGCTGAACCCCCTGACAACACAGGGATCACACTCCTGATTCCTGAGTTGTTCACTCCCCATGTATGGCAAATAGTCGTTGCTTGTTTTCTCAGAGCATCGGACTCCCAGCAGTGGCTGCCATTCCAGACAGCCATTGCTGTGGCATGGTGGTGTCCTTGTGGAGGGTCCCCTCATCAGAGTGGCTGGTATTGGTGGGATGCTTGACGCATGAAGCATATTGAGCTGCAAAATTCTGGCCGATATCAAATGGGCGTTCCTGTGAATGTTGAACAATCATTGAATGCTATTTCATATTACCCAGCAACTTTTCCTTCCCTGGCTACACTGTGGGAGGAGGTCCAGGCTTGCCTTCTTTTTTTCATGTTTGATTGAGTGATGCTTCTGCCAAACATCAGTAAGACAACACATTCTGAACAAAATTTACTGCTACCGGCATCATCATTATGACCACACTCGAATGTCCTGGTGACACACAGCCAACTGTGTAACCTGGCTCCTTCCTCCTCCAACTGCAAAAGTTGTAAAGGTGACCATGCCACCTCTGCCTGAGGTTGTCTCTTGTACCTTAATGATGAGGGATCCAGGAAATCTTGGTCAAGGAAAAAGATGCCTTACCAGGTCACTAGAAAATTGTCGGTTTGTCAGTAACCCTGTGTTCTACCATCAGGCAGTTACAGTACTGTACTTGCTACATCTCAGTTCATGAAGGACATGGACATCTAGACATATGATATGAAATACAGCACTGTGGTTGTAAAATCACCCAGTGTCAGAGTAGCAGCCCCGTCTCCTCCTCCTCCTCCTCCTCTTCCTCCTCCTCGCCAGCTATGCAAACAAGCCACAAACTTTTGCCTAATGGGAGAAAGTCACATGCTACTCAACCGACAGGTGAGGAAAGATAAGAGGAACACTCCCATGAAAACTTTCCATGTTCCTCCAGCCAACAAACATTTGAGTCTTCTTCTGCCAACCCGGAAGGCTTTACCCAACCTCACACAATCACCCAGGGACAGATTCCATGTCATGCAGTGGAGTCGTGCTGTTTGTTAAGGATGACATTCATAGTTTTCCTGACTACCCAGCTTCAAACTATTCCTGTCTGCCTTTTACTTCCTTGCCAGGACTTTTCCATTTGTACTGTTTACATCCCTAAGTCGCTGGACAGTCTGCTTCCAGCTTACTGGCCAACTCCCTCACCCCTTTCTGCTGATCCCCTTGGGGATCTCACAGAACCTGTCAGAAAGGTGCCCTCTTCGTTGACCTCCTGTCACCTTAACCTCATTTGGTTTACTGTGCTATTACCCACATATCTTTCATTCTCCATGCACTCCGATCCCCATCTGGACCTCACCTGCACTGCCAAATTTGCCCATCATCTCATCATTATCTATGGAACAAAATCAAGTGAGCATTTCCATTTGCAATCCATTTTCTTACTCCTACCCCACCCATGTGAACACCCAAATAGCAGCTTTCTAAGGATGACTAGAGATTAAATGCTCCCTGGCACCCTCCGTCAAACATTATTTCCCCAGTTAGAAATGTAATCATTACTGTCAACAATGTTCCATTCTTGCACTTCATCTTTACCATGCCATGTCACAGTCACTCATCTGATGGAGCAATGTTGTGACTCAACTTACATGCAGAGATGTGCTCTCCATGTTTTTTAACCATCATTCTATGATGGCAAACAACATTCGTTATAAACAGTTGCACACACAGTGTTGTCACACCCATCAGGATAACAAAAAAATGGCTGGATTTAATTTACTAGTTCTTTTAACAGTCGCACTTCCTCCTCTGTTGTGTGGCCCAACCTGAGATGGCTCCCTGCGACCAAGATCCATTCATAAATTCCTGGCCCAATAGCAGCAGATGTAGTCATGATGGACCCTATACCTATCTCTATGATCTGTGATTTTATAGTGGTCTGTTATTCATTTCCCCTTCCATTATCCCTTGGGCTGCTACACCAGATCATTGTTGAGGGGTGTTCAATCCAGCAAACTATGCTGTTCTTCTATTTTGGTCACTGGCAGTATCCTTACAACAGCCTTCAACCATCCAGCAGGTATTGTCTGCATTCCCACCCTGCTGACTTGCATTTTGAGGGCACCTTTGTCCTACTCTGTGACAGTGGCTGTATGTGGTAGCTGGAAGTTCTAGGGAATTCAGACTGTAAAGCTCAATTAAAACTCAAATATTTTGTGATTCTTAACTTGGATCATTATGCAGCTTTATCAGTCTCACTCTAATAGAATTTCATATCCATATACTTGTCACTGCACCTGATTCCTAATTGCTATCAATATTTAATTTACCAACTTATTAACAATTAGATGGGCATGTGCAGTGAGATGACATACTACTGGCACATTTAAAGGTGTTTGATTTACACTTAAATGAAGTTGATGTAAAGTTATTCAGCTTTTTAATTTTTTTGCAGGAGCCACAAGAGGTGCAGGGAGAGGAGGTAGTAGCAGGTGATATTTTCACTTTCTTCAGTAGCTATTTTACATGTTAAAATTATCACTTTCATGTTTTCTTGTGTGGCACATTTTTTCATCTTTTTCATTGACATTAATTCTTCATTGATTGTGTGCTAAAGTATATCAGTGAAACAGTGGTTCAGAATTTTATGCTTCAACCTGACACTGGATATTAATTACCTAGTACATAATTCATACTGAAAACTGGCAGTGCCTTTGTAACTACAAAAGATTGGTCACAAATGTGCTGTTGTGTTTCAAATGTGAACTATGGAAGATTGTGGGGGGAAATGTGATTAAAGAGGAAGAAGACAAATATTTAAGTAGGAAATTGACATTTAAAAATAAGTCATTGTAAAGGTAAGCTCACATTTCTAATTGGCACACTACAACAAGTAGTAATGTTTAGATCACAGTCCCCTTATTCCGTAGTCATGGCTCATACTAAAATCATCATCTTGAGCGAGATATTTTTAAGTATACAACTATTGCTCAGCATAGTTGAGCTCCTTAAAGAGAAAAATTGACAAAGTTCTTGGGGACTGGAACAAGTTAACCACATTCACGGCCAGTGATTGGAAACCTCATCATCATGTCTTGATATGAAGACTACTGTCCCTGTAATCCTTCTTCTTTCCCAAAGCAGTGTCTTTCCACCTGTCTGATGTGTGAAATAGCCTGACACATCTGGGTGCCACAGTTATCCATCACCTGCCAAGAGGCTAATTGTCATCTGAATGACAACATGCTACAGAGTACAACGTCCCTGATATGTTGGTAGCACCACAACACGTGTACTGCATTCTCGAGGCCCATCTCCTGTCATCTCGCCCACTGCACGCCCATACCAGCTTTCTTAATTTGAACATGTGTTATTTCCTCTTAACTCATCCTTAACTTCTACAAAACTCGTTCAAACTGGTAGTCGCTACTCCTATGCTGCCCTGCAGTAGCATGATGGTAACCTGGGTGTGTGTGAGCGTGTGTTGTGGGGAGGGGAGAGGAGAGGGGGTGGGTGGTAGCAGTTAAGGAGTATAGTGAAGACTCTGTGCAATGGCAGAATGAGGGCTGAGCAGTGATGCAATGCTGGAATAGGAAGATATGGATGAATGAGAAAAATCACTAACCAAGTTGGAGGCCAGGAGGGTCACAGAAACATAGAATATGATGCAAGGAGGGTTCCCACCTTCACCTTGATTTGTCAGTTTCTCACCCATTCAGACCCTTTCCTGTCTCAATAGGAGAAATATTTTCACATATGTGGAGAGAATGGCTGATAATAAGTATCCAATGATAATGTATGTACATTATCACTGTCCCTTTGTTCATAAAATATTTCCCATTAAGATTTTCACTACAGTCTGTTCCCAAACCAATCTATTTGTATTCCTGCTTCAACTCTCTACAGGGAATCCAGCAGGGAACTCCCATGTGCCACCCACACTCATGGTCCCATGTCCCACCTTGTTTGCTCAGGTAGCCATACCGTTGTAACTTCGTTACAACACAGAAGGCGCATTATAATGTTGTGCTAGTGAAGCAGCTTCCTAGTGCAAGCAACACAAAAATAGTACTGATATGCTCTGAGGTTATCACTAATATGGGAATCATTCTTCAAGGTGTTAGGTGAGAACTGCAAGTTGCACTGGTGGTGTCCTAGATTCCAATGTTGTTGTTGTGCTCAGAGGAAAAGTTGTCTATAACAGCACCAAAAATGTGACAACTGACATCCTCATGGAGTGCCATCCAGGAGGCACAGGCCGGAATCAGGCAACATCATCATTGAAGGAGGATAGTGAGGTGGAATGACACAGAGATGAAGGCTACCCAAGGGAACACAAGACACTGGTAATAAGTTTCTTGAAACAAAGAAGTAATGTAAATAGTACAAGAAGAGAGATGTTCCTCAGTAGCCAAGAGGAATAGAGCTTCATTGCAACACATTTTGTGTGTAACAACATGAAACAGGTTTCTAGTGAAGGCAAGGTAGTGAATGCCCTGATCCACTGAAAGGTATTTGCTACTATCAGAACTATTCCTTGAATCTCCATTTTAGCACTCTGTCTGTAAAAACTGAGAAGCACTGCTGTAGGCACCTAAAGTCTAGGTTGCACTGGTGATGCCAATATTAAGGGCTGCATTCTTTTTAGTATAGTCATGGCACTCTGAAGTTATAGTTGATGTAGTTTGTGACCTGGGTTGGCTGGTAAGCCACTGTGCAGTGATCTATGAAGGCTGTGCATTGCAGGAGTACTGGAAAATTGTCCAGTGTTATGGGCCCCTGTACGGAAACTATGCAGTGTCTGTCATGTGCAAGATGAGCTATAATGAGTTTGTTTCAGGCCTCGTAACATGCCAGCAACAGAGAGCCCTCTGTTGAATTTCACAAGACAGAATTGTAAGGAACCATCCAGATGGTACACCACCCATGTCCACCTCATTCCTGTTATGTCTCCTGCTCCATCCTGTTGCCATACCCATCAAAGCTCTTCCCACCTCACCTCTATGAAGAAAGCACCTGAGAAGTACCCCACATCATCTTCCATGCCTTCTTGTGGCTGTATGTACCCATCTGTAAATAAAGAAAGAAGGATTGCATTGCATTTGTTTGATGTGGCAGTTTGACTGCACAAACATCAAAAATGTGATAAGAGATCAAAATTTTTGCTATTACTTTGTGTGGGGTATCCCTGAGAAAAATTCATAATAATTTGAAATTGGGGGTGAAGTTTCCTGCAAGTCACTAAGTGCTCTCATTGTCAACTTCTTGATGAATATAATGTTGGTAGTGCCTGCAATGAGTGAGGCTGCATATACAGTCATACACACAGTTCCTATCTGTTACACTTGCCACAGTGAGTTAATCCTGTTAAATAAAGTTGTATGTTTCAATAAGCACATTACTACAAGATTGTAAAATTTGGTCCTTAATTATGTGAAATGTTGACAGTAAAATTTGTTTGACCCTGTGCAGTCTTCAGACAGTAGCCACCAACTGGAATAAAGTTTTGGCTTTATGGAACTCAGTTAGAAATGTTCACTGCTGTATATAATTGTGTAGATCAGATGCTCAGTTATTCACTGATCAGTAGGCACTCTAAAAGATTGAAATAATTCTGTTCTTTATCATGTCATATTGTAACATTCTTAGTGAATCACCTGTTTGTTTTACCTTTGCAGATAAAGTAGTTTTTATATTAACACGCAATTTATTTTCTCTCAATCAGGCCCTGTCGAGGAGCAAGATCCACCTCCTATTGCTCAGGTGAGTGAAACTAGAGGGTAGCACCTGTGAGACTGGCAGAGCATGGGTGAGTTTCACCAGTAGCAAAACAAGTTTGGTTTTGTGGGATGTAATGAACACCACACAGTTTTCTGGCCTCCTCCTAGGGTGCTCACTAATTTCATCAGCCAAGGGTTTTCATCCCTTGTGTGTGCTGCCCTTCACAACCTCATTTTAATTAATCAACTCCTTTCTATGTATCCTATTCATCTCCACTCTCTTTCTTATTGTTTTTTGCACTCCACTCCTTCCTGGCCTCTACAACATATGCAACTTCGTTCACACTGGTTACCAAAATGTTATCTCAAATCCATTATCACAGTAAAATTGTCTACTGAACAATCCAAAAACTTTCTCAAACAATACTTTCATACTGACTAATGACAGCTCACCTTCATGTTTTTCTCCTGATACAATGACAGTTGCCACGGTGCTTACAGATCAATGGGCTAGGCACATCACTGAACAAGAATGAGGTAGCAAGGAATAAACCAAAAATCAGCAGGTACGGTGAAGCCTAATAGTGCAACTATTGTTTTCCCACTCTGTAGAAATTCTTCAT
The DNA here is from genome assembly GCF_023897955.1 of Schistocerca gregaria. Lineage (NCBI taxonomy): Eukaryota > Metazoa > Arthropoda > Insecta > Orthoptera > Acrididae > Schistocerca > Schistocerca gregaria. The sequence continues at coordinate 1,284,808 of NC_064920.1, read as the reverse complement.
AAATTTGCAACAGAGTTCATCCACAAGAGAAAAAAATTCATGAAGTGAATAAAAGTTTAAATCAACTGTTTGAACTAAAATATGGCTATATTGCTGCAGCCATTGTTCATCGGTACTATAGACATTGTGAAATGTGTAACTTTACCCAAGTTTTAGGTTACACAGCAGTAGATATGATAAGTAATTTGTCTAAAATATTTAGTTATTGCAACTACACAAGAAGTACCTTCCTACATTGATAGCAGAGTCACTCTTCTTGCTATTATCATAGCCAGACAAACTTCAAAAAATCTTCTTCTAGATTTTTGTGGCTATTTAATAGATATCTCGTGCTTTTCATAGAGAGGTCATCTTGTCTCTGGGTGTGAAGAGTTTATCACATGTAGCTTAGTAATTCAATGAAACTAACTTTATGTTTGGTAGCTCATGTATCACAGATTGTGCTGAGTGAACTAAAAGTAAGAGTGTAGCTACTTTTGTTTTTTGGGATTTGCTTCCAGTAATATTCAGATAGGTCTCTGATACATGAAATAGAATCAAATGATAAATATTTGGATGATTATCCAAATCTTGTACTGATTTCTGTTTGCTGATAGGTGTCCCTCCTGCAATGACTATACAATCAATGTGCATGCTGTCTGTTGTAAGAATTTGACTGTACAGTGTCTGCCACAAGGAGTGAAACTCTGGGGGCAAGGGCCCAATTCACATTAACTTACACTGCCATAGATATTGCAAACATATCTCAAATGTGATGACAATGTGTCTAATTAATCCAAAGGGATCAAAATATTTGATGTGTCACACAGTAGTGTGTGTTTTGTGAAGCTGTAGATATTAGGTGCTGGTTTGACATTGTTTACAATTTTAAAATGATCATCAGCTGGTTGCTAGAATAAACCAGGTGTTCTAATATCCTCATCATTACCAAGCAGTAAAAGTAGTTGTGTTTCTTGCTCCACTGAGGGGATATTTTTGAATAGTTTGTCACTGATATTGTACCATTTCCATAGTGAAGATCCACTTCTGATCAACATTATCATGAGATCTTGTTGGAGCTCAATTTTAGCCCTTACTGTATCACAAACTGAGATACAGTGGTCCATACTGAAGTGATTAGTGAGAATGTTTGCCGCCTCACTCTGCTCACTCTCTTCATGAGCTAATTGTAACAGACACAGTGCTGCAAGGAAGGGGGCACAAGTCATTGTTTATGTGATTGTCTTTCGTTGGTATTCCTGAAGTGGTGCAAATCTATCACTCCTCCACAATATTCATCAGCATGCAATATTAAGTGGCATCTGTCATAACTACTATTACCATATGTCTTAAATCTTCATACTTCCTTATAAACTCTGTGTAGCTTTCCACAAACTTTGATTGTCTTGCTAGTTTCTGTTCAGTTTAAGAGAGTAATCTTGCTGTATTGTGGAAAGAATTGAATAACAAACTCAGCTCTTCCTGAAATGGAAGATGAACAATGAATCTGTCTGTTGAATCTTCAGTTGTGTGTTCCAGGATGGGTGAGTCACATTGCTGCTCTTCTTACATCATTAAGACATTGATACCTCACAACTAGGGTTGGAACAGCTTTAAGTAAAAGAAATGGAATGTGGACTCGCATATTTTGTTACTTGTTATTTTATGTAATACACTTTCTTACTTACCAACATTATTATTATTATTATTATTATTATTATTATTATAAATTAATAACTTACTTAAAGTCATGATATTCACAGTTGAAACTTGAACAGCCTTAATTAATTAGAAGCCATATTTTGTCAATTGTACCATTGCAAACAGGGCATGAAATTTGAAGTACACAGGTCACAAAACAAGGAAATGTCACAGCAGTTGGGCAGGTTAAACAAAAATATTATGAGTTAAATGATTTACAATGACAGACATTAAATGCACTAATAACTTGCTGCTTTTGTAACTGTTACACAACTGAATAACATTCATACAAGCACAGGAAGATTTGCAAGTCACATCACTGATTGTTACTGTTGGAAGGCCCCTTAGCAATGTTTAACACACAACAAAAAGAAAGAATAACCCTTAAGCAGTAACCTGTACATTGCAAACAAACATGAAAAATTGCCTTTAATAAATATACATTCGTCCAAAATTCAGAGTAAGCTGAGAACTACAGCAGAGAGCTACCACAGTCAACAAGGAACAAACAGCCAAATTCCCCAAGTGGAGTTAATTAATGACTGTTCACTGAGGTAACAATTGACAGTTTATACTGATAGCTCACAGGGTTTAAACTTAACATGTTGAGAATTAGGATTATGAATGCAACGTTTAAGCAAGTAGTTAAAGGCATAATGAGGAGGAACCTCAGGCTTAGGAAATATGCCTTAATCTCCTGATTTCAATAAATCAATAAAATAAGAGCAGACTACTGGTTCCTGCCCAGAGGTGAAACTCCACCACGGCACATATCAAATTAGCAACTTCATTTCCTTTGAGGCCCCACAGTGCGACTGGTAGGGGCAGCAGACTGCCAGTCAATCTGGGTGCCACGTGATGACGGAAGTGCTACCATGGCAAAATGCAAACATACCTCTGCTCTGTGCTCAGGGAATAGCAACACACCATTTCCTGCTGACACACATCAATGGGAACAGTAATCTGCACAAATAAAGCTTCATACAATAAGGGCCAGGAAGTAGAAAATGTGAATGCTTGGCACAACTGACTAGAGATACAAATTAATACTCTTTAAAATTTGTACTATTCAGAAGCAAGAATATCAGCACCTGCTGATATATTAGCTCAAGTGTACACATGTACCAAGATTTCTTTGCCTCAAACACAAATAGTGTTGGAGTAGATTCCCTTCATGAGACTTAAAACTCGGAATAGTCTTACACTTGCATGACACATGGCCCATGAACACAAAGTACAATTAATAACATCGACTGATGATCATGCACTGAATCACCCATAGGTGCATTAATATTACAGATGCAATTTCAGGTAATACAGACATGACCTTACTCAAATATAACAAAACAACTCAAAACTCAACTCAGTTTTGAAGGAGCGGTGCCTTGCAGGATTCCAGCCAGGGTATTATTGTATCAGCAGCATCTTGGGACACACATGCACACATGAACAATTGTGCATGTGCATCAATCAAAGATCTTCACTTGTGACACTCAATCGAATCAATATCAGCAGTCTAAGTAGTTAGTGATGCCAGTGGAATGCTGTACACTGAGATTAGAGATATTGTGGCTCAGACATGATCTGATCCTTCTATCCTTCACAGTTTCTTCAAGAAAGACAGCCTAAGTTTTCACAGAATACAACACAAATGGCTATCTTGACAAAATTTTGTGGCTACCAATTGATACTGCTTTGACATACATAACCCAAAAAAGTTCTGTCTCTTGAAGCGCATGATGATTAATTACTATGGAGAGAGTCCTTGCCTTCAGAATGTACAGACAATCATCTGCTCCCAACATCATGTTAATCTTGCAAGGTGATCATAATTCTGGATTTAAAAAATTTTATACTCATGAAATCTGACACATTGGGACTGAGATGATATGTCAGTTATCTCCAGCAACATTAAACATACAGAAGGTAAAATGAAGATGTTTATACAGGAGTTGACTTGAACAGAGATGCACTGTTTTGTTTCTGGTACAATCACATCGGTTTCTTGTAAGTTTGCTCTACTCTGCCATTTGTAAAGTCAGAGGCACTGTGCGCAAGGTTGAGATATAAATCATGTCTGCAAGTCAGAAACTGAGAGAGCATAAGTTTTTCATGTGCCATTGCATCTTTTAACGATATTGTCTCTGTTGCAAGCAGAACTTGTTTTTGCCAGGGATGACTTAAATGAGCAATAACACAATGTAGTTGATGGATGTATACCATTGTGTTTGTATTTTATGTCACTAGGACAGTCCCCTACCTTTTTCCATTTTGTGTGTTTTATTTCTGTGTGGTGTGATTTTTGACAAGCATGACAGCATACAGATGTGCAACTAGAAGCCCTACAAACACGCTTTAAGCAATTAAGCAAACAATTTGTTGGGCATCAGAATAGGTTTGTGTTCACTACATCTGGCTTGCCTGAATTTTCTGCACTTCTGCAAAGTATGAGGCAAGTGGCACATGACAAATGCAGCACTAGCAGGGACTAGATCAATCTCAAATGCGCAAAGTGCTTGGTGTTGCAGGTGGTCTGCTGTTTGTTCCCATATGTACTGTGCCATGTAGGTCTGTATCCTTCTTGATTTCAGATTTGCATTTATTTTACAGAAAAACCTACCTCTCTCCTAATGTCAGAAAGCTTTTGAACTCCGATGCGATTTAAATTCTGTTCTCACAGACTTGTCAACATTTTCTACAAATAGCTGAGATATAGTTATGTCTTGCAAGGATTAATTTAGTTGTAATGCCATCAGCACATGAACTTGCTTGAAGTAGTCGAAGTATCTATGGTATGAAATCAAGTGACCATTTGCCATTTGCTATCATCAGACTGCAAGAATAATTCCATAATTCCAATCCCAAAGAAAACAGGTGATGACAGATGTGAAAAATTACTCACCTACCAGTTAAATAAGTCATGCTGGAAAATACTAATGTGAATTCTTTACAGACAAATGGAAAATCTGGAAGAAACAGACCTCGGGGAAGATCAGTTTCGATTCCGTACAAATATTGGAACACGTGAGGTAATACTGACCCTATGGCTTACCTTAGAAGCTGGATTAAGGAAAGGCAAACCTACGTTTCTAGCATTTGTAGACTTAGATGAAGCTTTTGACAATGTTGAGTGGAATACTCTTTCAAATTCTGAAGGTGGCAAGGGTAAAGTACAGGGAGTAAAAGGCTATTTACAGTTTGTACAGGAAACATATGGCAGTTATGATAGTTATGGGACATGAAAGGGAAGCAGTGGTTGGGAAGGGAGTGAGACAGGGTCAGGGTTGTTAGCCTCTCTGCAACGTTACTCAACCTGTATTTTGAGCAAGCAGTAAAGGAAACAAAATAAAGGTTTGGAGTAGATATTAAAATCCATGGAGAAGAAATAAAAACTTCGAGGTTTGCTGATGACATTGTAGTTTCTTCAGAGACAGCAAAGGACTTGGAAGATCAGTTGAATGGAATGGACAGTGTGTTGAAAGGAGGATATAAGACAACCATCCACAAAAGCAAAATGAGGATAATGGAATGTAGACAAAATAAGTCGTGTGATGTTGAGGGAATTAGATTAGGAAATGAAATACTTAAAGTAGTAAAGGAGTTTTGCTATTTAGGGAGCAAAATAACTGATGATGGTCGAAGTAGAGAGGATATAAAATGTATACTGGCAATGGCAAGGAAAGCGTTTCTGAAGCAGAGAAATTTGCTAACTTCGAGTATAGATTTAAGTGTCAGGAAGTTGTTCCTGAAAGTATTTGTATGGAGTGTAGCCATGTAATGAAGTGAAACGTGGATGGTAAATAGTTCAGACAAGGCATAGAATATTTCCAAATTTGGTGCTACAGAAGGATGCTGAAGATTAGATGGGTAGATCACATAACTAATGAAGAGGTATTGAATAGAACTGGGGAGAAGAGGAGATTGTGTCACAACTTGACTAGAAGATGGGATCGATTGGTAGGCATGTTCTGGGGCATCAAGGGATCACCAATTTAGTATTGGAAGGCAGTGTTGAGTGTAAAAATCATAGAGGAAGACCAAGAGATGAATACACGAAGCAAGTTCAGAAGGATGTAGGTTGCAGTAAGTACTGGGAGATGAAGAAGATTGCACAGGATAGAATAGGATGGAGAGCTGCATCAAACCAGTCTCAGGACTGAAGACCACAACAACAACAACAACAACAACAACAACAACATCCATTTCCTGATTTCTACACCACCTTTGTGCACACCCACAAGGCAGCTTTCTAAGGATGACTAGAAATTCAATGGTTCCTGGCACCCTTTGAGAAAAATTATTTCCCCAGTTGTGATGCCCAGGTAGAATATCTTACAAATGTAATCATTACTGCGACACAATGTTCCATTCTTGCACTTCATCTTTACCATGCCATGTCACAGTCACTCGATTGACTGAGCCATGTAGTGACTCATCTCACATGCAGAGATGTGCTCTCCATGTTTTTAACCATCATTCTATGATGGTAAATTGCATTCATTATAAACAGTTGTACACACAGTGTCGCCGCACTCTTCAGGATAGCAAAAAGCTGGCTTTATATAATGTAATAGTTCTTTTAACAATTTCACTCCATCTTGTGTGGGTGAAACTCAAATGGCTCTCTGTCACCAAGATCCACTCACAAATTCCTGTCCGAATAGCAGCAGATGTATTCATGATGGACCCTATCACTATCTCTATGATCTGTGATTTTATAATAGTCTGTTATACATTTCCCCTTCCATTTATTGATATCACATGTAATAGTAGCCAAGCTTCAAGGTTCACTGACTTAGTTAAGAAATATGGTTTCAAATTGAATTTCTTTGAATCTACCAGGGACAATGGGCAATCAGCAACATGCATTGACAATGTTCTAACTAATTATGTATATGAAGATGTGTATAAATTTTGTGTAGATCTAGGTATTTCAGATCATTATGTATTGTTTATTGAGCTGCCACAGACAGACACAAACATTTCACATACAAGAACCCATATGAGCAGGAACTTTAGCAAAGAAAACTTGCTAACATTTAGTGAGAAGCTAAGAGATAAAACATGGCCTTTTGATTATGGTAACTCAAGTGATAAAAACTTTGAGAAATTCCTAAATAGTTTTCTTGCAGACTTTAATGAAACATTTCCACCTAGACTCTGCAGCAATAAGATAACAAATACAGTAAAGTGGATTACCCAGGGCATAAAAATTTCCAGTGTAAGGAAAAGGCAACTGCACAGAGAACTAAAATATAATAAAGATATAAATTTCATTAAATATGTTAGACTCTATAAAACCATATTTAAAAGAGTTGTCAAGGCAGCAAAACAACTGGCAAACAACAGGTTAATTTTAAATCATAAAAATAAGACAAAGGCTGTGTGGTCAGTCATTAAATCTGAGTTAGGTGTTAAAGCCTGTAACCAAGAAATTCCAAAAATTGACATTGAAGGAAAAACTGTTGTAAATCCAACTCAAATACCAGAGTACTTTAATGAATTCTTTATAAATGTAGCAAAATCTGATGTAGATGTAGCAGATTATCACAACAAAGTAAATCCCTTTGGCCTAGGCAAAAACTCTGAAAACTTTACAAAATTCTCAAAAGTTTCTTTTGAGGATGTAGAAAATGCTATTTTAACATTAAGAAACAAAAAATCTGCAGGTTGGGATAGAATACCCACCAAAGTTATTAAAGTGGTACACAATAGAATTGCAAACCCACTAGCTCAGATAATAAATCAATGTTTTGAAGAGGGCTGTTTCCCAGAGGTACTGAAATATGCTGAAGTCAAACCACTCTTCAAGAAGGGATCAAGAGAGATCATGGGAAATTATCGTCCTATCTCAATTCTCCCAGTCCTATCTAAAATATTTGAAAAACTTGCTGTTGCTCAAATCCAAAACTTCATTGCAAAATATTCTGTTATTCTAAACAATCAATTTGGTTTTCAGCAAGGGAAAAACACCGTAGATGCAGTTAACAGTTTCATTGAGAAAATAAGTACGTCATTAGACAAGAGAAATAAGGTGGCAGGAATTTTCTGCGACCTCACAAAGGCATTCGATTCCGTAAACCACGCATTGCTTGTTTACAAACTTGAAAAGTATGGCATTGGCGGCAGTGCCCTACAATGGCTTAAATCCTACTTATCCAACAGAAAGCAAAGAGTTAGCATTTCTTCAAATGGCGCATATTATTTTTCTGACTGGAAAAAAATTACTCAGGGTGTTCCACAAGGCTCCATATTAGGCCCAGTCCTATTTCTCTTTTATGTTAATGACTTACCATTAAATATCAGCTCCCCATCAGTTCTGTTCGCAGATGATACTTCTGTCTTAGTTGAAGATCAGGATTCAGAAAAAATTCTCAAATCTGTGATCAGTACCCTCAGTACCTTAGAAACTTGGTTTCAGCTAAATGGGCTGAATCTAAACATATCTAAGACTCACGTGATGCAGTTCAAAACCAAACAGTCAAAATGTGAGCAAATTAAGATTGTACACAACAACCAAGTTATAGAAGAAGTTGACTCAGTCAAATTCTTAGGTCTAAAAGTAGATGAAAATTTGAGGTGGCAGGCACACATTGAATACCTTGCAAACAAATTGAGCAGCTTTGCATTTGCAATGCAAATATTATCAACTGCAACGGACATTGACACGCGGAAAGTAGCATATACAAGCTACTTTGAATCCAATATTAGGTATGGTATTGTTTTTTGGGGTAACTCGACAAACATAGTGCGGATACTAAAAATACAGAAAAAAATCATACGAAATATGTGCACTGCCAATCACAAAGAACCATGTCGACCATTATTTAGGAAACTCAAAATATTAACTCTGCCATCCTTATACATATATGAGATTATTATATTTTTGTACTCCAGACGCGACTTATTTGAGGGAAACCATTTTGTCCATTCACATGATACCAGAAACAAAGAAAATTTTATGCTCCCCACCCACCGCCTCAGACTGTTTGCCCAGGGACCTCAATACATGGGAATGAAAATTTTTAATAAATTAAAAGGGAACAAGTTGATGCAGATGAATTTAGGTTCACTTAAAAGAAAGCTATATGAGGTACTGACAATGAAGTGTTATTACTCAGTGGATGAATTCATGCAGGACAATCTGGAAATTTGAGCTGGGTACAATGTGTTACATGTTCCAAGAAATATCCTTATAGTGTTGTTATTTATTATAGTGCTATCATTAATTAATGTAAAAATCATTGTAATTGTTTTATAAATTTTTGACATGTCTCCTGTACGCAAACCAAATGGATTGCAAATGTACGTCATGAGATGAATAAAACACAATTCACAATTCACAATTATCCTTTGGACTACTACACCAGGTCATTGTGAGGGGTGTTCAATCCAGCAAACTATGCTGTACTTCTATTTTGGTCACTGGCAGTATCCTTACACCAGCCTTCAAACATCTAGCAACTATGGTCTGCTTTTCCACCCTATTGACTTGCGTTTTGTGGCCACCTTTGTCCTACTCTGTGACAGTGGCTGTATGTAGCAGCTGGAATTCAGACCGTTAAGCTCAATTAAAATTCAAATATTTTGTGATTCTTAACTTGGATCATTATGCAGCTTTATCAGTCTCACATTAATAGAATTTCATATCCATATACTTGTCACTGCACCTGATTCCTAATCGCTATCAATATTTAACTTACCAACTCATTAACAATTAGATGGGCATGTGCAGTGAGATGACATACCACTGGCACATCACAGGAGGTGCAAGCAGAGCAGGTAGTAGCAGGTGATATTTTCACTTTCTTCAGTAGCTTAATTACATGTTAAAATAATCACTTTAATATTTTCTTGTGTGGCACATTTTTTTCGTCATTTTCTTTGACATTAATTCTTCATTGATTGTGTGCTAAAGTATATCAGTGAAACAGTGGTTCAGAATTTTATGCTAGAACCTGACACTGGATGTTAATTACCTAGTACATAATTCATACTGAAAATTGGCAGTGCCTTTGTAACTACAGGTGATTGGGCACAAATGTGCAGTTGTGTTTCAAATGTGTACTGTGGTAGATTGTGAGGAAAATGTGATCAAAGAGGAAGAAGACAAATATTTAAGTAGGAAATTGACATTTAAAAATAAGTCATTGTAAAGGTAAGCTCACATTACTAATTGGCACACTACAACAAGTAGTAATGTTTAGATCACAGTCCTCTTATTCCGTAGTCATGGCTCATACTAAAATCATCATCTTGAGAGAGATATTTTTAAGTATACAACTATTGCTCAACATAGTTGAGCTCCTTAAAGAGAAAAATTGACAAAGTTCTTGGGGACTGGAACAAGTTAACCACATTCACGGCCAGTGATTGGAAACCTCATCATCATGTCTTGATATGAAGACTACTGTCCTTGTAATCCTTCTTCTTTCCCAGAGCAGTATTTTGCCACCTGTCTGATGTGTGAAATAGCCTGACACATCTGGGTGCCACAGTTATCCATCACCTGCCAAGAGGCTATTTGACTACCAAATGACAACATGCTACGGAGTGTATGGCGTCTGACTTGTTGCTAGATCCACAACATGTGTACTGCATTCTCCAGACCCACCTCCAGTTCTCTCACCCACCGCACTTCCGTGCAAGGAGGGTTCCCACCTTCACATTTCAGAAAAGCTGGTGTTTGTGGGTATGATCTGTATGGCTCAGGGTGTGAAGCAGTCATTGAACTGAAGGATGTTGTGTTTTGCAGCCTGCCCAGGAACAGGGTATAAACTTGTTTCTTGCCCTGTTTGTAGCTGGCCATTTCTGTGGACAGGCAGCTCGTTCATTGTCATGCCCAAATACAATGCTGTACAATGGGTGCATCTAAGTTTATATATCATATGACTGGTTGCACAGGTAGCCCTGATTTTGATGGGATAGGTGGTGATTGTGACTGCACAGGAGCAGTAGGTGGTGGTGGTGGTGGTGGTGGTGGTGGTGAAGGGACAGGTCTTGCATCTAGGTCTGCAACATGGATATGAGTGATGACGTAATGGTTTGAAAATCCTTTTTAAACACTCAGAATCCTAAACCCATCCTCTTGTTCAGATTCACTGAAGACATATTTGTGATCTGGATCTAGAGTAAAGACAGCTTCTGCCCCTTTGCTTCACCTGGAGTTTCTTAAGTGAACAATCCACCTTCATAGAAATTGACATCTTTCAAAGACGGCTACATCACTGCTTCTGTCCATATCCAACATACTAAACACAAATGATGCCTCCATTTTGACAACTGCCAACCATTCAATACCTAGAATTTCCTTCCATACTGCCTATCCACCCACAGTTGTCACATCTACAGTGATGAACATTCCTCCTCGAAATGAACTGGTGGTCTCAATAAAGTGTACAAAAACAAATCTCCTGTGCCTTATCTTTGCAGTCTCCCCCCAAGTCTCTCTGTCTGGCCACAGAGGAGCATTCCCCTTGTAACTCAGTACCACCCAGAACTAGAACAACTGAATTACATTCTCTGCCAAGGTTCTGACTACCCATCATTGTGCTCTGAAATTTGAAATTCAGTGCCTAATATCCTTCCCTCCCCTCCCACAGTGGTATTCCTCTGTCCATCAAACCTACATCATATAATTGTCCATCAGAACACAACCCCTGCTCCCAACCCATTACATCATGGCTCATATCCCTGTAACAGAACTAAATGCAAGACCTGTCTGATACATCCTTCCACCATCACTTACTCCAGTCATGTCACATACATCACCTATCCCACCAAAGGCAGGCCTTCCTGTGAAACCAGTCATGTGATTTACAAGCTAAACTGCTATCTGCATGGGACTGACAAGCAGCAAGCTGTCTGTCTGCAGGAATGTCCACTGACAAACTGTGGCCAGTAAACAAGTGGACCACCCTGTTGCTGAGCCTGCTGCCCAACATGACATCCTTCATTTCAATGACTGCTTTACATCCTGTGCCATTATGGATCCTTCTCACCAACCCCAGCTTTTCTGAACTGCATAAGTCTGAACTCTCCCTGCAGTATATTCTTTGTTCCCATAACCCCCCTCGCATCAACCTTGATTAGTCAGTTTTCTCACACATCAGACCCTTCTCTGTCTCCATAGGAGAAATGTTTTCACACATGTGGAGAGAATGGCTGATAGTATGTATCCAAAGATAATGTATGTACAGTATCACTTTTCCTTAGTTTATAAAATATTTCCCATTAAGATTTTCACTACAGTCTGTTCCCAAACCAATCTATTTGTATTCCTGCTTCACCTCTCTACAGGGAGTCCAGCAGGGAAGTGCCATCTGCCACTCACACTCGTGGTCCCATGTCCCACCTAGTTTGCTCAGGTAGCCATACCATTATAACTTCGTTGCAACACAGAAGGCACATGATAATGTTGTCCTAGTGCAACCAACATAAAAATAGTTCTCATATGCTCGAAGGCTGTCACTAATACAAGAATCATTATTTAAGGTGTTAGATGAGCACTGCAAGTTGCACTGGTGGTGTTCTAGATTCGAATGTTGTTGTTGTGCTCAGAGGAAAAGTAGTCTGTAACAGCAGCAAATAATATGATGACTGTCATCCTCATGGAGGTGGTGGCAGTGCCATCCAGAAGGCACAGACCTTGCAGAATAATAAAGGAATTGGCCACATCATCATTGAAGAAGGATGGTGAGGTGGAATGACACAGAGATGAAGGCTACCCAGTGGAGCACAAGACACTGGTAATAAATTTCCAGAGACAAAGAAGTAATGAAAACAGCATAAGAAGAGAGATGTTCCTGAGTAGCCAAGGTGAATAGAGCTTCATAACAACATAGATTGTGTGTAACAACATGCAGCTAATGAAACAGATTTCTAGTGAAGGCAAGATAGAGAATGCCCTGATCCACTGAAAGGTATTTGCTACTATGAGAACTATTCCTTGAATCTCCATTTCAGCACTCTCTCTGTAACAACTGAGAAGCACTGCTGAAGGCACCTGGAGTGTAGGTTGCACTGGTGATGCCAATATTGACGGCTACATTCTTATTAACATAGTCATGGCAATCTGAAGTTATAGTTGATGTAGAGTTTGTGATTTGGGGTATCCCTGAGAAAAAATTCATGATAATTTCAAATTGGGGGTGAAGTTCCCTGCAAGTCATTAAGTGCTCTCATTGTCAAATACATAATGAATATAATGTTTGCATATGCCTCCAGTGAATGAAGCTGCATAAACAGTCATACACACAGTTCCTAATTGTTACACTTGCCACAGTGAGATAATCCTGTTAAATAAAGTTGTATGTTTCAATAAGCATGTTACTACAGGATTGTTAAATTTGGTCAAACATTATGTGAAATGTTGACAGTAAAAATTTATTTGCCCCTGTGCAGTCTTCAGACAGTAGCCACCAACTGGAGTAAAGCTCTGGCTTTCTGTAAATCGGTTTGTAATGTTCACTGTTTTACATAATTGAGTAGATCAGATGCTCAATTATTCAATGATGAGTAGGCACTCTAAAAGATTGAAACAATTCTTTTCTGTATCTTGTCATATTGTAACATTCTTACTTAATCACCTGTTTGTGTTACCTTTGCAGATAAAGTAGTTCTTATATTAACATGCAATTTCTTTTCTTGTCAATCAGGCCCTGTTGAGGAGCAAGTCCCACCTCCTATTGCTCAGGTGAGTGAGAGTAGAGGATAGCACCAGTGAGACTGGCCGAGCACAGGTGAGTCTGACCAGTAGCAAAACAAGTAAGGTTTCGTAGCATGTAATGAACCCCACAGTGTTTCCTGGCCTTCTTCCCGGGTGCTCATAAATTTCAACAGCTTTGGGTTTTCATCCCTTTTGTGCACTGCCCTTCACAACCTCATTTTAATTAGTCAACTCCTTCCTATGTATCCTATTAATCTCCACTTTCTTTCTCATTGTTTTTTTGCACCACACTCCTTCCTGGCCCCACAACCTTTGCAACTTGGTCTACACTGGTGACTGAAATTTTATCTCAAGTCCATTATATGAAACACTTCCTCCATTACCTCATGTGTGGGACGATAGATGGGGGACACATTCTTTGTGAGAATGACATTGTTTTTTGTGCATAAATTTGTTGATCAAAGAATCTTCTGCCACCTATTCGGCAGCTGCTTGCACCTTTGATCATCTCGGCAATGTTCCGGTGTCTATTACCCTTACCAATCTCTTAATATGGTGCAGAGAGTGATTTTTCATAGGGATCTCATCCTGCAAACTGATGAGGAACTTTAGGTTAATTTGGATTTTTGTGGCATTCTTTTTGTTTGATGTGTTCAGAAGTTCCAGAAAGACAACCATCCGATACTGGTGCCTTCATTCTAGCTTTTGAGGGGGATACCCTCCCAGAGGAGGTCAAGGTTACGTGCTACAGATGTGACGTTAGCCATTCATCCCTCCTCCTATGTGCTTCTTTCCATGGTTGCATTTTGAGAATGTCATTCCACTGTACAGCAGACCCTGTAGTGACTGTGAACACAGAGTTCATGATGAAAGCCCCTCTGTCCTAACACCTGTGTGTGATAAATGAACCGAAAGACACACCACCCACTCTCCAGATTTGCCCAGTGTACAAGAGAGAAGATCAAAGTATACAAGTCTCTGTATCACCTGTATTTTGCTGAGGATGGCCGTAAGTATGAGACACTTCATCCACTGTCAGTATCTTCAACTTTCTTCTCTGTTCTTGTCTGTTACTTCATTTGCTCCTTTAATGTCTTCCTTGCGCAGCCCTGGTCTCTCCCTTCCCTCGCCAGTCTCTCCCTTCCCTCACCAGTCTCTCCCTTCCCTCGCTGGTCTCTCCCTTCCCTCGCCGGTCTCTCCCTTCCCTCGCCGGTCTCTCCCTTTCCTCGCCAGTCTCTCTGTTCCCTCGCCGGTGTCTCCGTTCCCTTGCCGGTCTCTCCGCCACCCCACCCCCTTCTTGCCATGCCTCTATCTCTCTCGCCAGCAGTTCCCACAGTCTTCCATCCGGTCCTGCTCCCACTCCCCAGCCCAAAAAGTCTCCACTTTTTTCGCCAGTAACTGGGCTCCCTCCCAGAACCCCACTTCCCAGCATCTCTCAATCCAGAGGACTCCTACCATCAATGGACGGTGCATCGGTCCAACCCAAGGTTACCCGCTAATAATAATAATAATAATAATAATAATAACAATAACAATAACAACAACCCCAGTGGAGGCCCGGGAAAAGAATAGGCCTCCGGTATGTTCTGTCAGTTGTAAAAGGCGACGAAAAGAACAAACCACTAATAGGGCTAACCCCCCTTTTAGTGTGATTAGTTGGTTCAGGACACAACTAAAGAAGCCTCAGACAAGCGCTGTCATGGTCGGGGACGACACTTGAACCCTATGCCCGCCCACAATGGTAACGACACTGCCAGCCAACTGGAAAATGATTTAAATCCAAATAGAGGTGTTTTGCAGGATGTGCTTCCTGTAACCACCCTAGAAGGAAAACAGAGAGAGGATTAGATGGTCAGATGAAGTTAATCAACACCACATATTCTGTTATTACCAAGCAACAAACCTAGGAACCAACACAACTGGATACAGATCAGAAGTATACACAACATTTATTACCACATACCCCAAATTAAAATTTTTAACAGAACAACAACTAGCTGATCAGATCCGTGTAATAATACAAAATAACAGGATACCCCAGTCAGAATTATAAAAACATCAAACAACAAGTACAACAAATACTGGAACAAAATAATGTGCAATCAGAAGAAGAAGAAAATACAGTAATGGACTCACACATCCCAGAGCAAACAAACAAAGAACAACACGCATCAATTAAACAATAAGAGGAAAATAAAATCTTAAGACAGCCACAAGAACCAGCACAAATAGAACACAAAGTGACACACATGTTAGATATAGAAGAAAAATTTCAGCTGACATATATAGAATATAAAGACACAAGTACTGATATTAGACCATTATTGCATAGCCTGCCATATAACCCACAAGTCGAAACAACAATAAAAACTATCAACACAATCATACACAACAAAATAAATGAAAACACAACTATGGAAGAGTTACAACTACTGGTTTATATAGAAGCACTTGCTACACTAAATATACACACTAGGCAGAGATCAGAACCAACCAACACACAGAAGAAACCCACAAAACCAGCATGGCAACACAGGCTACAGATCAGAATAGCAAAACTGAGAAAAGACATTGGACAGCTAACACAATTTATAAGACATCAAACGTCAGGAAAAAAACAAAAAAGATTAGGTAAAATCTCACAACAAGAAGCGACAGAGCAATTAGATGAAAAGAAGCAGAAATTACAAGCATTGGCCCAACAACTTACAAGATACAAAAGAGTGAAAATAGAAGGAAACAAAACCAAACATTCAACACACATCAAAAGAAATTTTCCAGACAATAGATAACACACACATTAAAATAGACAATCCACCAAACATAACAGACATGGAACACTTCTGGAGCAACATACGGTCAAACCCGATACAACATAACAGGCATGCATGGTGGATAGAAGCAGAAACAGACAAACACAAGATGATACCACAAATGCCTGAAGTGATAATTTTGCAACATGAAGTCACCCAAGCAATTAATTCTACTCACAATTGGACAAGATAAAATAGCAAATTTCTGGCCAAAGAAGTTAATCTCAACACATTCACATCTAATTAAATTATTTAACAGTTACATTGCAGACCCATACAGATTCCCTGATACACTTACACATGGAATAACTTATATGAAACCTAAAGATCAAGCAGACACAGCAAACCCAGCGAAATACCGCCCCATAATATGCCTACCAACAATATACAAAGTATTAACTTCAGTCATTACACAGAAATTAATGGCACATACAACACAGAACAAAATTATAAATGAAAAACAAAAAGGCTGTTGCAAAGGAGCACAAGGATGTAAAGAGCAACTGATAATAGATGCAGAGGTAACGTATTAAGCTAAAACTAAACAAAGGTCGCTACACTATGTATACGTTGAATACCGAAAAGCTTTTGATAGTGTACCCCACTCATGGTTACTACAGATATTGGAAATATACAAAGTAGATCCTAAATTGATACAGTTCCTAAACATAGTAATGAAAAATTGGAAAACCACACTTAATATCCAAACAAATTCAAATAATATCACATCACAGCCAATACAGATTAAGCGTGGAATATACCAAGGAGACTCATTAAGTCCTTTCTGGTTCTGCCTTGCTCTGAACCCACTATCCAAAATGCTAAATAATACAAATTATGGATACAATATTACTGGAACTTACCCACACAAAATCACGCATTTCCTATACATGGATGATGTAATACTACTGGCAGCAACCAATCAAGAACTCAACCAATTACTAAAGATAACAGAAGTATTCAGCAATGATATAAATATGGCTTCTGGAACATTCAAATGTAAGAAAAATAGCATAGTCAAGGGAAAACACACTCAACAAGAAGATTACATATTGGATAACCACAGTGACTGCATAGAAGTGATGGAAAAAACATATGCCTATAAATATCTAGGATACAGAGAAAAAATAGGAATAGATAATACAAATAGTAAAGAAGAACTAAAAGAAAAATATAGACAAAGACTAACAAAAATACTGAAAACAGAATTGACAGCAAGAAACAAAACAAAAGCTATAAATACTTATGCTATACCAATATTGACCTACTCATTTGTAGTAGTGAAATGGAGTAACACAGACCTAGAAGCACTCAATACACTTACACAATCACAATGCCACAAATATAAAATTTATCACATACATTCAGCAACAGAAATATTCACATTAAGCAGAAAGGAAGGAGGAAGGGGATTTATCGACATAAAAAACCTACATTATGGACAGGTAGACAATTTAAGAAAATTCATCCTAGAATGAGCAGAAACTAGCAAAATACACAAAGCAATCACTCATATAAATACATCGGCTACACCACTGCAATTTCATAACCACTTCTACAACCCTTTAGATCACATAACATCAACAGATATGAAGAAAGTAAATTGGAAAAAGAAAACACTACATGGCAATCACCCATATCATCTAACACAGCCACACATCGATCAAGACTCATCCAACACATGGCTAAGAAAAGGCAATATATACAGTGAGATGGAAGGATTCATGATTGCAATACAGGATCAAACAATAAACAACAGGTATTACAGCAAGCATATTATTAAAGATTCCAATACCACAACAGACAAATGAAGACTTTGCAAACAACAAATAGAAACAGTAGATCACACCACAAGTGGATGTACAATACTAGCAAATACAGAATACCCCAGAAGACATGACAATGTAGCAAAAATAATATATCAACAGCTTGCCTTACAACATAAACTTATAAAACAACACGTTCCCACATACAAGTATGCACCACAAAATGTACTGGAGAATGATGAATACAAATTATACTGGAACAGAACCATTATAACAGATAAAACAACACCACTTAACAAACCTGACATCATACTCACCAATAAAAAGAAGAAATTAACACAACTAATCGAAATATCTGTACCCAATTCAACAAATATACAAAAGAAAACAGGAGAAAAAATTGAAAAATACATCCAAGTGGCTGAGGAAGTCAAGGATATGTGGCATCAGGATAAAGTTGACATTATACCAGTTATACTATCAACTACAGGACTCATACTACACAATATCCACCAGTACATCAACGCAATACAGCTACATCCAAACTTATATGTACAACTACAGATATCTGTAATTATTGATACATGTTCATATTTCTTTCCTATTAACTTTCTCCAGCAGAAGTGCAGTGTTGACTAGACCCCTCTTTGTTTCATCCCACACCACACCGAGCCCTATAATGAACCCCTCACTGAATGGAAATTGTTGCAGGTTCTTACCTCTTCACGGGACATGGCACCTGGCCAAGATTACATCCACAACCAGATTGTCTCGGATCTTAAACTGCATTTGGTTCACATCTGCTTTTCGGCCACAATGATGAGACAGTATAGTTATTCCTTTCCTTAAGGCCAGGAAGAACCCAACAGCTCTCAACAGCTACCACCAAATTAACCTGACAAATGTATTATGTAAACTGCTTGAGAGGATGGTTAGCTTCAGATTATGTTGGGTATGCAAATCTCTGTGCCTTTTGTCCCCATATCAAGCAAGACAATCTCCAACTGACCATTTACTCAGATTGGAAGCAGCCACCGACAGGTTTTTACTCACTGCCCACACCTTGTCGTGGTCTTCTTTTTACCTACGTAAGGCACATGACATGGGTTGGTGCCATGACATTTTAGTTACCCTCCATGACTGAGGGTTCAGTGGTCGCCTTCAGAATTTTATCCATGAATTTTTCTCTCAGCGGCTCTTTCAGGTTCAAGCTGGCACTTCACTCAGCACCCTGGCATTCTAGAGAATGATATCCCACAGTAGTTGGTGGTAAGTGTCCCACTCTTCCTCTTTGCAATCAACCTCTGTTGAGCCTCTGGTTACCCTGGCATTGTATATTGATGATTTTTTCATGTGATGTAGCTCCAACTAAATAGCATCTGGTGAGCGCCGGCTCCAAGATGCCATCCCATGGATCTCTGCATGAGCCACCTCCTATGCCTTCCAGTACTCTCTCTCCAAAATGTGGGTTATGCATTTTTACCATCGACTCACAGTACACACCAATTCAGATGTTTATTTAGGTGACCAGTTCCTCGATGTTGTACCACAGTCCTGTTTCTTGGGACTTATCTTTGGTAACAAGCTGACATGGCTGCCCTACATTTGCCACCTAAAGACTGTATGTATGTGGAAGCTTAATGCTCCCTGCCTGCTGGCCCTTGTATCTTGGGGTGCAAACTGTATCACTCTTTTCTATCTTTACTGTGATCTGGCCTTGTTCAAACTAGATTGTGCTAGTCAGGTTTATGGTGCAGCAGCTCCTTCCACTTTGAAACTGCTTGACCCTCTTCACCATTGTGGGATGCCTTTCACACTAGTCTCATTGACAGTCCCTCACAGAAGTGGGGCTTCCCTGCTACAAATACAACAGAGCAAACTACCACTTTCTTATGCAGTCATCATTTGCCTGTTCCCTGACCATCCGAAGTACCCTGTGCTGTTGACCAATAAGGGATGTCTTGCTCCTGAGACCTGCTCTTGTGTGGGATTGCCGGTTGGCATGCGTCACACTTCCCTGTGTTGGGATCCCCATCTCCACTCACTGTAATGCACCTCGTGTCTTTCCTTCCATACACCCCCCCTCCCCCCTCTCGATTGTAACTAGACCATGGATTAGGACTGATGATCTATTCCATGGTCCTAAGATCTCTGTGTTACCCCTTTGGTTCTCCACCAATTTGCATGTGCCATCCTTGAAGAGTTCCAGGGAGCCACAATCTTCTACACTGATAATTATAAGACAGGCAGTAAGGTGGAATACACTTTCATGTCTCCTACTGTCTTAGCAAAAAATTTACTGCTGGGATCATTTAGTGTGTTCACAGCGGAGATTCTAGCAATTCAAAGCCCTCCACTTTTGTTTCTCAGGCCTCCCTCCAAGTGTTCCAATTTTTCAGACTCAATGAGCAGCATGCATGCTATCGACCAATGCTAATCTCATCATCCTAGGTCTCTGCTATCCATGCCCTTCTCTCTGCCCTTGAGTGTGCCGCCTGTTCAGTTGTCTTTCTCTGGGTCCCAAGTCAATGGGCATCCCTGGGAATGAACTGGCTAACCATTTCACTAGAGAAGCAGATACTTACTGCCATTTCCTTCCATGATTCCAGGTGTGGATATGCAGATCTATGTCAAATCCCTCTTTGCCCAAAAATGGAATGACAGCTTGTGTGCTACTGCTCATAGTAATAAACTCCCCACAATCAAGTAGTCTACTCCTCTCAGAGGGAGTCCAATGTTTTAGGCCGTCAATGTGTTGGTCCTACCAGGCTCACCCAGTTTCCTCCTAAGTAATCTATGTAATGCACCCCCCCCCCCTTTTTCCCCTCCATCCCTCACCGTGGTTGTTGAGCCAGACTGATGGTATCCTGTAAATGTTTCTTTTTTTCAGTATAAAATTATTTGGATTTTCTGAATAAAACAAATCGAGTTTCACACTTCTCATGGAATTCTAAATGTGTTTTTTTATTGCTGCACAGTAGATGCACCGCATAAATGGTTGTAGCTACTTGGTGTGTAACCTCTGATGGCAGTGCTCGCTGGCTGCAAGCAGGGCATCTTTGCGGAATTAGACAATGTTTTGTTTTCAGATGTTGTATGGCTTTCTGTGTGACAAGTGACTGTTCATATCTGTAAACATAAATGCTTTGCCATAGGTGTTGACTTGTGGAGTTTGCTTTGTGTTGTTTAGCTGTTCAATTTTGCGTATTTGATGAATTTTGCTCATACCTGTTTTACATATTTGGTTTCTGGATATCAATATGCCCTGCTTCAGCAATTGAGTTTTTAAGAAAAGGCACAATGAAAGGAAGAAGAAATATTTTCTTTTTTTTTTCAAAGGGAGATGCTGCTCAGACTGCTTCACTGACTACTCCAAATGAATGTGATAGAACTTTTTCCAGCAAGAACCTTTGTGACAGGAAAGAAAAATTAGAAAACTATGAAAGTGACAGTAATGATGTGAATGAAATAACTAACCTTTCCTTGCTCTCTAATATTTTGAAACATAACACATTATGCCAAGTTTGCAAAGAAAGAGGACTGGAATTGAAAATAACTTCAAACATTGGTTTGGCATGTTATTGAAGTGTAACAAAGGTGCTGCAGAAGTTTCATTTTCTAACATATTCCTCATAGTGGTAATAGTGGAATGAAAGTGTATGATATAATTGTTAGGCTAATGTATGGCTTGCATTGCATTGGCAAGGTCAGTGCTGCAGGGAAAATGTTATGTGGAATTATGAACTTGCCAAAACCACCAACCAAGTTTGAATTTTGTAATGATTTGATGTGATCTTCTGCTGAAGATATCGCTCAAGAAACACTGAAGAAAGCAGTTTAAGAATCTGTAACAGACAATGGGAGTTGTAGAGATTTAATAATTGCTTTATATAGATCATGGCAATGTAGATGTCATAAATCTCTAAATGGAGTTGTGACAGCTACAAGTAGAGACAGTTGCAAAGTAATTGATGTTGTTGTTCTCACAAAATATTGTAGATGTAAGGGCAATACCAAGGACGAACATTTTGAAAGTTGTGAAGCAAATTTTCATGGCATGAGTGGAGCGATGGAAGTAGAGGGAGTGAAAGCAATATTTTTCAGATCACAGGAATGGTATGATGTACAATACACTATCTAGAAGTTGGCGATTCTAAGGGATATAAAGCTGTAGAGGAACTCAAACCTTATGGCAATGAAATTCACATTAGAAAACAGGAGTGCATTGGATATGTGCAGAAGCACATGGGGGCTCACTTGTGCAAACTAAAGCAAACATTAGGATCCCAGAAGTTTGGTGATGGTAAGACGCTTGGAGGAAGAGGAAAATTGACAGACAAAGCAATTGATAGATTACAGAGGTATTATGGGTGTGCAATTACGCAAAATACAAGAAGCATTGTTCATATGAGGAGAGCGATATGGGCATTATTTTTTCATACTGCATCAACAAATGAACATTGACAACATGCACTGTGCCCCACAGGTGATGACTCATGGTGTAAGTACCTATCAGGAAAGGAATATGCCCATAAAAAGTGTTTCCCAAATGCTGTAATTGATTTAATTAAGCCCATATTCAGAGATTTATCACAGCCAAGTTTATTCGAAAAGTGTTTACATGGGAAAATTCAAAAACCAAATGAAGGTGTAAATAATTTCATTTGGATTAGGATTCCCAAAAGTGTGTTAGTACAGATAAAAACATTGCATTTTGGAGTGTATGATGCAGTGGAAACATACAATGAAGGAAACATTGTCAAATATGATGTGCTGAAACGTTTAGGTTTACAACCAGGACACACCACAATTTCCACAAAGTGCCTACTTGATGGAGAAAGACTGAGGTGCAGGAAGAAGAGACAAAATCCTACAACTTGCAGCAAAAGGGAAGAAAATACCAGTGAAAAGGAAACTAACACTGCAAAAAGAAGAGGATGCTGATAATCCATCATACGGGGCAGGAATGTATTAAAAAACTTCGGAAGCCATTTCCCGTAACTTTAAAATTTTTATCTTTGAGGAACATTTTCTCAAAAACTGCTAACAGTATATCAATGAAATTTATACACAATATTGTTTACTTCTTTGCCTTCATTTTTATAACAAATTGTAAAAAAAATATTGTATATATTAAGAGTTAAAGAAGAAAAAGTACAAAATTTTAGAGAAAAAATAAGCATCTGTTTAAAAAGAAAAACCAATAAATATTACTTAACATGGCAATATATGTTTGTAGAGAAGTACTCACTGAACATGTATTTGAAATTTCAGAGCAATATGTTTAATGATTTTAGAAAAAAATGTTCCTTCTGTTTGCTAAAATTAACATGGAAGAGATGGATCATTCCAGCTCCCCTTAAATTTAATATTACCAGATGAATCTTGGATGGTTGAACTTTCCTTTGTGATAGTGGTTTTTATATCCAGATATAATTTTCTACTTCAGTAATCTTAGAGCAGGGGTTGGGACCTCTTTTACATCTTTTTGATGTGTGACCCCATGAACACTCCCCCATGGAAAGACCACTCCACGTTTTCTGCTTTTTTCCTTTCTTTTTCCAGTTTTTAGATTTGGTCTAACCTTTTATGCCTTTTGCTGCGCCTCTTTAATCTTCATAATTTTATTATTTGACTCCCCTGACTGGGTCCATACACTTTCAGCAAACTATCTTTCATCTGTGTCTCACTTTGGAATTGCGAGACTGATGACCTCGCTGTTTGGTCCCATAACCCCTCTCAATGAATCAATCGGTCAAGTCAGGTCCATCATGTAATGAAATCCTGTCACCTGCATTGGCATGATCTGTTATTTTGAAACCTCAAATAGCATGTTTCTGAAGTTTTCCCTGTTATCAGCACGTCTGTCTATCTATGTCTTAAACAATTCAGTCTGTGGCTGTGCATCTTCATATTTAACCACTATCTTTGGGAGCTGTTCCAGCCTGACAGTAGTACCCAAAGTGTTCAAAATCCCCTTTATGCCAAATTCATTTGCAAACTTCGGCAAACATGCGAGCCATGCTTTCACCACTGAGATTGTAATAACAAGTTCCTTTCTTAAAAATTCATCCATCATGGTAGGTTAGCAGTAGCATGTATAAGCAGACACAGCATTCGGAGTGAGAGGAAAATTTAGAGGAAGCAGATCAACCAGACCAGGTACTTAGCTTATAATGTGCCATGTCTGTCACTGGCTTCATCCACATGCTGCTCCATTGAAGCTCACTGCATTTTCACCCACAGGTGGCTGCCCCACTTGCTATTTCATCGAATCCATTACAGTCCAGCCAACATGGAACAAAATTTTAGTGTTTACAGACAGGAATTTAAATCATCAATTTTATCTAAGGACCAGGAATTTAAAGGATGTATAATGGTTCAGATCCAATTAGATGGCAGTGAATGAGGGTGTGTGTAGAGAATCACTTATAATTAACACTTAACATACATAAAAGAAAATACACACATTCACCCATTAGTGTAAGAGGAGCATATGCATTGACCTGTGACAGATGCCAGATCAAGTACTCTTGCACAACTGTTCCCCCTCTTGCTGTGGCAAGTGTCCTGTTAGTCACACTAGGAGTGGTGGCATCTTGGCCATTGTCGCTCAGATAGAAATGGCTTGAGAGAGGCCAGTGTACTCCATTGGCTCGGTCAAGTGTAGCAACTGAACAACCACCTACTCCTGTCCGCTTGCAAGCATCACGTATCCCATCAAAGACAAGGCTACCTGTAAAAGCAGTCATGTAATCTAAAAGCTAAGCTGTGATCACTGTGCCATGTTCTATTGGATGAGATAACCAACAAGCTGTAGGTTCACATGAATGGTCACAAACTGTTACAGAGAGATAGCTGGACCACCCAGTTGTTGAACATGTTGCCCAACAGAACATTCTGCCCAACATAACATTCTTCACTTTAATGACTGCTTCAAAGCGTGCACCATCTGTACCCTTCTTTCCCAACCTAGCTTCTGTGAACTGCATAGATGCGAATGGCCCCCTCCCCATTCAATATGTCCTATGTCCATGGAGACCACACCTCATCTCCCCACCCCCCCCCACCCCCCCCCTCCACTTCCACAAGCATCAAACTTTATTAGTCCCTCTCCTCCAAATGCAGCACTACACAGTCTTCTATTCCAGCAGTACATGCAGAGTCTTTTTTCCCCCTCCTCTAATTATCTCCTTTTCCTATCTCCTTCCCCTCCTTTTCCCCATCCCTCTTCCTTGTCCAAAATTCTGATTGCACATAATTCCCCTGCCCTGTCCCTACCGCACTGTATGCAACCACAACCAGCACCGCAGTCACCTACCCCTATCACCTGGTATCACCCCCCCCCTCTTCCTGCCCCAGCCTCATTTCTGCCCTCCCCACTCTTAGATCAAGTTACTGTGCGTATATATATATATATATATATATATATATATATATATATATATATATATATATATATATAGTACCCTACACTTTCATTAGCAGTTAGGAATCCTTTTTTATAATTGCAGCATACAAAAAAATTTAAGGTCGTGTTTTGTGCGATATATTTATAGATAAAAACTCGTGGTGTGGATACGTCAAAGACACAAAATACTTTCTCAGCAACCTATCGTGTACTTGCGTCACAAATTTAACCTTTGTACCTTAGAGAGTCCAATATTTTTCTTTGTAACTTACCCTGTACCTTACTGCCTTGATACACAAGTGGCAAAAAAAAAAAAAAAAAAAAAAAAAAAAAAAAAAAAAAAAAAAAAAAAAAAAAGAATAAATAACTTACATCTATTTTGCTGTGAGGTCTGTGCCAATTGTTCGCTCCAGATACCTCCGTACATAAACTTAAAACTAAAATACCACTGTGACCAAACAAAAAACATTCCGTCAAAACTTACAAGTACACTTCGTGTTAAACATCGCTAGTCACCAACTGACGTGTATGTCCTAGCTTACCTGTGTGTTGCGTCCACGTTCACTGACAAATGTAAACAGAAATAGTGAAATGCTCTGATTCACTTAGCTGCATAAGATGTATTTTCTTTATCCTAATCGTGCTCGTTCCTTTTTTTACAGTAACTTATTTTATACTTGTGCATTATTAGATATGACGTATGATACTTAATTATAGTAGAATTTTCTTAAGTCTCTGTGTGCATACAGCCCTTTGATCTTACCACTGTGAGGGTATGCAAGTAAATAACAACCGTCGTGCGGAATATGTGCGATTACGTACGGACCAGTATATTTCATTTGCCACTTAGCGTTTTTCTTAGCTAGCAAGGAAGATTTCACGCGAGTTTTGAGTAACACCTTTTCTCTGATTGTAAATCTGGTAACACCATGTAGCCGTTTATCATAATGCTTCTTTCGGCATTGAGCCTGTTGTGTGATAGAGATTAATACTTGCCTTATTTTTTCATTTAGGTCGACGGGTTGTCTAGGAAAAGACGGGATAGGGTTTACCCATTCATTATTTTCTTTCTTATTGCATATTAGGTCTGACGGCGTAACTACAGTGTCGTATATTGGGAGATTGTTTACCACCTGTTCAAAAACGTTTAAGTATTCAATCCATTTAGACTGCTTGATGGCTACGTATGTCCTCATAAACCTATTCAATTCACGGAATATTCTTTCAATAGGGTTTGATTGCGGGCTATACCGGGATATCAGTATTTGTTTAACCTGTTGTTCTTTCAGAAATTTTTTCCAAGCATGGCACGTAAAATTGGTTGCGTTATCTGTTACGATCGCCTGTGGTTTCCCAACAGACGGGAAGTAGTCGTTTAGCATACGTCTGATAATAGGCTTAGCTGCAGTTCTTTTCGTGGCATATAATTTCACATACTTTGAAAATACATCATATACTCCAATAATATATTTTACACCTCCCCTGGCAGAGGGTAAAGGACCCATAGAATCTATGCATACTAGCTCTAGTGGTTTTTTTGGTAAAATAGGATGCAACTCTCTCTCACAGTTCAGATTGACAGGCTTAACCTTCTGACAAATAATACAAGTTTTCAAAATTTGTTGTGTGCGTCGAAGCATATTGGGAAAGTAACAGTACATATTTAATTTCTTATAGCACTTGCGGGCACCGTAGTGTCCCCAAGCGTAGTGAGTATGCCAAATTAAACTTTTCTCATATGCTTCGGGCACACAAACGCACCATGTATCGCTGTACATGTTCCTCCTGTAAAATAATACTTCCTTGTGTCGAGAACGAGTCTCACCGAATTGTCGGCTTTCTTGACCGCTAATAGTGGACTGCAATAAGGCGATAATGAAGTCTCTATGATATTCCACGAGAGCATTTTCTTTATTTCTTGAGCCACTGCCTCTCTTTGTGACCAAGGTATAGAATAGGTATTCTGACAGAAAGTGTCGTGGGGCCGGACATCCATGCTATACTGATACGTCCTAATGACCCCGGGTCTTTTATCAAACACACGAGCATAGCGTAACAATACACTTCTAAGATCACCCTTCTGTTGTTGTGAGATTTCCGAGCATTCAGATATTTTCTGTTCAATTTCATGCTGCTCTACCTGCTGATACCACAGTTCACTCGAGTCGCTATTTCGTGAAGTATTGACCTTTAGGATTTGGATGTGTATATTTCGACAAGCTTTGTCGTTCCTACTCTTGACTTTCATTAAATCCACACTACAGTTCTTTCCGTTAATATATAAATGACACTTTCCAGATTCCAAGTCAATTTTAGCACACTTTTCCCTTAAGAAGTCCATGCCGAAAATGCACCGTTCTGTCAACCCTTCTACAACTAGAAAAATTGACTGAAAAACAATGTCTTCAATCTGCACTTCGACCATGGTTTGCATTTTAATTAACTTGGATTTACCGCCTATGGCTCCTAATATCCTACAATTTTGTACTGGATAGGTCGGTAAAGTCGTGTGGATATTAATCTCTTTAAATAGTGCCTTGGACATCACACTAATTTTCGCACCAGTATCTACAAGGATATGCGTAGGTACTTTTCCTACTACGGCCTGTAAATTAGCTTGTACTATACCATCACCTTCACATGACTGTGGTTCTTCCTCCTTGGTCAATAAATCACGTATATCCGTTTCATCTTGGTACCTGAGCAATTTACTTTCATGACAGCATGGATCGCCCCCACGACAATCTATGGCCAACATTGGGGAGCATAATGAGGCTATGTTTAGTTTAACGCTCCACGGTTCATATCTGTTTGTGTTTCGTTTGCGACTTCAATTATGTTTACCCCTGACGTGTTGCTCCTTAGTTGAGTATTTCTGTCGTGGTTTTGCCCTGAGTTTAGCGGAATAGTGTCACCTAGCGTTTCTGATTGATAGGCTTGGCTGTTAGCAGGATATTGCCACTGCCTACTTTGATGATCTCCCGTGTGGTTGCGGCTAAATTCAGGCTGGAAATTATTATAACTATTTCCCCACTGGTTCCTATTGCCATTTCTGTACCAGTTACGTTTTCGGTCACCGGAATAACCAGAAAAATTCCTATCCCCTTTTTTCTTTTTCTATTGTATTGCGGATGGCAGGTCTGATTGTAGCAGTTGTAATTTCCTCCCGAACTCGGGCCTGGCATCTGTGCTGTAGGGGCGCGATCGACAAAAGCCGGTCGCGATTCAGCCGCGCACGCTACATTGTTGCCGCCGTAATGCGGCTGGCGCTGTATAAGCTGGTTGCTACCGCTGTCACGAAAATTGTTTTGGTAGGCCTGATTTTGCCTAGCATCCTCATTAATTAAATCGATAGAATCTAATACAGATAGGAAATATTCGAGATTGCTCTCTGGTACTTGTACTAATTTTCTCTGATACTGATCGGTAATTTTGCCTTCAGGATGCGCAGTACGTCTGTGTGTGTGACGGGCTCGTCCCAGAATCGCGTTTTGTTTAAGTATTTTTCAAAATACTTCCGGAGTGATCCAAATTTTGGATTGTATGGCTCCGGGTTAAACAGAGCTTTTCTCAATCTCTCTTGTGCACCATGGGACCAATACTTAGATAAAAATGCAGCTTCAAATTGTTCTAATGTCTGACAATTTTCCGACATTTCCATTACCCATAGGGCACCATCCCCTTGAATATATCCAGTTACATACTGTATTTTTTGCTTTTCAGACCAGGTCTTAGGCAACACATTCTTAAATGACTTTATAAAAATTGCCGGGTGGACGGATTTTTTTTCTGGGATAAACACTTGAAACTGCCTGTGTTTTATAAGGCTTTCCTCTAACAGAACAGCCGACAAAGTTGGTTCGGTTGTCTGGTGTCTCTCTCGTTCGTCGCGGTAATGTTGATTACCGTAACGACCTTGGTTTGGTGACAACATAGGTACATCGGGATAAAGATAACTGTTTGCTGCGTCGTCACTCTTACCTGTGCGTCTGTCATCAAATTCCTCTTCTGAATGTTGTTCTCTTTCGTTCTGCGTATGGTGTTTACTCTTTAGTTGCTCGTCTACATGTTTTTTCCAGTCAGGTAAGTCCTGTGTCAGAGTCTTTTGTAACTGAGCTAGGTCAGTTTGAAGTTTAGTTACAGACGTGTTTTGGGTAGTGTACACTTGTTCTACAGTGTTAGTTATTGCTTTTTTCAGTTCTGTTTCTAATGTATGGTTGATATGTTTGTCTTTTTCCTCTAAAAATTCGTCAAACTGCTGTTTTTGTTGTTTCGTCATGTCATCAACTTGGTCTACAGCCTCCTGCATTTTGACACTAAGCTCGGTCTGTTGAAAACTCATAGCTTCAAAATTTTCGGTTAAGGTACGGATCTGTTCTGGCATATCCTTAACTGTGGACTTTAAGTTATCAATGTCTTGGCTCATGTAATTTAAATCTTCGCGTACTACCTCTATCACTTGATCTGCTACCTCTCTTTTTAACTGGGTCAGTTGAGTCGTCAGATTATTTTGCATGTCGGTCAGGTTCTTCACGTCATTGTCTATTTTGTCCATTTGTGTCGTTACACTGGCTATCTGGGTAGTGACAGAGTTTATCTGCGCTGTGACATTGTCTGTGTGAGCTTGCATTTGTGCTGCAACATTTTCTACTCGTGTGTTAACAGTACCTATCTGAGCTGCAACATTTTCTGTGTGAGCTTGCATTTGTGACGCAACATTTTCTACTACTTGAGCTGCAAACTGCGACATTAAATTTGTCTGCATCTCTCTAAACATGCGTATAAGGTCTGTTTCTACTGGGTCTTGTGTATTGTCAGTATTCGTATTTGTTTCTGTGGTCGACATATTGTCGCCCGTCGCACTGCCGGTCGCTGCGACTGTGTTTTCGGTATTCGCAGTACTTTCGGCCTCAAAGTTTTGTAAGGGTTGGACTATTGATTCCTCATCTGACGAACTATCCATGGTTTTTGTCTGAGATCTGAGTTTCACCATGCGGATTCACAACACAAAACAGCGTGCAGCCGAACTTCACTATCACTGCAGCTCGTACTACACGTAAATAAATCACAGATGGCTTTGCACTCGTCCGTGAAAATTCACGTAGTAAAATATGTCCCTGGCAAAACAGAAGACTGATAAATGACTCTTACTTTTTTCGCGCTCAATCAATAAAAATTGTCCGTCATCTTGTGATGCATTTACATATAATAGAAAATGAACTAATGCAATTTTTACGTAAACTAAAAAGAAATGGAAAAGAATTTGGAAAAAGGAATTGATGCGTTCTACGCAGTGGGTGTCGAAAAAATGAAAAAAAACTGTCCCACATTTACTTTCAACTAAAGCGGATTAGTGCTGTTGTTCTTACCTTACGTGTGCTTTCTGACGGTTTTGTAGTGAGAAGAATTAACATTAAATGGTCCAAAACTTTTTTCGAAAATTAGTAATTTCCATGTGGTTTTTCGTTTCTGGTACGTAGCTCGCATGACATGCAACAGAAACAATATGTTGTAGTGGCAATAATGAATGGCAAGAAAAAAAGCTTAAATATTTCAACTAACAATTCTACTGATTTTTACTGATATTATGGTCATGGCACTGGGTCGCCATTGTAACGTTCCCTCTTTCTGTTTATTTAGGTTTGATTTGTTTGATTGTTATTCTTTATTTCTTTTATTCGGAATCTTTTTTTTATTAAATTGAGCCTGAAACTTACGTAATAAATACTTCGCGTGAAGTACGATTTGCAGCACAAACAAAAATTAATTTCGGAAATGTAATCCACTGAATATTAAAAGTAAAGCTTTTGAACAACGCGCGTGACTGACTAGATACATTCAGAGGGTACGTACATTCGCGTGCGAGTGGTTGCGGTCTGATGAGAAATTTTCATTGTGAAATAATTTCGTCGTAACACACTCGGAGATTGCGAACGTACATTCAGAGTAGAGGCACGTACGTTCTATCATTCCCCGTGGCCTGGGTAAAAGAATGGCAATTATTTAAATCTAAGAGTATTTCTTTTGCATCGGACTAGTATTTTTATAAGAAAAAGAAGAGTGCAGGTTCTGAATGTCTCGGCAAAACGAATCGGAAGTAATTTTAGCGGCCACGAAAGGAAAGTAGAGAGCACAATCACGTACCTCTATTGTTGAGCAGCGCCGTTTTGAAGATCTTCGGTTCCATCTAAAACTCGCCTTCTCTGCTTAACATAAATACTCCATATGCATGGGAATAAGGCTTGTTGTGCGATGAAAATAATATAAAACACATCTTGCGTCTTTTAACTCATTCATTTACCACACACACACACACACTATTAATTAGACAGTACGACATCCCACCAGCCCATCAGAACAAAAAGTAGTCGTTCATACAAGAAATAAAAAACGAAGGGCGAAATTGTTCCTATGTCTCTCAAAGATAAAAAGTTTACCAGATATTTCTCTGGTGTGTCACTGGAACAATTTTTCAGCACCTCTGTGATTAAATCACAATATTTTCAGTTCCTTTACACCACCCAGACTGCTTCTCCCATCATGTGCAGTTGCTTTCAGTCCCACCTTGGTTGGCAGAGACAGTGGTTATTTGCATGTGAGCTGTTTGCCAGAAGTTCACATGTTTGGTAGTTTTCTTGTTGTGCCTGTATACATCGTATCTCCACTCTATGGCAAGTAGCAAGCTACTATTTTCATATTATTATTATTATTATTATTATTATTATTATTATTATTATTATTATTATTATTATCATCATCATCATCATCAATATTCAGTTCTGGTTTTCTTTATTGTTCAAATATTTATGTATGAATGTACTGACGTGTCTTGTTGTTTACAAAAATTGTTCATCTGTTTGCGTTGTGATACTGTAGAAAATTGAGATTCTGTAAAAATATATTTCTGGAAAATGTCATTGGAGTACTGTAACCAATGAAATGCATAACTTCATCATTCTTAAATTTTTCAGCCAGTGTTACATAAGCTGAAATGAAATGCCTCCTCTTTCACTTGAATTTCTGCTCACAAATTTTTACCCATCCCTCATCCTCCATTTGGCTTTCAGTTTGGTCTCTCATCATTCTAATTGTGTTTATGGATTATGCATCTGCTTCTTTCACTATGTTCACTTGTACATAAAAACTACAACTTAAACTGTAGAGACACTGCTGTTATATTACTGTGAGCTGTCTCCTCTGTATGGGACATAAAATGTATGTGTAAAGTTGTTGAATATCAATGGTTCACCTCTGGATCCACTGTCTTAAGCTGAGGGTTATGTAAAGTATAAGACACTCCATTGAGTGTCACTACATCTACATCTACACCTATATGTACATGCATACTCTGCAAATCACATTAAAGTCCCTAGCAGATGGTTCATAGAACCACCTTCACAATTTTCTATTATTCACACCTCATATGTTGTTGTTGTTGTTGTTGTTGTCTTCAATCCAGAGACTGGTTTAATGCAACTCTCCATGCTACTCTA
The DNA here is from genome assembly GCF_023897955.1 of Schistocerca gregaria. NCBI lineage: Eukaryota > Metazoa > Arthropoda > Insecta > Orthoptera > Acrididae > Schistocerca > Schistocerca gregaria. The sequence continues at coordinate 1,251,977 of NC_064920.1, read as the reverse complement.
TCCAGTGCAAGCTACATCTCCCAGTATCTACTAACCTACATCCTTCTGAATCTGTTCAGTGAATTCATCTTTTGGTCTCCCTCTATGACTTTTTCCCTCTGTGCTGCCCTCCAATACTAAATTGGTGATCCCTTGATACCTCTGAACATGTCCTACCAACTGACCCCTTCTTCTAGTCAAGTTGTGCCACAATCTCCTCTTCTCCCCAATTCTATTCAATACCTCCTCATTAGTTATGCAATGTACCCATCTAATCTTCAGCATTCTTCCGTAGCACCACATTTCGAAAGCTTCTATTCTCTTTTTGCCTGAACTATTTATCATCCACGTTTTACTTCCATACATAGCTACACTCTATACAAATACTTTCAGAAACGACTTCCTGACACTTAAATCAATACTCGATGTTAACAAATTTCTCTTTCTCCAGAAACGCTTTCCTTGCCATTGCCAGTCTACATTTTATATCCTCTCTACTTCAACCATCATCAGTTACTTTGCTCCCCAAATAGCAAAACTCCTTTACTTCTTTAAGTGTCTCATTTCCTAAGCTAATTCCCTCAGCATCACCTGAGTTAACTCGACCACATTCCATTGTCCTCATTTTGCTTTGTTGATATTCATCTTATATCCTCCTTTCAAGACACTGTCCATTCCATTCAACTGTTCTTCCAAGTCCTTTGCTGTCTCTGACACAATTAAAATTTCATCGGCGATCCTCTAAGTTTTAATTTCTTCTCCATGGATTTTAATTCCTACTCCTATTTTTTCTTTTTTTTTTTTTCTTTACTCGTTGCTAAATATACAAATTGAATAACATTGGAAATAGGCTACAACCAACCCTTCTCCAACCATTGCTTCCCTTTCATGACCCTTGACTATTATAACTCCCATATTGTTTCTGTACAAATTGTAAATAGCCTTTTGCTCCCTGTGTGTTACTCCTGCAACCTTCAGAATTTGAAAGAGAGTATTTCAGTCAACATTGTCAAAAGCTTTCTCTGAGTCTACAAATGCTAGAAACATAGGCTTGCCTTCCCTTAATCTATTTTTTAAGATAAATACCCCACATGAAACATGGACCTTGCCGTTGGTGGGGAAGCTTGCGTGCCTCAGTGATACAGATGGCCATATCGTAGGTGCAAGCACAATGGAGGGGTATCTGTTGAGAGGCCAGAGAAACGTGTGGTCCGTGAAGAGGGGCAGCAGCTTTTTCAGTAGTTGCAGGGGCAACAGCCTGGATGATCGACTGATCTGTAACACTAACCAAAACGGCCTTGCTGTGCTGGTACTGCAAATGGCTGAATGCACCGGGAAACTACAACCATAATTTCTCTCCAGGGCATGCAGCTTTACTGTATGGTTAAATGATGATGGTGTCCTCTTGGGTAAAATATTCCAGAGGTAAAATAGTCCCCCATTCTGATCTCCAGGCGGGGACTACTCAAGAGGACATCGTCATCAGAAGAAAGAAAACTGGCGTTCTATGGATCAGAGCACAGAATGTCAGATCTCTTACTCTGGCATGTAGGATAGAAAACTTGAAAAGGGAAATGGATATGTTAAAGTTAGATATAGTGGGAATTAGTGACATTCAGTGGCAGGAAGAACAAGACTTTTGGTCAGGTGAATACAGGGTTGTAAATACAAAATCAACTAGAAATAATGCAAGAGTAGGTTTAATAATGAATAAAAAAAGTAGCAGTGCCAGTAAGCTACTACAAACAGCATAGTGAACACATTATTGTGTCCGAGATAGACATGAAGCCCACGCCTACAACAGTAGTATGTGATTATGCCAACTAGCTCTGCAAATAAAGAAATTGATGAAATGTTTGCTGAGATAAAAGAAATTATTCAGGTAGTGAAGGGAGACGAAAATTTAATAGTGATGGGTGATTGGAATTCGATAATAGGAAAAGGGAGAGAAGGAAACCTAGTAGGTGAGTATGGATTGGGGGTACGAAATGAAAGAGGAAGCCGCCTGGTAGAATACTGCACAGAGCATAACTTAATCATAGCCAACACTTGGTTCAAAAATCATAAACAAGGTTGTATACTTGGAAGAATCCTGGAGATACTAGAAGGTATCAGACAGATTACATAATGGTAAGACAGAGATATAGGAACCAGATTTTAAATTGTAAGACATTTCCAGGGGCAGATGTGCACTCCGGCCACATTCTATTCTTTATGAACTGTAGATTAAAACTGAATAAACTGCAAAAAGGTGGGAATATAAGGAGATGGGACCTGGATAAACTGAATAAACCAGCAGTTGTACAGAGTTTCAGGGAGAGCATAAAAGAACAAGTGACAGGGATGGGGGAAAGAAATGTAGTAGGAAAAGAATGGGTAGCTGTGAGGGATGAAGAAATGAAGGCAGCAGAGGATCAAGTAGGCAAAAAGATGAGGGCTAATAGAAATCCTTGGGTAACAGAAGAAATACTAAATTTAATTGATGAAAGAAGAACATCTAAAATGTATTAAAATAAGCAGGCAAAAAGGAATACAAACTTTTCAAAAATGAGATCGACAGGTAGTTCAAAATGGCTAAGCAGGGATGCCTAGAGCACAAATGTAAGGATGTAGAGGATTATCTCACTAGGGGTAAAATAGATACTGCCTACAGGAAAATTAAAGTGACCTTTGGAGAAAAGAGAACCATTTGTATGAATATCAATAGCTCAGATGGAAGCCTAATTCTAAGCAAAGAAGGGAAAGCAAAAAAGTGGAAGGAGTATATAGAGCGTCTACACAAGGGCTATGTACTAGAGGACAATATTAGGGAAGTGGAAGAGGAGGTAGATGAAAATGATATGGGACATACAATACTACATGAAGAGTTTGACAGAGCACTGAAAGACCTAAGTTGAAACACCGCCCCGAGATTACACAACATTCCAATACATGGTCACCTACTAGGTTTCCTTCTCTCCCTTTTCCTACTGAGAGCCTTGGTGGAGCCAGTCCTGACAAAACTCTACCATCTGATGAGCAAGATCTATGAGACAGGTGAAATACCCTCAGACTTCAAGAAGAATATAATAATTCCAATACCAAAGAAAGCAGGTGTTGACAGATGTGAAAATTACTGAACTATCAGTTTAATAAGTCACAGCTGCAAAATACTAATATGAATTCCTTACAGACGAATGGAAAAACTGGTAGAAGCTGACCTTGGGGAAGATCAGTTTGGATTCCATAGAAATACTGGATCTTGTGAGGCAATACTGACCTTATGACTTATCTTAGAAGAAAGATTAAGGAAAGGCAAACACATGTTTCTAGCATTGGTAGAATTAAAGAAATCTTTTGACATTGTTGATTGGAATACTCTCTTTCAAATTCTAAAGGTTGCAGGGGTCAAATACAGGGAGTGTAAGGCTATTTACAATTTGTACAGGAACCAGATGGCAGTTATAAGACTCGAGGGGTATGAAAGGGAAGCAGCATTTTGGAAGGGAGTGAGACAAGGTTATAGTCTCTACCCAGTGTTATTCAATCTGTATATTGAGCAAGCAGTAAAGGAAGTAAAGGAAAAATTTGGAGTAAGTATTAAAATACATGGAGAAGAAATAAAAACTTTGAGGTACGCCGATGAAATTTTAATTGTGTCAGAGACAGGAAAGGAGTTCGAAGAACAGTCGAACAGAACTGACAGTGTCCTGAAAGGATGGTGTAAGATGGACATCAACAAAAGCAAAACAAGGATAATGGAATTTAGTTGAATTAAGTTGGATAATGCTGAGGGAATTTGATTAGGAAATGGGACAATTAAAGTAGTAAAGGAGTTTTGCTATTTATATAAAAAACACTTACATCTTTCCATATGAGCTCTGATTTCCCTTATTTTATTGTTCCTACCTATGTGGGTCAGTGTCAACAAAATATTTTCGCATTCAGAGGAGAAAGATGGTGATTGAAATTTCGTGAGAAGATTCCGTCACAATGACAAACGGCCTTCTTTTAATGATTTCAAGCCCAAATCCTGTATCATTTCTTTCATGATCTCTCCCATATTTCTCAATAAGACAAAATGTGGTGCCTTTCTTTGAACTTTTTGATGTACTCTGTCAATCCTATCTGGTAAGGATCCCACACTGCACAGTAGTATTCTAAAAGAGGATGAACAAGTGTAGTGTAGGCAGTCTCATTAATAGGTCTGTTACATTTTGTAACTGAACTTCCAATAAAAGTCAGTATTTGGTTGGCCTTCCCCACAACATTTTCTATGTGTTCCTTCCAATTCAAGTTGTTTGTTATTGTAATACCTATGTACTTAGTTGAATTTATGGCTTTTAGATTAGGCTAAAAGAGTTCCTTTCAGCATTCATGTGGATGACTTCACACTTTTCATTATTTATGGTCAATTGCTACTTTTTGCACCATTCAGATATCTTTTCTAAACCATTTTGCAGTTTGTTTTATTCTTCTGATGACTTTATTAGTCGATGAACGACTCAGATGGCTGCTCAGATTGTCTCCAAAATGATTTGTATAAATATGGAACAGCAAATGGCTTAAAACACTTCCTTGGGGAATGCCAGAATCTACTTCTGATTTACTCGATGACTTTCCATCAATTATTACAAACTGTGACCTCTCTGGCAGGAAATCCAAATTCAGTCATATAACTGGGACAATATTCCATAAGCACGCAATTTCAGAACCAGCCACTTGCATGGTAGAGTGTCAAAAGCCCTCTAGGAATCCCTTGTCAATAGCACTCAACACTTCATGTGATAAAAGAGCTAGTTGTGTTTCACAGGAATGATGTTTTCTGAACCCATGTTGACTGTGCATCAATAGACCATTTCTTTTGAGATAATTCATAATGTTTGAACACAATATATGTTCTAAAATCCTGCTGCATATCGATGTTAATGATATGGGCCTGTAATTTAGTGGGTTACTCCTACTACTGTTCATGAATATTGGTGTGACCTGTGCAACTTTCTAGTCTTTGGGTAAAGATATTTCATTGAGCGAACAGCTGTATATGATCATTAAGTATGGAGCTAATGCATCAGCATACTCCGAAAGGAACCTAATTGGTATACAGTCTGGTCCAGAAGACTAGCTTTCATTAAATGATTTAATTTGCTTCATTACTCCGAGAATATTTACTTCTATGTTACTCATTTTGGCAGCTCTGCACAATTTGAGTTCTGGAATATTTACTCCATCATCTTTTGTGAAGGCATTCTGGAAGGCTGCGTTTAGTAACTCTGCTTTGGTAGCACTGTCTTCAGTAGTATCTCCATTGCAATCATATAGAGAAGGCATTGATTGTTTCTTGCTGCTAACATACTTCACATGTGGCCAGAATCTCTTTGGATTTTCTGCCAGGTTTCGAGACAAAGTTTCATTGTGGAAACCGTTTTAGTTTCCAATGATTTTAACTTGATTACTGTGAATAATTTATTATGAGCGAATGTGGCATAAAGAAGTAAGTTTCCAGTTTCAAATGAAACCCACAGCTCACAGTTCTGAAAGTATGAGTGAGATATGGAAGATTGCAGCTTGCACTGAATCTTCTGCTTGTATATGCTTAAGGCACTAGTAATTCTATTTAAGCTATGATATCATTCTCCCCCCCCCCCCCCCCCCTCCCCCACCACCCCTTGAAAAATTGGTTTAGAGTGCTACATTTGACCAGCTTCAAATAATGTGACTTCTTTAGATATCCAAAGTAATTTGTAAGAAATCTGTCATTATATATGCCTCAAAAGCTCATTTCTTTGTTACTAGGACATAGTTATTAAATTTGCAAATTTATTTGTGGTATGAAGCTAGTGAGTAGCTGAATGAGGAAAAGTAGGTATCTAATAACACCTTGGTGGCACTTGCTTCATACATTTGTTGTAATAAGAGGACTTTAGATTATTGCTCATGAACAAGCTCAGAATGTAACAGTAGTTGAACATGTAAATGCTGCACTTAAAAGTATTCCTCCCATGATTCTGTTTAGAGGAAAGATGTATAAAGATGAAAGGCACATTAATTAATCTGGTAACACTTGTATGAAGTAACAGAAAAGGCTCAGTGATAGCCAGTATCCTCACAAAACCTTCCTCATTGTTAATGGAGGTAAATCATGTCTTGATGCCAATTATTGTTGCTGCTGCTTAAGGAAACAATAGATACTTTATTGCTTCTAAAGAAATTAGAAATATGAACATTTCCTACTTGACAAGGGTATTTTCAAACCATTTGAATATTTTGGGATGTTGCTGACCTAAGTACTGGACAATTGGAAGAGTTAAAACAGTCACATGTGTTGTTTTTGGAAGTGCCTGGCTGAAAGAAATACCACCAGGTGAGCTGACTGTTTCAAAGAAACAGGAATCTTTCCTTCAAATCCTCAAGCTATTCCCAAGTCTAGACTTGCATGTTCAGTTTTTATAGAGCGTCAAATTTCACCCAAGATGACTTTAACTTATTATCTAATCATTCAGCAGTGAACAGTTCTCCCCAAGTTATAACTCTAATTTAGAGAGAATTCATCCAGAACATTCACAGAACACTGCCAAAGAATGACAGATAAATGGCCACAGTATCTAACACACATACTAGAGCATTTCATGGCATTATATCTACTCCACAACTATGGCAAAAAGAACCACCATCCCATTGCAGGTCTCAAAATACTCAGGTCAAAAGTTATTTTGAATTTTTTGATAGTGGAAAAGGAACACCAACAAAATGTTATGGTTCACAACAAAACCAAAAATATTTGCCAAGCAAAGAAACAGAACGTCACAGCCTAATGGGGTAACCTGCTTGGAAAACCAATCAGTACATAATGGTACCCAGGAGAGAGCAGCATCAAATTTCAATATTTATTATTTTCTGAAGATAAAGAACCTTTATTTATCCTGGTCATGTGGATTATCTGTAAAATGACAGTTGAATATTTCAATGCCATTTGGAAATTTTCATTTTTTTGCTTGTTTCATTATTTCTGTCTGTAAATGCTAACTCAAATTTGTATTAGATTTAATAAAGGCAATGTGATGAGTAAGTCTTTGTAATTTACACCAGAAAAACTATGAAGTTAATAATTTACATTTTCGCCAATACAGGGAAATAAATTGACTGTCTAGTATCATAGAAGCATTTCCTTGGATATCTAAACTAAAGATTCAGAATCTACTGGCCTTTCAGTTACTTAATTCATAGTGTCAGTTGTTGTGAAGAGTAGGCTGACATTCAAGAGATTGGTCATGAAGACTCGATACACAAAGAAGTGCAGTTGATCAATAAAAGAAGGAAGTACAGAACTGTTCAGGGAAATTAAAGAATACAAAAATAAGTCACTGAGTGATGAAATAAATAGGAACAGGGAAGCTAAGATGAAATAACTGCATGAAAAATGTGAAGAAATCGAAAAAGAAATTATGATCAGAAGGATTAAATCAGTATCTAGAAAAGTCAAAACAATGTTTGCTGAAATTAAAAGTGAGAGTGGTAACATTAAGAATGTAATACGAATTCAACTGATAAATTCAGGTAAGTGAGTAAATAGGTGGAAAAGTACTTTGAAGGCCTCTGTGAAGGGATACATTTGCCAGCTGTGGTAGAAGAAGAAAAAGAGTCCATCCGGTAAAGATAGGGTATCCAGTATTAGAATCAGAATTCAAGAGCTTTGGAACCCTTAAGATAAAATAGGGCACAGTGGGTAGATAACATTCTATCAGAATATCTAAAATCATTGGGGGAAGTGGCAACAAAACAATAATTCACATTGGTGTGTAGAATGTATGTGTCTGGCAATATACCATCTGACATTCAGAAGAATATCGTCCATGCAATTCCAAAGACTGCAAGCTGACAAATGTGAGAATTATCACACAATCAGCTTAACAGGTCATGCATCCAAGTTACTGACAAGAATAAGAATTACAAAGAAAATTGAGGATGTATTGCATTATGATCAGTTTGTCTTTAGGAAAGGTAAATGCACGAGAGAGACATTTCTGATGTTTTAGTTCATAATGGAAGCAAGACTAAAGAAAAATACACACATGTTTGTATGAAATGTTGACCTGGAAAAAGTGTTCAACAATGTAAAATGGTGCAAGATATTTGAAATTCTGGGGAAAATAGGGGTAAGCTACAAGAATAGATGGGTAATATACAATATTTACAATAGCTAAGATGGATAAATAAGTGAATGACCAAGAACAAATTACTTGGTTTAAAAATGGTGTAACACAGGGATGTAATCTTTTGCCCCCACTGTTTAATCTGTACAGTGTAGGAGCAATGATGAAAAATCAGTAATGGGATTAAAATTGAAGGTGAGAGTATATCTGTAGTACAGTTCACTGATTACATTGCTAGAGTGCAGAAGAATCAAGTGATCTGCTGAATGGAGCCAACAATCTAATGAGTGCAGAATTTGAATTGAGAGTAAATTAAAGGAAAGATGAAAGTAATGAAAAGTAGCAGAAATGAAAAGAATGAGAAACTTAACATTGGAAATTATGGTGATTAGGTTGATGATATTAAGGAATTCTACTACCTAGGCAGCAAAACAACCAATGATAGGTGGGGCAAGGAGGACATCAAAAGGATACTAGATATGGCAAAACAGTGTTCCTGGCCAGGAGTAGTCAACTGGTATCAAACATAGTCCTTAATTTGAAGAAGAAATTTCTGAGAATGTATGTTTGGAGCACAGCCTTGTGTGATAGTGAAACATGGACAGCAGAAAAACCAGAAGAAAAGAGAATCAATACATTTGACATTATGTGCTCCAGGTGAATATTGAAAATTATATGGGCTGATAAGCTAAGGAATGAGGAAGATTTGCCCAGAATTGAAGATGAAAGGAATATGTGGAAAACACTGATATGGATGAGGGACAGGTTGATAGGACATGGGTCAAGACATCAGGGAATGACTTCTGTGTTATTAGAGAGAGCTGTAGATGGCAACAATTGTAGAGGAAATTAGAATACATCCAATAAATAATTGAAACATTGGTTGTGAGTGCTACTCTGAAATTAAGAGGTTGGAACAGGAGAAGAATTCATGGTGAGCCATATCAAACCAGTCAGATAACTGACGACAAAAAAGCAGTTCCATAAAGGATAGACTGATGCTCATTGTAAACATGACACATGGTCAAGAGCAAAGTGGAGCACAGTGCGCAACATGCAGATGAACATAACCTATCAAATTTCAGTTGCTGCTTCACAGCCCAGGCCATCTGGTTTGTCTCCACCACCACAAGCTTTTCCAAACTGTGCAGCTGGGAGTTATCCTTACAACACATTCACTGCTCCAGAAATCATCCTGGCCTCAACCTATGGTAACCTATTGTAACCGACTGTCCCTACATCCTTCACCCAACATTTCGCACAGCATGCAATCTTTGGTGGTTTGCATCTAGTATGTAATTCTGTTCAAATATTGATTTCAAAATATGTTCTGAGGTTCTGCACTTCATGAATGTCAATGAAATAGTATGTTAGTTCTGTCAAACACTTCTAATACCCTTTTTGTAGATATATATGTCCTGTTCTTCCTTCCAATCACTGGGCACAGATTGTTAGCTCGAGGTATTTATGGTGTAATGTATTAGAGTGGAAACAGTAGCTACCTCAGCTGGAAATTGTATATAAGTCACGACAAGAATTTCTTCAGGCCCTTAATTCTTGTTCAATGTCAGTGATTTTAGCTGTTTCTGAATTCCAGTGACACTAATATCTACATCAGTCATCTTTGCAGTGGTGTAAAAAGGAAACTGAACCAATTCTTCTGTATCTTCCTTTGTAATGAAAAGATATATGTGGTGAGAACTAGTTAAATACTATGGAAGAAAGAATAGGATATCTGGTCAGGGCATTTCAGGGCTGTCAACAAAAGTTAAGTAGCAGTAATCATGGAGTAGGTTTAATAATGAATGAGGAGGAGGAGGAGGAGGAGAAGATGAAATGCAAGCTACGATAAAAAATGATTGTATATTTGGGAAATATCTGGGAACACTGGAAGGTTTCTAATTGATCTAATGGTGAGATAGATATTTTGACCCCACATTTTAAACTGACATTTCCAGGGGGAGATGTGATTGCTGGCAAAATTTTATTATGAAGTGTTGGTTAGAACTGCAAAATCACATGCAGTCAATAAACAGATAGAACATTATCTCTAGGAAGTTTAGATTTTGTACTGCAGAAATGTCAATACTGTCTTTAGAATTTGCCTATCAAAATAGCTTGAAGAAGGGTAAACCCATATTTATATCATTTATAGATACTGAGGAAGATGAATTCAGCAGTTATTCTCTCAAAGATCTATACATGAATGGAATATGAAAGAAGCCCGAACAATGGTACCATGGGAAGTACCTTCTACCATGCACTACACTGCAGTTTGCAGAGAGTATAACTGTAGGTGTAAATGTGTACTTAATAACATTTGGGATAAGCTATAATCTTGTCTCTCTCTCTCCTCAACTACATTGCCCATATTTATCTGTTTTTTCTCTTACAATTACAGCTGGTTTCTGAAGTTGCAAATAATTTTTTGCTCGCTGTATTTCATCCCTGCCACCCTCAAGATTTCAGTGTGTCTAGTCCAACCCATGTTGTTTCAACTTTTATGCAGGGATATGGTGAGGAGGGGGTAGGACAGTGAGATGCATCGGGGAGTTCACATGGTGTGTTGGAGGGGAACTGGGGGAAGGACGGAAGGAAAAAGACTATGAGTGCTCTTGTGGAATAAAAGGTTGTGTGATGCTGGACTGGGAACAGGCAAGCAGTTAAGTAGTTGAAGTACAGACCAGTAGGTTTATGGGAACAGCGGAATTCACACTGCAATATATCTTATCTGTATAATTTTAAAATGTTGCAGTTGGCAGATAGCACATTGGTGGATGCAGTCATTACAACACAAGACAGCGTTCTCAACAGCTGGGTGATCCAGTTGTTTCTTCAAGATACTTTGTTCATGGCCATTCATGCACACACAATTTATCTGTTGTTTTGCCCGAGTAAAATGCAGCACAGTGGTTGCAGCTTAGCTTGTACATCACATGACTTATTTCACAAATACCCTGGCATTTTATGGGATAGTTAATGCTTCTGATGGGACTGTAGAAGGTGGTGGTGGTGGTGGTTGTTGTGGTGGTGGTGTATGGGAAACCTTGGTCTGACAAGGGTTTGGGAATAGGGGTTGTGTAGCGATGGAGGAAGTTATTGTGTAGTTTTAGTGAGTGGCAGAATACCACTATGGGATGGGTGGGAGGGTTAGTAGGAAGGACATTGGTCATTTCAGGCCATGGCAATAGATCCTAGTAGGGAATGTGATTCAGTTAATCCGATGCTGGGTGGTACTGAGTCACGAGGAGAAGGCTCCTTTGTGGCTGGATGGTGGGGCTTACTGGAGGTGATTGAATGACTGGAAAGATGAGGCCTGCGATGTCTTCAGTCACCCACCATCTTCCAAAGTCCGACTGTCCAGCTGCAGAGGAGTATTAACCTCATGACTCATTATGATCCAGGACTGGAGCAACTGAATCACATACTCTCCTAGGGTTTCAACTGCCACTCATTGTGGCCTGAAATGAAGAATGTCCTACCCACTATCCTTCCCAGTTCTCAAACTGTGGTATGCTGCTGTCCACCAAACCTACACAATATCTTCACCCATCCCTACACAACCCCTGCTCCCAATCTCTTGTCTGTTGGCCCATATCTCTGTAATAGACCTTGATGCAAGGCCTGGACCGTACTTCCTCCCACCACCACCACCACCACCACCACCACCACCATCTACTCCAGTCCAGTCACAAAATCACCTACCTCATCAAGAGGCAGGGTCAACTATGCAACAATTCACATGATGTACAAGCTCAGCTGCAATCACTGTGCTGCATTCTACATGGGCACGGCAACCGGCAAGCTGTATTTCCCTATGAATGGCCACTGACATACTGTTGCTGAGAGACAGCTAGACCACCCAGTTGGCGGGCATGCTGCCTGACATGTTCTTCCCTTGAAAGACTACTTCACAGCCTGTGCCTTCTGCATTCTTCCTACCAATATCAGCTTTTCTGAACTTCACAGTAGAGAACTCTCCCTAGAATGTACCCAACATTTCTGTAACCCTCCTGGCCTCAACCTTCATTCATTAGTCATTTTCCTTCACTTTCCTAGCCCCTTCTCAGATCAGAAACAACAATGCTAGCAGCCAGCAAATGGGGTGCAGTTGGTGTCTGCTGACAGGGCTTGACTTAGTCATGTATGATGGAAAAGCCTCTGGTTTATGAGGCATAAAGGGAAGGGAAGGTAACCACTGACTTGATGCTTTTGGTAGGGTGGTTGCTTAAAAGTCAGGCCTGCTGATATTCTACCACTCATAGATGTGGCCTGTTTCCTCTCTTGATGTATTATGCTCCCTTTTCTGTCTAGTGTTGAATTGGCTCAGTTCTTCGAAAGTTCAAATTATTGCTGTTCACAATTTGGTATAGGCTGGATAGGTTGTGATGTCATCACCCCTCACCCCCATTTGTGACCTAGCGTATCTGAACTTGAACCCTTTGAGTGAGTTGTAAAAGTGGTGACAATTGTGGCTCATGCATCCATTGATACAATTGCATCATCTCATGCAGCCACTTTACAGAACTATGGCGGTGGCAACGGCTTCAGCAGGAGCACTATAGTAACAACATGCTGAAAAGTTCACCTTCTTCAAGTGAGGTCATTTTGAGAGAAACTATAGAAACACATGTCACTGACACCAGGCACCCTTCCCGTTTCCCCTAACCCATCCAAATTTCTAGACGTTATTATGTATGTATGAAGTGGAACAAATGCCTGAACTGGCTGTGAGTGCAGACTTCATTCATTCTAGTTCCTTTCTTTATATTTTGGTGTGAACCCTACTTATTGAAATTTGATGGTTAGTGTACAGCAATAACTGCAAATGTTGAATGTAAATTGCAAGTTGTGGCAATGTAGCTTAAGGTAAATTGGTGATAGATGTGTGCTAAAAAATTGGATGCAGAGAGGATAGCAGAAATACAGGATATGTCTAGAAATTGTAAGTTTGAATGTCATCAGTGTGGCATATCTTATATAGATGCCATTATCTGTGATATAATTATGAGGTTACTTTTTAATCAGTTGTTGAAAGTGAAGTCTTCAGTTGACTGATGTATCTGTAGATGACATAGCACAGTTGGTATGGTCATACAAGCAGTCTGCACAGACCTGGGAAGCATTTGTTGACGAGTGCCATATAGCATAAGACGATTGTAGGTGTTCCTGTAGTACATTGTCACATGACGCAATAGGGTCTCATTCATTGGGACTTATCTGCACCTGCCACCATTAGTTGTCAAAAAGCAGTCTTGCTGTAGCTCTGTTAAGCAACTTAATAAGACAGGCAGTAGGGATAGGCTTTCCGCATTAGTGGACATGTTTTCATATGAAAGGTGCAGTTGTATCACAATTTGTGGTCCAGTATAAGAGGAGATACTGGCCACCTCCTTGGCACTGGTAAGCTTTTTAGATTGTAGGGCATGCCTCAGTTGCTACACTCAACATAAGTGCTGGAAATGTCTACATGTAAACAAAGGTGGTGTCAGGTGCAACCACAGTAGCCACATCACTGATGTCTATGCTGTGGAGTGTAGCATTTACAATGCGGACTAGTTGTCAATTAACACATTTTCCATGTCTAGCTCACAAATCGGATAAACAGCTCACAATCTCATAATGCACTTGTCTATTTTGAGATGGCTGGTTGTTTTTCAGCTTGATATTGGCACTGTGGCCTTGTTGGTAAATGTGCCATATGTATCACAAGCTGTGTAGCATTTAGCAAAGAAAGTGTCTCCTATAGTTCCCAAAAAGCTCCATTAAGAGGTCAACTGGTTTTGGCAGCAAAGTATGAGAATTTGGAGCACTGAGTAACATTCTTGGTGGTCGATCCCTCTTTGGCAACATTTTTTTCGATTAGTTGCTTTCACAGCATTTTGATTTCAAAGTTGTTGTTTGTATTAATTTAGTGTCATCAGTCATTTCCTTCTGTGACCTTGAATCACTTTCGCAGTTGCATAAACAGTCTTTTGAGCAAATGCTGGGTAAAGCAAGGGATTTGCTAGCCCACATTTAGCTAGAGTGACCTGTGAACCCGAAGTTTTCCTGTGCTTGCACTTTGCCATTTGCTATGAGTTTTGTAGTTGACACTGAATTAGCCAAACTATAGGAATTAAGGGTTATTTTGCCTGCAACATTGAGTCAGTAGGCAATACAGTTAATGTTGATTAAAAAAAACCAGTGCAGTAATTGGATCATGTGGCAGTTTTAAAGCCACAATTAAAAAACAGTGTGAGGTGGAACTTGATCCGGTCACTGGCACCAAGGAGATACTAATGAGGGTGGCTGGTGGACATTATTTTTCAAACACTGATTAGAGATACATGTAACTGCAGTTGCCAATTACTAATATGACATTTGGCTTCCATAAGTTTACCAGATTGCCTTTTGGTGTTCTTACAGTTGGAGAATTTCATGAAGCAGAGAGCTCACCATAACATGAAGTGTGCATCTTATCTGGATGATCTACTTTTCAGAGGTGCTGCCAGTATTTTCAGTACTTACAGGTGGTGGTTCAGGTGTGGAGAACAGAGGTCTGCATTGTAGGTTGGGAAATTGTACATTTTTGCACCCCGTGTCGAGTATTAACGCCATGCCTTAAATGACTGCTTTGTACCAATTGATTAGCTTGAAGGAGCTAGATGTTGTTGTTCCTTGCCAAGGGGAACTATTATAACAAATCCAAACCAAAAGCATCTGTGGTCTCTCACTCTCTCAATCAGCTCCTTAAGAAAGATGCAAAATTTGTTTGGTCAGACACTTGTCAGAATGTCCTTTTGTGGTTAAAACAGTGTTGATGATCATTGCCTTACTACCTTTGATCCCAAGAAAACCTTAATATTGGCTACTGATGCATCACACCAGATAATTATCTTTGGGCCTAAGACCCTTCCACCCACCGAAATGAATTACTCCCTGACAAAGGTGGTGTTAAAAAAGCTTTAAGTTTCCCTGTATGGCTCCAAATCTCAGTTGGTCACACATCATAAACAGTAAGTACCATTGTTTAAACCTAAGGCCAGACTTCCTGAAAAGATGGCTGACACTACACCATTGAGGAATATTTCTCAACAATTATTTTGATGATAGCCACTTTGGGCCCAACACCAGGTATGATAATGCCATTGCATTGTCCCAGTTGCCTGTGGGTCCAGATGTGGAGTTCGATGTGGTGGAAACAATTTGTTTTGTTACTTAAAATATTTTATCCATGACTTCCAAAGCTACTGACAATACTGACTAAAGTTCCACAAATCGTTATGTAATCTGAAAACAAGCTTAATTAGTTCCTGGAAACCAATATCAGTATGATCAGGTCGCCACAGGATTTTACCAAGTTATGGGAAAATTACAGTGAAATCACTCATCATGCTGCTCATCTGGTGTGACTGTAGCCAAACAATGTTATTGAATACTCAGGTGCAAGCTGTTGCAGTCCACATTTTCCTTCTTTATTTAACCTTTTCTCAGGGTCTGTCCCTCCATCATTACCTGTCACAATTGCAGCTTAATGGTCAGCTCCCTCACCCCTTTTTTCCTGCTGAATGACTTTAATGTCCACCATCCTGTTTGGGGCTGTTTGAAATCCTGTCAGATAGGTTCCTTCTTGACTGACCTTCTCAACTGACTCAACGTGATCTGCCTTAACACTGCAGCACCCAAGTTCCTTTCAGACACCATACACACCTATGGATATCTCCTTTTGCACTGCCCAGCTTGCCCGTCATCTTCAGTGGTCATTTATCTCTGACACAAACTCGAGCAACCTTTTACTGGGCACTATCCATTTGCCGACTCATACCTCCATCTATATGTAAACCCAATTAGCAGCTTCCCAAGGCCGACTGGAGGCTTTGACTACCTTCAACGGACATCATCTGCCCAGTTAAGATGACCAGATACAGTACCTTATGAACATTATCTCTACTGCTGCAGAATGTTGCATACCACACAGTTCTTTACCGCACTGTGTCCTAGTCAGATGGTGGTCTGAGGCATGCTGTGATGCAATTTACATGCAGAGAAGTGCTCTCCCTTTTATTAACTGTCATCCCATGATGGCAAAATGTATTGATTATAAACTGTTGCATGTTCAGTTCCATTGCATTCTTCGGGGTAGCAAGAAATCTAAATGAATGTTTTTTACTAATTCTTTCAACAGTTCCACCCCCATCTTCTGTCACAGGGTGCACCCTGCAACGTCTCTCTGTGATGGAGGTCTATTGACAGATGACCAGTCTGACTGTAGCAGATGTCATTGTAGACTCTACACCTGTCTCCAACAGTGTGGGCCACTATTTTTTGTAGAATTATAGCTACACTCACTGTCACCCCAACTTCCTCCTTTTGAAATGAGTGGAGGCAGCCTGGATGATATACTTCTCCTCTCAGAATTATGAATACTACAATGTAGCCTGTATGTGCTCTCACCTCATCCCAATCCTCCACCCCAGGGCCAGACACTGTTTGCCCACTAGAGAATGGAATCACTTTCTCCTTCATAGTAACACACTCTTTTGGGCAGATGTCATGTTTTCCCGACAATGGCAGAAGCCACTCTTGTACCTATCCATATGCCTGTTAAGGACAAAATACCTGTATTCTAGCTGCCACTCCATTACCCTCACCAGTCATGTTTGCAGGATGATGGAATGTATGATTCATGGCCAGCTGGTGTGGAGCCTGGAGTCTCACAATCTACTAACTGTGGACTGTGATCAGGCTTTTTGATTTGGAGAAAGCCTGTGACACCTGTTGGAGAACTGGTACCCTTTGTACTATATACACATGGGGCTTCCCATGCTGCCTGCCCAATATTGTGTACAAATCTTTAAAAGACCAAATTTCCAAAGTACATGTCGGTTCACCCTTATCGTATACCTTTACCCAAAAGCACAGAATGCCTCGAGACTCTGTCGTAAGTGCCATTAACCCTGCTAAGGCGTTTCCCCACAGGCATCTCTGACTTCCTTTTTAGTTGATGACTTAGCAATCTATTGCAGTTCTCCATGGACTCATCTCCTTGACCAACATCTTTGGTGGTGTCTCGATTCTCTTTACTTGTGCAGCATCAAAAATGGCTTTTGCTTTTCCATTGGGAAAAAAAAACAGTTTGTACAAATTTCTAGTGGTGCAATGGGTTCCACCATCATTACATCTTGGACCCATTGTTCTTTGTTTCACTGCAAATACAAAATTCCTGGAAGTTGTGCTTGTTAGGAAACTTTTTTGTCCCTCCCACACGTCTTATTTGGCGACACACTGTATCCAGTCCATCAGTGTCGTACATGTCCAAAGCGGTATTTCCTGGGGCGCAAATCAGATCACCCTCCTCCATTTTTAATGATCCCTTGTCCATTTGAAACTAGACTACATGTGTTTGATTTATTAATCTACACATCCATCAACTGTACATGGATGTAACCCAATCCACCAGAGTGGAATATGTTAGGCCACTGGCAACCTTTACATAGTCCCATTGTGAGCCTCTATGCAGAAGCTGCCTAACTACAACTGCACTCCTGGCATGATCTTCTCCTTGGCGGATATGAATGCCATTCGTTATGTGTGCCCAGCCACACATCCTATGCCCTGTATTTTGATGCCTCCATCAATTGCCTGTATGGGCCACACCATTCTTCTGTTTGGATTCGTCAACCTTTGCACACAAATTAGTGGAATCATCTTAATGTAGACAGCTGACTCAGACAGCCCGTGGCGTCAGATGTGCCTTGTGACTGGCACTGACCATTTTTGTTATGAGCTTCCTGTAAACTGCTAGATTTTTACAGCAGAGCTATTTCCTCTGTCAGACCACCTAGTACACTCAACAACATATACTTTTTAATTGTGCTGTATGCTCCAATTCTCTCAGGAGCATTCAGGTCCTCATTGTGCTTAGTGCAACAAGTCCAAGGAAGCTTACACTTGCTTGCTTTTGAGGGAGCCACCACAATTTTCTTGTCATGTTGGTCTGATGAGAAATGAGGCTGCTGCCGAAGCTGCATTCCTACCTCGACCTGCTAGCTTTTCCGTTGCTTCGGATGATCTCCTTGTTGCTGTCTGTTGGTAGATGGTGCCACTTGGGAATAGCTGCTGGTCTTCTCTTCACAGGAACAAGCTCCAGGGAATCGAATCTCTCCCAATGGTTTGGCTGGCCACCTCTTGGCCCTTTCATCACAAGATGATTATTTTAGCTAGGCCTTTTATTGGGCACTGTCTATTATCCTCTATTATCCATTACCATTTGGTAAGCAGCGATCCTTCACCAATTTGTGCTTGTCATAATAATGAATTGGTGGTTTGGTATTTCTTGAGCCAATATCTTTTTCTGAACTGTTTATGTTTCACTGTATGTTTGCTGCCTGAATTATTGGCCATTTTAGCATATAACATGCAGGCTGTTTTAGAAGTGATAGCAATTTTTCAAAGGACATTTAACCCTTCATTGCTTGCATGGATGGCACTCGTCATCCACATGATTTTTCTTGCTCGGTTTTCTCTGACAGGGCTGGATTCAGTTGGCACCATTTTCAGTACCTCTCTGTTATCTCTCTGGCTGTTAGCTCCAATCATTGTTTATGAAACATTATTATAGTTTGGAGGACAGCTCTGCTGCCACAGTCTGAAGCAAATCAGGTCTGTATTACTTTATTGCTTTCCTAGATTCAGTTAATCTTTCATGTGTGTAAATTTAGATGTATTGAAGCTCATTGCAGTTGCCTTCAATGTTGCCTAGTATTCTCTTTATTTTTAAATTGTGGAAGAAATGTCAAAGGCAAAAAATCTCAGACAGAGTTCAGTACGGATCCTAATGTATGGGTGGAATGGTTCAATGAGCTGAGTGATGAAGATGCTAATAGTGATGGCACTGACTCAGAGACTGAATCAAAGGAAGAAGGAAGTCAAGAGGATACATTTTTTTAGGGAAAGATGGAATAATTGAACGGAGGAAAAATAAATATCCTACCAGTGTTAGAAGCAAATGTTGTAATTTTATTACGCAGTTGCCTAGACCAAGAAAGCAAACTCATATAAAAAAGACAGAAATAGAAATTCTGAATTTGTTCTTGGATGAAAACATAACAATCATTATCGCAACATGCACTAATATACACATCAATGACATTCGTGGTGACTTCTCTAGGGAAAGGGATGCTAAAGAAACAGATGTGGTAGATATCAGAGCTTTCATTGGTTTGTTATATCTATGTGGATGTTTGAGATGTTCTAGGAAGAGTATATCAAAATTGTGGGATAACTCAAAGGGAAACAGACTTGATTCATGTTATTTATGCATAAGTGTAAACCAATTCAGACTTCTGTTGAGATGTCCGAGATTCGATAATATCTGTGATAGAAGTGTTCTCAGAGAGATTGACAAGTTGGCTGCTGTCAAAGCTCTTGGAGAGGTATGTGAACTTTTCATGAACAATTACCAAAAATATTTTTCACCTAGTGAATGTCTTACTGTTGACGAACAGCTTTTGGCATTTAGCAGAACCTGCCCATTCAGGCAATATATTCCTAGCAAACCAGCAAAGTATGGATTAAAAGTGTTTGCTTTGGTTGATGTAAAAATAGCTTACACTTTGGGTTTAGAACCATCCATTGGTAGGAAACAAGAAGGGCTATGTAATGCCAGTAATTCAGCAGAAGACATTGTTCTTTGAATGGTCAAACTGTTTCAAACTACAGAATTTTTTATAGTGTGTACAAATATTAAATATATTATATTTAGATTTAATAAAAAATCATAAAAACAGTCATAAACACCATTCAATGTGTACAAATAGTTCACTAGCTTTGTGGATGACACCAGTCATCCACGCGAGTGACGATGTCACGAATTTTTGTGTGAGTAACGGAGGGTTAATATTTGGTCACTATGGCAAATTTTAGGGACCTTTCTTCAAGAGGAAGTCCTTGTTTTTATATGTTCCCTTCTGTTTATTTTGGTTAGCATATAGTTGCTCTCAATGACTTTCACATATTTGTGTTTTAAGGTTATGACATGGGCACTTACGACCTAATGCAAAAAATAAGGCAGGTACGGATACAGAAGTTAGTTCTAGCTTCCAGCAAGGAAAGCATGATAAGATCCTCATTAAACTGTATAGTGATGACAAGACAAGCAATATTAATAGACATTCAGTCTTTGCAGAGATGACATTTATCTGTAATGATGTACTGTATAAAAATAGTCATGTGTCGATAGGTTTCCAAACCGATGCAATGATTAGCAAATTGCTTTAAATGTGACATAGTACAATCTTATTTAATTTTTGTAGATTTGCTTGTTTGTTGTTCTAGACCTTACACACAACCAATTTATTTCAGGAACAGGAAATACAGCTGGTCGATTGGTGCCCTATACTGGAGGCGGGCAGTCTCCACTTTGAGGATTGACGTATTTATCATTTTTTAAATTTAACTTTTCCCCTTAGATACAGATGTGCCTTTACAAATGCTTGCTGTTTTTCTCCACTCCAGTCCATTTTCCTTATTAGTTCCACTGTTCAAGAAGATCACAAGTCACTGTGATTCTGTGTAGACCAAAGTAGAATTGACTTGATCACAGTCCTAATCTCTCTTCAAAAGGAGCCTAACAGGATGCTAGGGTTGTATGATGAATACAGATGCCACTAATTAAAATAGTAATTTACGTATCAGAATGAAAATGTTAGGAAAATTATTTACAGATTTGCCAGAAAAAAGTAAAAATATTTCTAATTTTCCTCAGCATTGTGGCTTTTTCGAAAACTTCTTTACATTGAGGGCAAGATTCTGTTGTTCTGGAACTCCACTGAACCCATTAACCTGTTTGGACTTAAACTAATAATAAAAGTAGAGGTCTGATTTTACTGATTTGGTAATATTTGAGATTTTACAGTAACTGACACAACTCGACTTCAATGGTGAACAATCATTAGTTCATCACTGAAACAGAACACATGATGATGATGATGATGATGATGATGATGATGCAAGTGCTGAATTAGACATTGGTCCTCTTGCATGTGGAACTTTCCAAATCTACATTTTTGTGTGCAATACCATTGCCTATTAATATGGTGCATAGATATGTCACTGTTTCCATTTTGGAGGCTAACGGAGTAGTCACTCCATTACTGAACAAAATGATTCTTTTTTTTTGGAGCAGCATTTTTTGAAAGACACACACACACACACACACACACACACACACACACACACACTCACATGTGGTATTAATTCAGTACAAACCTATCAAACCTGTGAGCTATGTATTTGTGAAATGATCAGTATTAAATTCTTGTTTCTCTTATGATATGCAGAATATTACAACATTTGATAATCATTATTACTGTTACGAAATGTTGTGTGTGATAGATGTGATAGTGAGTGGCAGTCTCCATGCTGAACTGAAGAACACTTCAATTGCAGCACAATTTCACAATGAAGTTTTGTTTGGACAGCCAGTGATGTATCATCTGTGAACACTTGAGAGTAGGAGAAACAAAGTCTACTGCCATAATACAAGTTTGGAGGGAAGCCTCATCCTGAGACACTATTAGGAGAGGTGTTCACAGGGTGTGAAGGTGGTAAGGTGATGGTGGTGGAGGGGGGCGAGGTAAGAGGATGGGGGCAGGGCAGCACACTGTTTAGTATACCATGATGCAGTGCAGTGGCAGTGTGGTGTAGAATGGAGCATCTGTGCTAGTCTTGGCTAGATGAGATTTAGCCAACACCTGGAGTGGAACTGAGTAAACAATTGAATGTACATTACCACATCATGTGCAGATGGAATGTGTTTCCTTGATAGCACTGCCCTCTGTTTCCTGATGAGTGCGCTGTGCAGAAATGTGGCTAGTGCCCCCTGGTGGCACATGTAACTCTTCGCATATCAACAAATTGTTTGTATACTGCATCACATTTGCAACATGGATGTCCTTGTGGTATTCGTAAGTACACACTGGTGGAGAGAGACATCTGTGGGCTGAGGGTAGACAAACCGTCAGTGTGAAGCCATTGTGCTGGTAGAATAACAGTCACCTTGCAGTCCGTTCACAATTATTGCAAAGGAGGTGATGAAACATGTGATTCAAAATATTAAAAATTTTAAAGTTTGGAACAACACAAAAATCTATACATATGAATGATGTGGATAAAGTTACACACTCCCAAAAAAATAATCTATTTTGTTCTTTACAACAAAATTATAATTGAATATAGTATGCATTCATAAACCAAACATATTTTAAAATTGTAGCTAAGCCTACACAAGACTTAAGTGGCATTGGATACCATTGTAAACTATTGTTTGAGGTCATCAGACTTAGATAAAAATAAAAACCATAGGTTGAGCACTTCTGTATAGTGTGTGTTTCATGTGAATTAAACAGAGAACTGACTCGTGGAGATAACATCTTAAACTTACTGATAACAAACAGACCCAAACTTTTCGACTCTGTAAGTGCAGAACAGGGAATCAGTGATCATAAGGCCATTGCAGCATCCCTCAATATGGAAGTTAATAGGAATATAAAAAAAAGGGAGGAAGGTTTATCTGTTTAGCAAGAGTAATAGAAGGCAGATTTCAGACTACCTAACAGATCAAAACGAAAATTTCTGTTCCAACACTGACAATGTTGAGTGT
This sequence comes from Schistocerca gregaria, assembly GCF_023897955.1. Classification (NCBI taxonomy): domain Eukaryota; kingdom Metazoa; phylum Arthropoda; class Insecta; order Orthoptera; family Acrididae; genus Schistocerca; species Schistocerca gregaria. Next base: position 1,229,222 of record NC_064920.1, on the reverse strand, counting down.
TTATGGAAAAAGTTCAAGGCAATTGTAAAATGCGTTTTAGACAGGTAAGTGCCTAGTAAAACTGTGAGGGATGGGAAAAACCCACCGTGGTTCAACAACAAAGTTAGGAAACTACTGCAAAAGCAAAGAGAGCTTTACTCCAAGTGTAAACACAGCCAAAACCTCTCAGACAAACAGAAGCTAAACGATGTCAAAGTTAGCGTAAGGAGGGTTATGCGTGATGCGTTCAGTGAATTCGAAAGTAAAATTGTATGTACCGACTTGACAGAAAATCCTAGGAAGTTCTGGTCTTACGTTAAATCAGTAAGTGGCTCAAAACAGCATATCTAGACACTCCAGAATGATGATGGCATTGAAACAGAGGATGACCCATGTAAAGCTGAAATACTAAACACCTTTTTCTAAAGCTGTTTCACAGAGGAAGACCGCACTGCAGTTCCTTCTCTAAAACCTCGCACAAACAAAAATATGGCTGACATTGAAATAAGTGTCCAAGTAAATATAAAAGCAACTGGAATCACTCAACAGAGGAAAGTCTACTGAACCTGATGGGATACCAGTTCGATTCTACTCAGAGTACGCGAAAGAACTAGCCCCCCTTCTAACAGCCGTGTTCCGCAAGTCTCTAGAGGAACGAAGGTTCCAAATAATTGGAAAAAAGCACAGGTAGTCCCAGTCTTCAAGAAGGGTCGAGCAGATGCGCAAAACTATAGGCCTATATCTCTAACGTCGAACACGTTTTTTGCTCGAGTATCACGTCGTTTTCGGAAACCCAGAATCTACTCTGTAGGAATCAACATGGATTCTGGAAACAGCAATCGTAAGAGACCCAACTTGCTTTGTTTGTTCATGAGACCCAGAAGATATTAGATACAGGCTCCCAGGTAGATGCTAGTTTCCTTGACTTCCGGAAGGCATTCAATACAGTTCCGCACTGTCGCCTGATAAACAAAGTAACAGCCTATGGAACATCAGACCAGATCGGGTTGATGGAGGAGACAGAGAAGATCAAATAAAAAGCGGCGTGTTTTGTCACAGGGTTATTTGGTAACTGTGACAGTGTTACGGAGATGTTTAGCAAACTCAAGTGGCAGACTCTGCAAGAGAGGCACTTTGCATCACGGTGTAGATTGCTCGCCAGGTTCCGAGAGGGTGCATTTTTGGATTAGGTATCGAATATATTGCTTCCCCTTACTTATACCTCCCGAGGAGATCACGAATGTAAAATTAGAGAGATTCGAGCTCTCACGGAGGCTTTCAGACAGTTGTTCTTCCCGCGAACTATATGCGACTGGAACAGAAAAAGGAGGTAATGACAGTGGCACGTAAAGTGCCCTCCGCCACACACCGCTGTGAGGCTTGTGGAGTATAAACATAGATGTAGATGTAGATGTAGATCCTTTTATAAATGAGTTGTATTACATGTATTTAGTTAAATATTGTCCAGTGCCTGTTTATCATTGGATGTGAAAGATTGAGACAAATTTCAAAACAGATTTGAGTGTTTATACTAATTAGTTCAAGTATTTATAGTAATCAGTAAAAAGTTTTAAAAATTTGATAGAAGATAAAGAGAAGTAAAAACAAACAGTTTTCTCTGAAGTATAGTCACTAAAGGGGTATACCCTCTGTAATATCTCCTTGGACAGCTGTACCATTCATAGCTCTGTAGCACAGCATGTTAACAGTGATTGTAAAAATATCCTAACTGAAAGAGACTTGAGGTATGTGTCACACCTTGTCAGTGACATTTTATTTCAAACTTAACATGAATTTCTGTCTTAGTGGATGTCATGCCACACATGGACAGTTTTTTTTAACCCAACACTGGGACACAATTTCTGTAGAGCTCAAAAGGCCTCTGGTGTCTTCTGTATATTGCTGCTGTAGTTTACATAGTGGTTTGGCTGCTTCCATTATTGAACTTGGTTTATTGAGTTTAGTGAGACATGAGTTTTGGATTTTTCTAGGGTCGTATCATTATACACTCCTGGAAATTGAAATAAGAACACCGTGAATTCATTGTCCCAGGAAGGGGAAACGTTATTGACACATTCCTGGGGTCAGATACATCACATGATCACACTGACAGAACCACAGCCACATAGACACAGGCAACAGTGCATGCACAATGTCGGCACTAGTACAGTGTATATCCACCTTTTGCAGCAATGCAGGCTGCTATTCTCTCATGGAGACAATCGTAGAGATGCTGGATGTAGTCCTGTGGAACGGCTTGCCATGCCATTTCCACCTGGCGCCTCAGTTGGGCCAGCGTTCGTGCTGGACGTGCAGACCGCGTGAGACGACGCTTCATCCAGTCCCAAACATGCGCAATGGGGGACAGATCCGGAGATCTTGCTGGCCAGGGCAGTTGACTTACACCTTCTAGAGCACGTTGGGTGGCACGGGATACATGCGGACGTGCATTGTCCTGTTGGAACAGCAAGTTCTCTTGCCGGTCTAGGAATGGTAGAACGATGGGTTCGATGACGGTTTGGATGTACCGTGCACTATTCAGTGTCCCCTCGACGATCACCAGAGGTGTACGGCCAGTGTAAGAAATCGCTCCCCACACCATGATGCCGGGTGTTGGCCCTGTGTGCCTCGGTCGTATGCAGTCCAGATTGTGGCGCTCGCCTGCACGGCGCCAAACACGCATACGACCATCATTGGCACCAAGGCAGAAGCGACTCTCATCACTGAAGACGACACATCTCCATTTGTCCCTCCATTCACGCCTGTCGCGACACCACTGGAGGCGGGCTGCACGATGTTGGGGTGTGAGCGGAAGACGTCCTAACGGTGTGCGGGACCGTAGCCCAGCTTCATGGAGACGGTTGCGAATGGTCCTCGCCGATACCCCAGGAGCAACAGTGTCCCTAATTTGCTGGGAAGTGGCGGTGCGGTCCCCTACGGCACTGCGTAGGATCCTACGGTCTTGGCGTGCATCCGTGCATCGCTGCGGTCCGGTCCCAGGTCGATGGGCACATGCACCTTCCGCCAACCACTGGCGACAACATCGATGTACTGTGGAGACCTCACGCCCCACGTGTTGAGCAATTCGGTGGTACATCCACCCGGCCTCCCGCATGCCCACTACATGCCCTCGCTCAAAGTCCGTCAACTGCACATACAGTTCACGTCCACACTGCCGCGGCATGCTACCAGTGTTAAAGACTGCGATGGAGCTCCGTATGCCACGGAAAACTGGCTGACACTGACGGCGGCGGTGCACAAATGCTGCTCAGCTAGCGCCATTCGACGGCCAACACCGCGGTTCCTGGTGTGTCCGCTGTGCCGGGCGTGTGATCATTGCTTGTACAGCCCTCTCGCAGTGTCGAGAGCAAGTATGGTGGGTCTGAGACACTGGTGTCAATGTGTTCTTTTTTCCATTTCCAGGAGTGTATATGTAAGGCAAATGTAGTTTTTGCTTAAGTTTTTGGGTAAGGCTTCAAACTGTCATCTGTGCTGCTACCTCGAGTTATATGTCAGTATCTCCTGCTGCGGTTGATTGTGAAAAGCTAAGGTGGTGGAGCAGATGATCTGTATGGCTAATAAAAACAATGCTTTAGTTGAAATGATTGCAGAAATAAATATTATGTTTTGACATAGTATTTTCATAACAGTATTCATTGTGTGTACCTGTGTTCTGGAAAAATTCAGTTTCACTGCACGAACACGTAATTGGTTTAACACACACTTTTACAAATAATATACTCCTGCAGATATGGTCTGACTATGCAAGTAAATAAGACAGTTTTTATTTTCTGTTTAGTAATGAAATGTAGTGTATTATACAAGCAACTTATAATACATAGTAAACAAAAGGAAGAAAGTGCATATTGCATAAAAATAAACAGCCTTTCATTTAGTTGTGATGGTGGATCGCATCTTCAAGAAAAAATGATACAGTAGTGACTAAGGAATGCCAGACAATTTAAAAATAAACATGACACCACAGTTTTCAAAACAAGGGATTACGTCTGAGCTTGAACACAGTTACAATAGATTTAATGAAATGTATAAACATCTCTGGATTTTTATTCTGTCTTCTGTGATGCTTGTACACATATCACTAACAATTTAAATGTACGACTGTAAATCACAAAATTTAAATGAACTGAAATGGCCAGAAAACACAGTAGTTGCTGGAAGGATGTGTTCTTTCATAACTCTTAATAGCACTTGCTTAATACACCCCAGAAGAATGTTAAAAATACACTTCTTGGTTCCAGTTGTACTATAAATACCCATTTTCCTTTTACATTATTTCCTCTGCCAACTTTGCTTTTCCCAAGACTCGCTTCACCAATTTCAACAAAACTGTCACCAAGTGGCTTGCTGCTCTTTGCATGGTTCGGGCTTGGCTAACGTGGGTCCTGTAGTCTTTGCAGCATAGTTCCCCTTCCATGCTGCATGTCTCTCCTCTTGATATTCTTTTTCCCCTCCATTGGGGGACATGACTGGGATGTTACTGGAAATGTGTTCTGCATTTTCAGTGGACAATTTTGGAGCACTCTCTCCACTGTTTTTTGTTCCTTTTTTCCTTTCTTCATTCGACTTCTCCTGTCTTCCACCACTTCAGTGGTTGAGGTTCCTCTTTTCTCCTCTTCCTTTGTGTGCACTCCTGAAGGGCAGCCCACATGTCTGATGCACAGCAGGCCACTGGGTAACATGCAGCTCCCAGCCCTGGGTTGACAGGTAGGGTTTGCACGTACACCCTGGTACACGCCAGACCCAGGGAGGGTCCTAAATTCCCAATCGGTCCCTCTGTCAGGTGTTCAGGAGGTGTGACGTGAAGTGTGAAAAATCACCTAAGATGGATGTGCCCCCTAGTGAAGTGTACACCATGAGAGACACTGGCATTCATGGGGATGAGCAATTATCTTCTTCACAATCAAAATCTACTAAATGTCAACTGAATGAGGATGATGAATCAAAGACCCTCCCAGCTGCACCATGCTGCTGATGTGGTACTACCCACCTTAATGTTGTTGTAGTTAACACTCTCGTTTCTCATTTGACCTTTTTCCTTTGTTCCATATACACACCTACATCCCTACACCACTCGATGGCACCAGGGCAAGACTTCCTCCAGCTTATTGGGAAGCTCTATCACACATTTCTGCTGCTCGGTGACTCTAATACACATCATCCACTTAGAAGTTCTCCCAGGACCTGTCAGAGAGTTGCCCTCTTAGCTGACCTTCTCAATTGACTTAATCTCCTATACTTTAACACAGAAACACCCATGTTCCTTTCAAACTCCACATACACCTATTCCCATTTCAACCTATCCCTCTGCGCTGCCCAGCTTGCCCATTGTCTAGAGTGGTCTATTCTTTCGGATGCATACTCGAATGACAATTTCCCAGGTGCTCTCTGACTTCTGACTCCTACCTCACCTACAAGCTCACCCAAACGACAGCTTTCTAAGCCCAACTGGAGGCTTTCTCCTCCATGGTGACTTTTGATGAACATTTTCCCAATTGCGGTGAGCAGGCAGAATAACTCACAAACATTAACTTTACTGCTGCAGAATGTTCCATTCCTCACACTTCCTCTTTACCATGCCATGTTGCATATCCGTGGTGGACTAAGGCATTCCAGGATGCAATCCACGCATGGAGATGTTCTCTCTGCGTGTTTAACCATCATCCTATGATGTCAAACTGTGTTCATTATAATTAGCATGCCCAGTGTTGCCATGTTCTTCGGGATAGCAAAAAAGCCAGCTAGATTTCATTCACATGGTCTTTTACAGTTCTGCTCCCTCTTCCATTGCGTGGGGAAACCTCTGATGGCTCTCTGGGACCAATACCCATTCCCCAATTTAGAGCCTGACAGGAGCAGATGATGTCATCATGGACCCGATTGCTATCTGCAATACGTTGGGCACCATTTTGCAGAGATTTCAAACTCCTCGCATTATCACCCTGCCTTCCCACATTAAAATCAAGTGGAGGCGGCTTGGATGATACCCTCCTCTTTTTAGAATCATGAGTGCTACAATGCCACTTTTCGTATGAGGTACCTACATCGTGCTCTCACTTTGTGATCCTTCCAGGCCAGATAGTGTTCACATTCAGATATTGCAACAGCTTTCTCCGATGGGCAAGCACTTTCTGCTTCATACATGAAACCACATCTGGGGAGCTTGCTCATTTCCCTGACACTGGTGTGAAGCCACTCATACATACTCAAAGTAAGGACAAACGCCTTCCTTCTCCTTATTGCCCAATTTCCCTCAACAGTTGTGTGTATGAGGTGATGTAACATATGATTCGTACCTAGATGGTATGGTGGCTCGAGTCTCACAATTTACCGATCGTTGCAACATGTGGATTTAGAGTGCACCATTGTGTAGTTGATCATCTTGTCACTTAGACCATCAATGTCACAAATGGTTTTCTGTGGAAATCCTATACCCTGGCTGCGTTTTTTGCTTCGGAGAAAGTGTAAGACACCTGCTGGTATCCTCTGTACTCCCTACATGTGTGGCTTCCGTGGCCACGTGCACTGTTTCCTTCAGGAATGATAAAAACATAGAGTTTACAAGGTAAGTGTGGCTCCTCAGACACCTTTATTCTTGGAAATAGTGTGCCTCAGAGTTAGATCCTCAGTGTTGTTCTCTTTGCAATTGCCATTAACCCTTTAGTGGCCAGTCTGGTGCCAGGGATCACTGGCTTCATTCTCGCTGACGATTTTGCAATCTGTTATAGTTCTCCACTGATCCATCTCATTGAGTGGAATCTACAGTGATGTGATGTTGTGATCCCCTAGGAACATTGACAATGGCTTTCGTTTGTCCACCGACAAAATCGTTTGTATGACTTTCTGGTGGTGCAATTGGTTTTTTCCACTGTCTTTACATCTAGGGCCTGTTGCTCTTCTGTTCATTGAAACTACTAAATTCCTGAGGCTCAGGCTCAATAGGAAACTTTCTCGGTCCTCCCTCTTGTCTCACCTGGCAGCCTGCTATATGTGGTCCCTCAGTGTCCCACATGTCATCAGTGGTACTTCCTGGGGAGCAGATCGAAGAGTGTTTCATTTATGAATCTCCGCATCTGTCCCTCTTACACCATCTCAATACTGTCCACCATCGTGGCATCCATTTGACCACTGGCACCTTTTATACTACCCCAGTTGTGTCTGTATGGAGAAACTGACTAACTACTGCTATCCTACCACCACGACTTTCTCCTCAGCTGATGAGCATTCTGTTTTTCTGTACATGTGGCCACCCATGTTATGCCTCCTCCTTCAATGACTCATTTGATCACCAGTATGGGGTGTGTCCATCTTCTCTTACCTCCTGGAGAGTGCTTTTGTCCTATGCTCTGGGAGTTGAACTTCACTCTACCTGAAACTTTCCCAGTGGGTGTAAACCCTTCAGCACCTCTGCTTTGTAAGGCAGTCCCCATTCACCTCAGCCTTCAGTCACTTTTTAAGGACACTACTGCAGTCTTACTCTTACACATTCAGTTTCATGACTTCACAGAACTTCACAATAGTACTATTGTGTACACTGACGGCTCTGACTGACTCTGGTGTTGGGTGTGCCTTTGTCATTGGCACTGACTTTTCTCAGTGTCACCTTGTGGACACTGTTCAGTATTTACAGAAGAGATTTCCACCCTGTACATTCGGAGTCACAGGCTTTTCAACAGCATCATCTGCCCATACTCTCTCGACGACCTTCAAAGCCTGTGTGCTGCACACCATCCATCCCTTAGTGCAACAGTTCCAGGAAATCTGTCACCTGTTCACTCTTCACAGAACCCCTGTGACGTTTATGTAGGTCCCCAGTCACATCGGTCTGACAGGAAATGAGACCACCGATGTTGTGCTGAGGCCACAGTCTTCGCCACGGCCCACTAGTTCCTCCATTCCCTCTGATGACCTCTGTGTTGCCATCTGTCAGCAGGTGGTGTCACTTTGGCATCACCACTGGTCCTCCCTTCATGGGAACAAGTTTCAGGTTTATTAAGCCTCTCGCAGCTCCTCAGCTGACTACCTCTCGGCCCTCTCACTGTGAGGACATCATTTTAGCTAGGCTGCATATCGGGAAGCCTTTTTAGCCATCAACATTGATTAAGTGGTGCTGCCCCACCACTTTGTACTCATAAGGCACAACCACTGATGGTCCACAATTTCCATGCCAAATGCCCTTTTTAACCACTTACATTTTCATTCATGTTTGCTGTCTGAGTTACCGGCCATTTCAGTGAATGATGTGCGGGCTGTTGACTGTGTTTTACTTTTTATTCATTGTAGCAGTATGAAGAGAGCCATTTAATTTTTAATTCAAGTTCTCCATTTCTCTAAGGTGTATTTTATAGACCTTACTCCATGTCCCTGTTCCTTAGCTGTCTTCCCTTCCATCGATTGGAATTAAAATGTAGTTGTTTTTAACTCCTTTCTTTGTCTTCATGTTCTACAGTTCTGATAAAAGTACATAGGGCCCTAGTTGTTTTTGTGCCCTAAAACAAAACAAAACAATATAGTGTTCTTCACTTTGTATTAAACACATTTTTATACAATTAACAGTAAATTCTTTTTTCCTCTACTGCTGTTTCCTAGGTTACATGCAATCAAGCTGTGATAAAGTTGCTACACCTTTTTACCTCAGATATGTTATCTACAATTCCTTTTACAAGACTCAACTTGGTTTCTGAAAGAAAAAGAGGGAAAAAAAAGCTTTTATAAGTAGTGCAACTCCATCAATGATCATCTGCACCTGCCTTATGAGCAATTGGAGACATAATCCAATCTTATTTCACACATTTTCGAGCACTAGCTATAAATTGTGTGACATAAACAACTTCACTTCTTCACTCTTGTAATCAGTAAGGACAAGGTCACAGACGAAGTTGTTCACATACCATAGCTAGCTCGTAATTGAAGGAAGTCTGTTGTTCTGCTCAAAATAGAGTGCTTTCTCAGGCTAATGTAATCTGTTTTGTATATCTTATTGGGAACAAAATGTGCATTATTAACATGTGTAGTTGCCTCCTCAGGTGTTCAGAGACAGAGAAAATAGAAAGATAGTGTTCTAAAATATGAACTCCTTTACTAAAACTTCTCTTTGGTTTGTGGTACATGACTCCCATAATCCCTATTTGGATCTGCTCCATTCAGAGCAATCTATGCAACACATGGGAAGGGTATTGTGCGAGCTTAAATTACTACCTACGTCCTTCAGCCAATAATTAGCAGATCGGGAGATGTTAGTTACCTCAGGCTACAGTACAGGTTCAAATACAAATTGCAGCATTCTTCAGCCACAGAAAATGGAAGGAAAGACCATTCACTGAAATTGATAATTTGTTAGTCTGTCACCAATATCAAAATTTAAAGTTTTATACATATTTCATAATAATAATAATAATAATAATAATAATAATAATAATAATAATAATAATAATCATCTAAGAAAAAATCCAAACACCCATGGTGGAATTCAGATTGCGATAATGCAATAGAAGAGAGACGACGTGCCTTCCTAAATTACAATTGTGACAAATCAGAAACTACGCAACAGACATTTTTCGAAGTGAGAAAGCAAACAGCTAAAATACTTAGGCAAACTAAAAGAAAATATCTTCATGAACAACTAAACTCAATAGAAGAAGACTTCAGGAACCACAACACACAAGATTTTTACAAAATGTTTGCAAATCAAGTCAAAGGATACAATCCACGAAACCTCTGTTTCAGGAAAGAAAATGGAAAATTAGCATTAACTAACAAAGAAAATTGCCAAGAACTAGCTAAATACTTTTCACAACTTCTAAACTGCCCACAACCGAAAACAAGATTCCCCAGATTACAACCAGAATGCACGAATGAAAGTTCACTAGCGCCAACTCAGGAAGAAATATATAGCCACATTAAGAAGCTCAAAAATAATAAGTCATCAGGAGAGGATGGAATTGTAGCTGAACTACTGAAGAACCTTGGCCCAAACTCCCTAAAAGAGATCACCCAAATCATCACAGAAATCTAGCAGACGGAAAATATTCCAGAGGATTGGAATGTGCACTAATTCATCCACTGCACAAAAAGGGAGACAGAACAGACATAAACAACTACAGAGGCATTTCACTTTTACCTGTGACTTATAAAATTTTATCCACATGTCTACTAAAGAGGGCACAAGAACAACTAGAACATACAATTTCAGACTACCAAGCAGGCTTTCGACCTAACAGATCATGCCCTGAACAGATCTTTAACCTTAAAGCTATTTTAAAAATGAAAGCAAGCCGGTCTAAACCAATAGTGTGCACATTCGTTGATTTTAAAAAAGCATATGACTCTATAGACAGTCTCTATTTAATATTCTCGAAGAACGTGGATTATACACCAAAACCTGAAAACTAATCGAACAAACACTGACAGAAACCAAATCAAAAATTAAATTCATAGACAAAATCTCGGAACCATTCTTAATTAAAACAGGAGTAAGACAAGGAGATGGGATCTTGCCACTATTATTCAACATAGTTTTAGACAAAGTAATGGAAGAATGGAAAATCGAACTAAGGAAACAAAACTTCTGGAAACCAATTGAACTAGGAAGAGGTAAAGGAAAATTGAACATCCTATATTTAGCGTTTGCAGATGACCTAGCAATTATAACTGACAGTGAAGAAACTGCAATAAAACAAATTGAGATCCTTAAAGAATGTGCAGAGAAGGTTGGCCTGCAAATCTCCTTTGAGAAGACTGAGTTTATGTGCTCCAAATTAGATATTCCGAAACTGGAAACAAATTTTGGTGAAATCAACAGAGTCAAACACTTTAAGTATCTCGGCGAAGTTATTGAACCAACAGGACTCGAGAAAATAGCACAAAACAACCGAGTACAGAAATTCAAGAAAGCATTCCGATTTGTTCAGAGCATATATAACAAAAACTGCCTGTCAAAAGGAACTACAATCAGACACTACAACACAGTTATCAAACCTACAGTCACATATGCAAGTGAAACACTCTCACTGAGTAGAAAACTAGATTTACAAGATATTAAGAAAATAGAGAGAAAAATTATTAGGAAAATTCTGGGACCACGATACACACAAGATGGATACAGACTGCAGACCATCAAAACAACTGAAAAACTATCAAATATCGAAAGTGACATCAGAAAGAGATGAATGAAATTTTATGGTCACCTACACAGATTACCTGGAAACAGGTTAACTAAACGTCTATTGGACTATGTGACATCACTTAAAGCAACAATACCCTGGGTAACTGAAGTTAAGAAGGATTTGACAAAAGCAAAAATTGACATAAAAGACGCATCAGACAGGGATACATTCAGAAGAAAAATTGACAAGTGGAAGTTTACTTCAGAGATGGCACCAAAACCATACCGACCAAAGTGGACTGAAGAAAGAAAGAAGGCCTTTGGGGAGAAAATGAAGAAATATTGGCAAAACAAGAAGAATCTAAAGAAATATTGATAAATCACCTGCTTATCGTTCTCCTATGGGGACATTCGCTAATAATAATAATCATCTAAGACTGATTATGCCTTTCAGCATTCAGTCTGGAGCACAGTCCCCCTTATAAAATTCCTCCATGATCCCCTATCCAGTGCTAACATTGGTTAATCTTCTAATGTTAAGCCTATTACTTCAAAATCATTCTTAACCGATTCCAGGTACTTTCCCCTTGGTCTACCCTGCCTCCTCCTAAACTCTACTGCTGAACCTGTGAGTCTCTTGGATAAGCTTGCTTCTCCAATGTGTGTAACATGACCCCACCATCTAAGCCTGTTCATCCTGACTGCTACACCTATAGAGTTCATTCCCAGTTTTTTTGATTTCCTCATTATGGACACCCTCTTGCCATTGTTCCCATCTACTAGTACCTGTAATCATCCTGGCTACTTTCTTATCTGTAACCTCAACCTTATTGATAAGATAACCTGAATCCACCCAGCTTTTGCTCCCATACAACAAAGTTGGTCAAAGGATTGCACGGTGCACAGATAACTTAGTCTTGGTACTGCCTTCCTTCTTGCAGAAGAGAGTAGATTGTAGCTGAACGCTCACTGCATTAGCTTTGCTACACCTTGCTTCCAGTTCTTTCACTATGTTGTCATCCTGTTAGAATATGCATCCTAAGTACTTTTTGGAGATGCTAATCTCCATTCCATAGTCCTTACATTTCTGATCTAGCTCTGAAATATTACTTTGCAAACTTTCAATTGAATCTGCCATCACAACTAAGTCATCCGCATATGCGAGACTGCTTATTTTGTGTTCACATATCTTAATCTCACCAAGCGAGTCTATTGTTCTCAACATATGATCCATAAATAATATTAACAACAGTGGAGATAGGTTGCAGAGTTGTCTTACCCCTGAAACTACTCTGACCCATTAACTCAATTTATCGTCAACTCTAACTGCTGCCTGCCTATCTATGTAAAGACCTTTAATTGCCTGCAAAAGTTTACCTCCTATTCCATAATCTCATAGAACAGACAATAACTTCCTCCTAGGAACCTGGTAATATGCCTTTTCTAGATCTATAAAGTATAGATACAATTCCCTGTTGCACTCGTAACACTTCTCCATTATTTGCTGTAAGCAAAAGATCTGGTCCTAACAACCTCTAAGAGGCCGAAACCCACACTGATTTTCATCCAATTTGCCCTCAACTAATACTCACACTTTGCTTTGAACATTACCTGAGAAGATTTTTCCCACAACGCTGATTAAAGAGATACCTCTGTTGTTGTTACTGTATTTTCTGTTTCCATGTTTAAAGATTGGTGTGATTACTGCTTTTGTGCAGGCTGATGGAACCTATCCTGACTCCCACGCCATTTCAATTATCCTGTGTAGCCATTTAAGACCTGACATTCAACGATATTTGATGAGTTCTGGTTTAATTTCATCCACCCCAGCCGCTGTATTGTACTGCAGTCTATTAAACATTTTCTCCACTTCCTCAAATGTCATCCTATTTCTATCATCATTCCCATCCTATTGTACACTGAAATGTGAAACATTACTGATCGTATTTTCATCTGCATTGAGCAACTCTTCAAAATTTTCCCTCCATCTACCCAAGGCATCAACAGGATTCACCAGCAGTTTTCATGACTTGTCAAAAATACTTGTCATTTCCTTCTTACCTCCCTTTCGAAGACTGCTAATTACACTCCAGAATGGTTTTCCAGCAGTTTAACCCAAAGTCTCCAACTTGATTCCAAAGTCTTCCCAAGATTTCTTCTTGGATGCTGCAATTATCTGTTTGGATTTGTTTCTTTCTTCAACATAACTTTCTCTGTCTACTTGAGTTCTAGTATGTAGCCATTTTTGATACACCTTCTTTTTCCTTTTACAGGCTGCCTTGACTACTTGCTTCATCATACCTTTACACACTACTGTTCCAAGACATTCTTTAGCCACTTCTAGTACTGTGTCCCTGTACCTTGTCCATTTCTTTTCCAAAGACTGTAATCGACTACATCCAACTAACTGGTACCTTTCTGAGATCACTGTTATGTCCTTGTGCCTGATTTCCTTATCCTGCAGTTTCTCCACTCTTATCCTCCTACATATGGACCTCACAATACCAATTTCATTGCAGATTAAATAGTGATCAGTGTCCTCAAAGAATCCCCTGAATACAAGTGTGTCCCTCACAGCCTTCCTGAATTCCTGATATGTTATTATTATATAGTCAATGACACATCTGGTTCCCCTACCTTCCCAAGTATAAAGGTGAATATTCTTGTGTTTGAAAAAGGAGTTTGTGATTACTAAGACCATACTGGCACAGAAATCCAAGAGTTGTTTCCCATTCCTGTTGGCCTCCATGTCCTCTCCAAATTTATCCATAACCTTTTCATAGTCTACTGTTGGATTTTTAATCCTGGCAATAATATCATCCATGAACAGAACACCATCATTGTCCTTTACTCTAACAACTACATCACCAAGTGTGTCATAAAAACTATCCATCTTATCTCGATCTGTCCCTTCACAATGCAAATATTTTGACACAATCCTAATTTTATTTCTAGACACTGTCAAATCAATCCACATCAGTCATTTGTTTACATACCTTATTTGCAACTATTATGTGTTCAATTTCTTTCCGATGTAAAGCCCTACACCCCATTGTGCTATTCCTGCTTTGACTCCTGACAGTTAGACCTTGTATTCTCCCACTTCCTCTTCTTTCTCACCCCTTACCTGAATGTCACTAACAGCTAAAACGTCCAGCCCCATCTTACTTGCAGCCTCTGCCAGCTCTACCTTCTTCCCAGAGTAGCCCCCATTGATATTAACAGCTCCCCATCTCATTACCATTTTTTTGCCAAGTCGTATCTTAGGAGTCCCTGGTTTGTCAGTTAGAGGTGGGACTCTGTCACCTCAAAAGGTCCAAGGCATTTTGCTCTGATTGTTGCCAGCATTGTATTTAAAGTACCAGGGAAGCAGGTTGCTAGCCTTACTTGCCCCGGGTCCCATTGAGTTTTACCCCTAATGGTTGAGGGACTAACCGGTGGATTTTGTAGTCTGCCATCTAAGCACAAAGGTGACCACGACTCATAATATGTCCAAGATGGCCAGCCTTATTCCAAAGTAACTGGTATCATGACTGTCAGGACCACTTCTTGGCCACTCATACGTTGCCCATGGTTCATGAACTAGGACACGACAACAGGAAACCACACCATGAACCACTTATAGTTACAGAAAAAAATATCGTCTAAACCATTACCTTTGCAAAAGTACAAAAAGTTTTCATGGTCTAGTTAAAGGCTGTCTAGAATGTACAATAGCAGTTCATTTAACAGAAAATCAGTTATTCTAAGTCTACCTGATTTCTCAGTAGATATAAGAATTAGTTAAGTGTGTAGGTGTTGATGTATCAGCATTTCAGGGAGGGTAAAACTGTTTGCTTACAGTAGACACAGGCTGAACAAAATGCAAACAGAACTAATACAGAACTAGAAGTTGTTAAATTATTCAATATGTTATGCTGTTTGCTCTTGCAATGTTGTTGTTGTTGCACATTTTGACGCATTTGTTCTGCCATAAGTTGTTTGTGTGATGCTTTGACTTCATGTAATGAAAGAAAGATATTGGTTTTAGGGTATTTCTTAGAAAAGTTAGATTCTGTGTTGGCACTACATCTAGTTGTGTTTCTGGCTAATACAATGTAGGTTGCGTCTGATATATGTAAGTGGTACCCATGATGGTAGCTGCGGGACAGAATGTCTTGTCCTCTGTGTTATGGGTCATACTGTTGGCATTCTGCTGTTTCTTATTTCCATCCTTGTCATGGCCAATGATTCCCTTGCTTGTAACAGTTTACTATTAGTACCTCCAGAGGAAATACTGGTAAACTCAGTGTATGCTCACTTTCTGAAGTAAGTGTGTGGTTCACATCTGGCTGCTTCTGTCTGACCAAGGAACAGTTGTACTTCACAGGCCTGTGCACTATTCTACACCATCATTGACAGGCCAGCCATAAAACTGTATCCATGTCATCATCATAATTCTTCCACACACATGATCACGTAGATATTCTTCTGTTCCCGTGCTTATAACACGTCCTGTGTCTTCACTAGGACCAATTTTTCTATAACTGTTCACTTAACTGCACAGGATGTGTCATGGAGCATTGATAGTATGCATCTACACTTGCTACTAGGTGTCACAGCAACACGTGTAGCTAACAAAGGTAAGGTGACATTACAATTTTTCACATGTGGTACAATAGTTTCAAACTTTCTTCCTTTAGCTCTCCTATGTGCTGTAACTCTGCTGTTGAGACTTATCATGGTTTTTGTAGTCTGGCTAGGAACTGTTGAAGCTTTAGTGATGCAGAACTTAATTTCCATGTATTGCTTTATGAGCTGCTGTTTGTGTCATTTCCACCACAATGCTCACATCACTAAAACTGTCTGTTAACGAGCTTAGTTATCTGACTACAACCATTCTCTCATCCAACAAGTTCAACTCAGTTTGGACCCAATCCAAGCAGTTATTCAAAGTTACATTTTGCTTAGAGATTCTGAAAGTACCAAAGTAGTCAGCTGGATGTATATATTAACTATTTTTAATTTTAATATTAAATTTATAGAATTTATGTAAAATAATGACACATCGGAGTCACATGTAGAATGAATAAAACCAGAACAACTAACTGACATGATGCAAAGCTACAATGTATGGTGAATGGGCTCAGATGAAGTATGACAACAGAAACTTACAGTCTTCAATTTATTATTGGTATTACTTGTTTTCAGGACTCTGTAAGTCATTGTACGGTCACCCTTTTTGCAGATCCACTGCACCTCAACTGTAGCTTTCCTATGAATGATGAGGATAGTAACTGGACCTCATTCCCAACATTTTCCAGCACTGGCTCTAGATCAGTGTGATATTCACTGCATAATTTCACCCTCATAATCTACAAGGATGAAATAACAGAAATAAAGCCATTTTCATGCTGTAGCATCACAGTAGAAAGAAGTATTATCCATTCAAAATAGAGAACTTCCTCAGACTGTTGTCACCTGTTTTAGTATTTCTCATTTGCTACTTTGAAGAACACCAGGTGCAGCATTAACAAGTAAAGCTGCCTCCTAAGATGAATAGGTCAGGCATGCACTACATGCAGGAAGTGGTTACAAGGGTAGCAGAGTACGTGTGGAGTGCACATGTGGGACACCTCCTGAGACGCGGCAAGGTAGGAGTAGGCAAAATGCAACAGGGAATAACAATATTAATGTGCTAATAGTAAACTGCAGGAGCATCCACAGAAAGGTCCAAGAACTGCTCTCACTAATAAACGGTCACAGTGCCCACATAGTACTAGGGACAGATAGTTGGCTGAAACCAGATGTAAACAGTAATGAAATCCTAAACTCAGACTGGAATGTATACCACAGAGATAGGCTGGACAGTGAAGGGGGAGGCGTGTTTATAGGGATGAGAAGTGTGATAGTATTGAAGGAAATTGATGGAGATCTGAAATGTGAAATAATTTGGGCGAAGGTCACGATTAAAGCAGGCTCAGACATGAAAATTGGATGTCTCTGTAGGCCCTCTGGCTCAGCAGCTGTTGTGGCTGAGTACCTGAAGAATAATTTGGAAAATATTTTGAGTAGATTGCCCCCCCCCCCCCCCCCCCCCCCTGTTATAGTTCTGGGTGGAGATTTTAATTTGCCGGATATAGACTGGGAGACTCAAATGTTCATAACGGGTGGCTGGGACAAAGAATACAGTGAAATTTTTTTTAAAGCTTTAACTGCTCCCAGTAGTTTTCAGATAAACAGAGAACCAACTTGTGGCAATAACATATTAGACCTTTGGTGACAAACAGACCCGAAGTGTTTGAAACAGTTAACGCAGAACAGGGAATCAGCGATCATAAAGCGGTTTCTGCATCGATGATTTCAGCCGTAAATAGAAATATTAAAAAAGGTAAGAAGATTTTTCTGTTCAGCAAAAGTGACAAAAAGCAGATTTCAGACTACCTGACAGCTCAACACAAAAGTTTTGTCTCAAGTACAGATAATTTTGAGGGCTAGTGGACAAAGTTCAAAACCATCATCCAATAAGCGTTACATGAGTATGTGCCAAGCAAGATCGTAAGAGATGGAAAACAGCCACATAAACATAGCCAAAGTCTTGTAGACAAACAAAAATTATGCGAAGCAAAATGTAGTGTGAGGAGGGCTATGCAAGAGGTGTTCAATGAATTCGAAAGTAAAGTTCTATGTATTGACTTGGCAGAAAATCCTAAGAAATTTTCGTCTTATGTCAAAGCGGTAGGTGGATCAAAACAAAATGTCCAGACACTCTGTGATCAATATGGTACTGAAGCAGAGGATGAGAGACTAAAGGGCGAAATGCTAAATGTCTTTTTCCAAAGCTGTTTCACAGAGGAAGACTGCACTGTAGTTCCTTCTCTAGATTGTCACACAGATGACAAAATGGTAGATATCGAAATAGATGACAGAGGGATAGAGAAACAATTAAAATTGCTCAAAAAAGGAAAGGTCGCTAGACCTGATGGGGTACAAGTTCGATTTTACACAGAGTACGCGAAGGAACTTGCCCCCTTCCTGCAGCGGTGTACCATAGGCCTCTAGAAGAGTATAGCAATCCAAAGGATTGGAATAGGGCACAGATCATCCCAATTTTCAAGAAGGGACTTTGAACAGATGTGCAGAACTATAGATCTATATCTCTGATGTTGATCAGTTGTAGAATTTTGGAACACGTATTATGTTAGAGTACGATGTCTGCTTGTGTCTGTGTATGTGTGGATGGATATGTGTGTGTGTGCGCGAGTGTACACCTGTCCTTTTCTCCCCCTAAGGGAAGTCTTTCCGCTCCCGGGATTGGAATGACTCCTTACCCTCTCCCTTAAAACCCACATCCTTTCGTCTTTCCCTCTCCTTCCCTCTTTCCTGAAGAAGCAACCATCGGTTGCGAAAGCTAGTAATTCTGTGTGTGTTTGTGTGTTTTGTTCATTGTGCCTGTCTGCCGGCGCTTTCCCGCTTGGTAAGTCTTGAAATCTTTGTTTTTGATATATTTTCCCATGTGGAAGTTTCTTTATATATATATATAGCGGGAAAGCGCCGGCAGACAGGCACATGAACAAAACACACAAACACACACACAGAATTACTAGCTTTCGCAACCGATGGTTGCTTCTTCAGGAAGGAGAGGGAAAGACGAAAGGATGTGGGTTTTAAGGGAGAGGGTAAGGAGTCATTCCAATCCCGGGAGCGGAAAGACTTCCCTTAGGGGGAGAAAAGTACAGGTGTACACTCGCACACACACACATATCCATCCATCTGCCTTAAAATTCTAATTTGTCATTCCTGGCCTCTGATGCCTTCTGCTGTGTTTGTGGCGACTTACCTTTAATATTCCAATACCAGTAAGTTGTGAATTGCAGCTAGTTCTTATACAATTCTTAATATATTGCCATTCCTGGCGTGTAATACTTTCTGCCCAGATTATATATATATATAAGCGTGGGATGCCTTTCAAGGCTATTCGCAGATGATGCAGTTGTCTATACCACAGTAGCAACGCCACAAGATGGTACGAATTTGCATAACGACCTGCACAGATTCGATGAGTGGTGCAGGCTCTGACAGTTGACCCTGAACGTAAATAAATGTAACATTGCATATAAGTAGGAAAAGAAATCCGCAACTACACAGCTATACCATTGATGACAAGCACCTGGAAATAGCATATGCCGTAAAACATCCGATAGGCGTAACTATCCAGAGCGACCTTAAGTGGTATGACCACGTAAAAGAAATAATGGGAAAAGCAGACACCAGACTCCTATTGCCTTATGATTCTTGCGATCTGTCTAACTCAGCAACGAAAGAAGTGGTTTATAAGGCGCTTGTTCGCCCGATTCTTGAGTATTGTCCATCCATCTGGGATCCCTGTCAGTTAGGACAGAAGTTCCAACGAAGAGCGGCGCGTTTCATCACGGGATCGTTTAGCTGGCGAGAGACCATCACGGAGATGCTAAACAAACTCCACTGGCAGACGTTACAAAAGAGGCGTTGTGCATCACGGAGAGATTTACTACTGAAATTTCGGGACAGCACTTTTCAGGAGGAGTCGGACAACATATTACTTCCCTCCACATACCACGTGGAGAAAATTGCAGAACTTAGAGCCAATACAGAGGCTTACCGTCAATCATTCTGTCCACGCAGTATTCGCGAGTGGAACAGGGCTGGAGGGATCAGATAGTGGTACCGTAAGTACCCCCCGTCACACACAATTAGGTGGCTTGCGCAGTATGATGTAGACGTAGACGAAAATCTGAGTTTCTATCATTAAACACGATGCGAAGAGGAGCTAACATTTGCAGTTTTTCTCATTTGTAATTAAAAATCAAGTACTTATTTTAACAACTGAACGAATTATATTAGTATTACTCTTGTAATACGTAGTTAGTGTAATTTTTACGAAATTCGTAGTTTTAATTCGATTATTAAAGTTTTTACATCTGGCCAGGTGAAACGTATTGACAGTCCTTTTTACAGGCGACACAGCTACAGTTCTACAGTGATGTCCTGGTTCATGTTTCTTTATGGGCCATTTAGTTCACTGCTTCCGCAACAGAAGAAGAGAGAATGTTAGTTTGGCAGGAAGAATAGTTTCCTGACGATTCCTGAAAAATGTTTTTCACCCTTTTGTAACAAATGAGTCTCCGTTTCTGTACACAGCGTCTGGTTCTTACACAAAAGGAGCGTTTATGTTTTACGACTTTTACTTACTCCAATACATACACGGAAACATTATCAAGATAAGGTCTTCATATAAGGGTTGATCAAAATGTTTCTGTTCGAAGGCCGTACAATCCAGAAACGATATTGCAATCCGGCGAAATCCCCGTCAGCATTGAGGCACTCGCCCCATCGGTGCACCATGTTGATGAAACACGGTGTCCTGCTGCGTGAATAAGTCCGTTGCTGCGTGCTACACATCGTCTACCCTTCAGTGGCTTTTCTGAAGGGACGAAAGGTATGACAATCACATGGGGCAGAGATCAGTAGTTGGCACAAATGCGTCACGGCATGTGCGATGTGGAGACGTACGTTATCGTGAAGCACCAGCAGCCCTTAGCGCACGCATTCTTCATTCTCTGAAGGGCGTCTACCGCTGCTTATCCTTCGGCAGTGAAGGAAACAATAACAGCACGTTGGTCCCTTTTCGACGCATTTGGTAATAGGCCACGTTTAGACATTTACCGAACACACGTCGGATATAAAGGGATACCACACTAATCCCTTGCCTGCATCTTACTGTTATTATACCCACATATAAGTCACGTTACGTTGTATATATGCTGCAGCAACGCCCTAAAACGGAACTTTTTGGTCGACTCATATTATACAGAGTGTTACAAAAAGGTAAGGCCAAACTTTCAGGAAACATTCCTCACACACAAATAAAGAAAAGATCTTATGTGGACATCTGTCCGGAAACGCTTAATTTCCATGTTAGAGTTCATTTTAGTTTCGTACTTCCTCGATTCACCGCCATGATTTCATATGGGATACTGTGCTGTTCGAACACGTGCCTTTACAAGTACGACACAACATGTGGTTCATGCACGATGGAGTTCCTGCACATTTCAGTCGAAGTGTTCGTACGCTTCTCAACAACAGATTCGGTGACCGATGGATTAGTAGAAGCGGACCAATTCCATGGCCTCCACGCTCTCCTGACCTCAACCCTCTTGACTTACATTTATGGGGGCATTTGAAAGCTCTTGTCTACCAAATATACAGACTCTTCGTGCTCGAATTGCGGACGGCTGTTATACAATACGCCATTCTCCAGGGCTGCATCAGCGCACCAGGGATTCCATGCGACGGAGGGTGGATGCATGTATCCTCACTAACGGAGGTTATTTTGAACATTTCCTGTAACAAAGTGTTTGAAGTTACGCTGGTACGTTCTGTTGCTGTGTGTTTCCATTCCATGATTAATGTGATTTGAAGAGAAGTAATAAAATGAGCTCTAACATGGAAAGTAAGCGTTTCCGGACAAATGTCCACATAATATATCATCTTTCTTTGTGTGTGATGAATGTTTCCTGAAAGTTTGGCCGTATCTTTTTGTAACACCCTGTATACACACCTGGAAATGGAAAAAAGAACACATTGACACCGGTGTGTCAGACCCACCATACTTGCTCCGGACACTGCGAGAGGGCTGTACAAGCAATGATCACACGCACGGCACAGCGGGCACACCAGGAACCGCGGTGTTGGCCGTCGAATGGCGCTAGCTGCGCAGCATTTGTGCACCGCCGCCGTCAGTGTCAGCCAGTTTGCCGTGGCATACGGAGCTCCATCGCAGTCTTTAACACTGGTAGCATGCCGCGACAGCGTGGACGTGAACCGTATGTGCAGTTGACGGACTTTGAGCGAGGGCGTATAGTGTGCATATGGGAGGCCGGGTGGATGTACCGCCGAATTACTCAACATGTGGGGCGTGAGGTCTCCACAGTACATCGATGTTGTCGCCAGTGGTCGGCGGAAGGTGCACGTGCCCGTCGACCTGGGACCGGACTGCAGCGACGCACGGATGCATGCCAAGACCGTAGGATCCTATGCAGTGCCATAGGGGACCGCACCGCCACTTCCCAGCAAATTAGGGACACTGTTGCTCCTGGGGTATCGGCGAGGACCATTCGCAACCGTCTCCATGAAGCTGGGCTACGGTCCCGCACACCGTTAGGCAGTCTTCCGCTCACGCCCCAACATCGTGCAGCCCGCCTCCAGTAGTGTCGCGACAGGCGTGAATGGAGGGACGAATGGAGACGTGTCGTCTTCAGCGATGAGAGTCGCTTCTGCCTTGGTGCCAATGATGGTCGTATGCGTGTTTGGCGCTGTGCAGGTGAGCGCCACAATCAGGACTGCATACGACCGAGGCACACAGGGCCAACACCTGGCATCATGGTGTGGGGAGCGATCTCCTACACTGGCCGTACACTTCTGGTGATCGTCGAGGGGACACTGAATAGTGCACGGTACATCCAAACCGTCATCGAACCCATCGTTCTACCATTCCTAGACCGGCAAGGGAACTTGCTGTTCCAACAGGACAATGCACGTCCGCATGTATCCCGTGCCACCCAACGTGCTCTAGAAGGTGTAAGTCAACTACCCTGGCCAGCAAGATCTCCGGATCTGTCCCCCATTGAGCATGTTTAGGACTGGATGAAGCGTCGTCTCATGCGGTCTGCACGTCCAGCACGAACGCTGGTCCAACTGAGGCGCCAGGTGGAAATGGCATGGCAAGCCGTTCCACAGGACTACATCCAGCATCTCTACGATCGTCTCCATGGGAGAATAGCAGCCTGCATTGCTGCGAAAGGTGGATATACACTGTACTAGTGCCGACATTGTCCATGCTCTGTTGCCTGTGTCTATGTGCCTGTGGTTCTGTCAGTCTGATCATGTGATGTATCTGACCCCAGGAATGTGTCAATAACGTTTCCCCTTCCTGGGACAATGAATTCACGGTGTTCTTATTTCAATTTCCAGGAGTGTATATTATACAACGTTCGTTATGGAGCAAACCTTCTAATGAGTTACATATTAACATGTTGTCGTCTTACGATCCTCGTCATTCCTGGAGTTTTAGATCTGAGTACCAACATAGCAATTTCCAAGCCATGTAAATATCTCTACAAGCACTGTGAAATACTGAAATTTATTCCTGAAATTCAACTTAACTGTAAAAAGTATAGATGTACTACCGATGCGACATTTGAAAATCTGATACCCGGGCCGGCATAAATTTGTTTACAAGGTGTACAACTTTGCTTCCCCCGTTTCTCCCCAACATTTGAGGCTTTAGAGAAAAAAATTGATTACACTTGTATCATTCAAGGTATTTTCGACCGGTGGCCAATACGTTCTCCCATCTTTCGGGCACTGTACGAATCCGGCGTCGAAAAAGTTGTTCATCTTTTGAAACGTTCCAAGAATAGATCCAATTTCCTACTTCTTCACGAGTTCAGAACTTTTCGTCAGCCAGGCCATGCGCCATTGATCTAAACAGGTGATAGAGGGAGCAATGTGTGAAGAATACGGCGAGTGGGGTAGGACCTCCCATTTTAACGTTTCCAAGTACATTTTGACCTCCTTTACAACGTGGGTCGAGGGTTGTCGTGCTGCAAAATCACTTTATCGTGCCTCTCGCTCTATTGCGGCCGTTTCTCTTTAAATGCTCTGCTCAAACGCATTAACTGCGTTCGATAACGAGCACCTGTGATTGTTTCACTTGATTTTAACACCTCATACTGCACCACACGACGCCGAGCTGGTTCCACCAAATGCAGAGCATGATCTCGGAGTCGTGAATATTCGGTTTGGACGAGATATCCCCATGATTTTCTGCCTTTAGGTTATCGTAATGAACCCATTTTTCGTCCCCGGTCACAATGCGATGCAGATCCCTTCCGTTTTTGTCTCTGAAGCAACTATTCACACAAAAACGCCGTTCAACATCTCTCGGTTTCAGTTCACAGGGGATTCACGTTCTTTCTTTCTGAATCGTGCCCATAGCCTTGAGACGTTTTGAAATATCTTGCTGTGTCACTCCCACTAATCGTGCCAATTCTTCTTAAGTTTGACGAGAGTCTTCACTCAGCAATGCCTCCGATTCTGCATCTTCGAAAACATTCTCTATTCCACCACTATGCCGGTCTAAGACGTTAAAATCACCGCTCTTGAATCGTTGAAACCACTCACGCAACACTCTTTCACTAATAGCGTCCTTACCATACGTGCTTGAGAACATTCGATGAGACTCGCCGCTGTTTTGTTCATATTGAAACAAAACAGTAACACCTCCCGCAAATGACGAGAATTAGGATCGTAAACTGACTTTATTACGCAGACACAAATCGACTAATGTCTGAATGAGGTTATGTTGACCGAGGTCAAGGCTAACTGCCTGACGTCTGCGATCTGTTTCTCTCGACCGCTACTTATCGTTGCCGCCACCTATCGGCAAACGGCGGAAGCAAAGTTGAACACCTTATATATTAAAGTTAAGTTGAATTTAAGAACTAAGTTTCTGTGTTTGAAACTGTAGTTGGTCATCAAATATAAATTCAGAAATATTTTTGCTGCTTTGACGTTTAGCTTAAAATTATATTTTCAAAATAAGGGTCCAACTATTCCTTCGCACTTCAACTGTGGGAGAACCGTAACCAGAGTTAAGATTACTCAAGTACGGTGAACAGGAAACAGTAAAAAAGAAAAGACCTTGTAATTTATTTTTCATATTTCATTAATATCTGCAGGTACTTTTACGAAATAGACATTTGATAACCCTTATCAATTAGTTTCCAATTGTAACTGCTAGGTTCCAGATTTTCATTGTGTGAGTATGTGATCCTTACGGAAGCTTGTACAAGACTCGAGAATAAACTATCGGTAGTACACAGTGGGGAGCGAGATTGTCGCGCAGTGCGGATACTAGTTGAAAATAACATGTGGAGTGGATTCTGACCGACCGGAGGAGAACAGTGACATTGCATTGCATTGTATTGTATGTTAACCGGGGACCTAGAAACGACGGAGAGGCTCCGTCCCGGCCGCAGCCGCAGTGGTTCACAACCCCACGACGACTACCGCAGTCCACTTCACCGCTCCGCCGCCCCACACCGAACCCAGGGTTATTGTGCGGTTCGGCCCTGGTGGACCTCCCAGGGAACGTCTCGCACCAGACGAGTGTAGCCCCTATGTTTGCGTGGTAGAGTAATGGTGATGTACGCGTACGTGGAGAACTGTTTTGCGCAGTAATCGCCGACATAGTGTAGCTGAGGCGGAATAAGAGGAACCAGCCCGCATTCGCCGAGGCAGACGGAAAGCCGCCTGAAAACCATCCACAGACTGGCCGGCTCACCGGACCTCGACACAAGTCCGCCGGGCGGATTCGTGCCGGGGACCAGGCGCTCCTTCCCGCCCGAAGACGTGCGTTAGACCGCACGGCCAACCGGGCGGGCGAACACTGACATAGTCGGATTAAAGTTTACATTGTCACGGTGAATTAAATACGTTAGGTCGTCTACTCGCAGTTGAAACAATTTTGGAGTAATATTAATAATGACAGCACGAAACAGATTAGTAACTGCAATGCTGTCGGCAATAAAGCTAACATGACACAAATCGAAACTCAGAGTGAGTTTGATGGATATCAGAAATCAAACTTGACAGTGCCGCCCATGACTTGAGTTGGGAACTGTCGCAGAGCTCGAACTCTGGCTGTGTCGATTGGCTAGGGTATGAGAGAGTGCTGCAATTAGGTGCCAAACTGATACTTATTAACCGGATCCAATCCCCGCGAGTAACCCTTTCGCTACGATGAACTTGTGTAGAAGTCGGGAGCGAATGTGGCGCTCAACCGGTGGACTGGTGCAGCAGTTCCGCTTCGCGTCATACTTCTCCGCTTCACTACGCTCGAGTTGTGTGGAAGCTTGACCTATGCACCATCTAGCGGCTTTGTTCAACGTCTGTAGTTAACAACAGTCGCTAGATGCAGTTGCAATCACTTTCAAAGTGTTTGTTTCGCTCATTTCCCGCCTTGATTCTGATCTGAAGTGACGTGTTGTTAACTTCAGTTTCTACTAGAAGTGATATGGCAGGTAAGCGATATACTGTGGATGAAACTCTTTCTCTCATACTGGATAGTGACTCTGAAGATGAAAGGGAATCATCGTCCGAATCTGACGATTAATATGGAACACTTATGAGTGATTTGTATAAATCTTGCCTAATAAATATATAGTATAAAGTCCAATAATTGAGACAGCACTACGAGTGTGAAAGCAGGACAGAGCAGAGCTGCAGGGCGCGCAAAAAAAGCGGCGTGCAGTGGGCACTGGTGCTCGGCCACAGCGCACGGCGCCGGCATCAAAGGCTGAATATGAACTGCACTCACATAACGCACCAAACACACCACAAAGTTAATCCTTTTCTCAACATTCATTCCTATGGTACCATTTGTCTGGCAATTTTTGAAGCAGTACATATACACGTGAACTAATATTTAATGCGGATAACAAAACTGTCATGTTACAATTATGCATGTAATAGATATTTTTAACGGAATTCGTGTACGTCTCCAATGTAACTACACTTTTTAGTTTCTGTGATGTGTAAAGTGTAAAACTAACTTGCAGAGACGTTAATCAGCCACATCCAAACTAAATTGGAGGACCGAATAAAATAGTAGAAGTAGACGAATTTTATATATATTAGACGAAAGAACCAGAGAGGACGGCCTTCTAAAAGTGA
This sequence comes from Schistocerca gregaria, assembly GCF_023897955.1. Taxonomy (NCBI): domain Eukaryota; kingdom Metazoa; phylum Arthropoda; class Insecta; order Orthoptera; family Acrididae; genus Schistocerca; species Schistocerca gregaria. The sequence goes on along the minus strand of NC_064920.1, from coordinate 1,202,365 downwards.
AGTAGATCATATTTGGGTTATCGGTGGAACAGAAAGGGTGTCCAAATAAAATGGCTCTGAGCGCTATGGGACTTAACATCTATGGTCATCAGTCCCCTAGAAGTTAGAACTACTTAAACCTAACTAACCTAAGGACATCACACAACACCCAGCCATCACGAGGCAGATAAAATCCCTGACCCCGCCGGGAATCGAACCCGGGAACCCGGGCGTGGGAAGCGAGAACGCTACCGCACGACCACGAGATGCGGGCAAAGAGAGTACCGCAAGTGTTGTGAGGGTATTGTCCCGAGACAAGTTGAGTTTAATCGGTCTCATAAGACACTTCATACTGCCTCGAACAAAAGTAATCACACAAGATTTCAGTCGTACCAGACTCTGAAGGCTGAAGGGTTCGACCACGAATTTGTGAACCACTCTGGCGTCTTCCAAAGAGACGAACTCCACAGTGTCCACACCCAGAATATAGAACGGCTGTGGAAGTCTGTCAAGTCTCCCATAAAAAGAGAAGGGCGTCCAGCACAGAGGAACGGACTGTACTCCTTCCAGTACCTGTACTTCCACAACTTGGCGTTTGCAGGGAAAAGTCGACGCTTGCGACACTCTTCCGATATTCCTGCGCGATATTGGCAGAGTTTATCCTGGCCACAGGAAAATGGAATTGCGCCTGTACTTTATACATCACACGGACTGTTACAAGACGATAACACCAACGACGAGTAAGGTAAGTTGTCTCCTTTGAATTTACAAATGCTTCTCCAACGCTTTTCTTTTGTCGTTGTTGTAGTGACAACTTGAAACATACTCATAACGCCCGCCACGAGACTTCCGTAATCGATTTACTATCGCACGTTCGATATGTATCGTTTGGACCCCACCAACTTCGATAGGCAATCATTCTTGGGAATTACCAAAATTTCAGTATCTGTGCACGTACCAGAGACGTCAATATATGAATCTATTTTATACACAAAAATTAGGGCTAACATCCTGAGCAGTGAATCTGACAGACTATATTTTATTTTTCAGATCAGCAAATTTTTTTTGGAGAAGGTCTGTACACGGCATATAATCTGATATAACAACTAGCATTTTTCTATTATTGCAGTTAATGGTGCCGAATTTAGCGCACAGTCTGTCAAAGATCATTATAAAAAGTCAGCTACTCAGCGAGGAAGGCTTTCCGTTGAGATGTCAGTGAGGAAGAAGTCCACCTGAGAAAGTAAGTCGTCGTTCTTTTCGTTGTCTAAACAAAACTGTTGCACCCACCGTATGAAAAACAAAGAACAGATACGGAGAAGCCCTACACCGAGTTATCATCAATTATCGAAAAGCTTACTGAAGGCTTACCATAAATATTAACTAGATGACGTGAAGTGTTAAAAGTACAACAAAAAAGACAGTTTAAACACAGGAATGTAGACCGTCACTATTGTGTTTTAATTTAACGGTATTTCTCGCAGCTGATACTGAGTAAATGATTTAGATTTATTTTATAATTCGCGTTACTCGACTCGAATCTATCCATTTAATTTTGTGATTTTCTCGTGTTACATTAGTTGTGTGATGAAGGCGTTGTATGAGAGTTTGATTTATTGGTGACAGACAATGATAGTTCAGTCTAGCTAAACGAATCACGATGCACTGAAGTACGATTCTTTCCTTTTTTGGCAGTATAGACTTGGTGGATCGAATATTAACACTCGATTGCAGCCCAAGTTGCAAAGAAGACGTGTGTGAAGTATAAAAGCGTATGTATACTGAACAATTGTTACCAGTAAGCTGGTTTGTTAATCGTTTTAGTTCAAAATTAATTGTCGACAACTTAAATTTTGTTAAACTGTCTCGGGAGGGTGCAGTACATGAGTGACAGAAGACGCAGTTGAACCAAAAATGGATCCATACCTGAGGCGAAAAAAATTAGTTGACAAGTTGAGCAACTGTGTAGATGATATAACCTGAAAACGGAAGAAAATCAACTCTTTAATAGTTTATACGTTACATAGCCACTTTTGTATCGGAATATTTAAACAACTCCACAAAATATATAAAAGAGTGTCTGTGTCGATGATTACACATTAACACTGAGCGTTTTAATAAAATACCAGTGCGAAAATAATGAGTAATGAAAGAGAGACTGACGACACACATGAAATACTTCCACTTTTAACTGAGTAAGCTTGGTGTCCGCCATTATAAGTGATGCGCGCTAACTTTCCATTACCTGTCATGTGTTCTTGTAGCTTTATAACTGCACCACGTGCTGCGTTAGTTTGACAGCCAGTGGACATCTTCTTCTTTTTTTTTACATTACGTGGGGTGTTTACGTTTACATAATAGGTATTTTCTCGTTAGCTAATATACATTAAACCACATTATCGATCCGTACTTGTACTGTATGCCTGTAGTCAACTAACTTTAATGCCACCTAACAATAATAAAATAAATTTTGGGTTCTATGTTTTTATGGGTGATGGGCTGTTTAGGCTCTTTGAGTAAGACCAGTGTACGACTTGCGCAATAATTTCATTTCTTTGTTATGTTATACGTGGAACTGTTTCATGTTTGACTAACATATTCAAACAGAAAGATTTTAAACAAAACGAGCTTTGGTCACCACTTTTATACTGTCAATCATACTATTAAAAAACTACATCGAACATGCCATTGTGTTAAAATCCTATATCGATCCGATGTGACAACATATAAAACTAACTGACAAGTTCATTTGTAAAATGAAATGAAATGTCGTGTGACGAGGTCCTCCAGTCGGGTAGACCGTTCGCCTGGTGCAAGTCTTTCGATTTGACGCCACTTCGGCAACTTGCGCGTCGATGGGGATGAAATGATGATGATTAGGACAACACAATACCCAGTCCCTGAGCGGAGAAATCTCCGACCCAGCCGGGAATCGAACCCGAGCCCTTTGGATTGACAGTCTATCGCGCTGACCACTTTTTTTTTATTTCTTTTAACAGTAAGGAACAGAAAACTAGTAAGTGCACTCGTTGCGTCGAGTTGGGGACGCACGTAACTAAAACCATACTAATAGTTGTAGAAAAGGGCATAAAGAAAGAGAGCAAAGTGCGGGGCGAAGGAAACCATGAAACAAAACTGAAGGGTGGAATCCATACCACCATTAACCAGTGCTACATCTTGCACCGGATGGGAAAACTAAAACTGCGAAGACCTTTTTACACCGGGGACAAAAAAGGAAATGGGACAAATACTGCTACAGAGTGTGAGGGTTCCCAACGAAACTCTCCATCTGCTGTATCATCCAGGTATGACTTCTTGTAATGATGAAAGTAGATCCCACGTTGTACCGTGTAGTGTTCTATTATCGTATTGTAATTTTAGCTTCTCTTACCCGTGATGTTCCAGCTACGTGGAGGGTCGTGGAACACACTCCACAAAAAATTGGAAAAAATATTGTATGCTGACATTTGCCTCACTAAGTGCCACACTGCTGTAGATTCGCCACAGCTAAGACGGTGTTCATCGTTGTCTTGAACGCCACAGCTCGTGCACATGGGTGAGTCTACCATGTGGATCGCATGTAGCCTTGATCTGGTCACCTGCTTACCGTTGACAGTGATATACCACATCGCCGTGACGTCAGTGTCTAGCGTTACGTGGTGAATTGTCCTCCACACTACTCGCCAGTTGACGTTTGGGTGCTTCCTCTCCACGACGTTATCGGGTCGTCCATGTTGCAGGACCCTACAAACAGTCTTTGCCGTCGCCAGTTGAGTCGCTGCTAAGGCAAGTTGAACGTAACTGAGTTCGAGGTAAAAGACACCGATGTAGAAGAGCGAAGAGGGGAAGTGGTGTATAGGCACAGGCAGCAACAGGGAGGGTGGTGCTAGTTCTTCTATTAAAAAAATTGGTCAGACTGTCCGGACGGCGGTGCCATAGTTTGACTAATGTGCTGACAAATAGGGCGACCGCTCTGTCATAAACGTGATAACGGCCAAGCCCTCCCCGATCCGGGGGAAGGGTGAGAGTCTCATATTTTATCTTGAAAAGCATTCCAGAACTCACGAAGGACCCAAAAGCCGCAAGTATACGGCGAGCTAACATCACCGGTATAGGTAATATCTGGGCGTAGTGAGGAATGCGTGACGCTAAATGTGTGTTGACATACTGGGTCCGTTGGACGATATCCAGGGCTCGTAGGCGGTTGTTGGCAATTCCAGTCCGAACATTTCGTAAAAGCCGTCGAAAGTTGTGAGCAGCGGTCCGTCGTATATCGTCTGTAAAATCAATGCCGAGACATTTCAAACTATCACTGAGCTGTAAGGGGGTGACACTGTTCTCAGACAATCCGACCCCGATGTTCATCGCCACCGATTTTGCGACGTTGATACGACTACCAGTGGCCATGCCATATTTCGCTATCCAAGTTAGTGCGCTAGCGGTGTCGTCACCGTTGCGGATGACAATCACCAGGTCGTCAGCGTACGCTTTACATCGGAAAGTGTGGCCTCGTAACGTCCTACCCGTTAGTCGTTGGCGCAGGCCGCAGAGGAGAGGTTCCATGGCCACAGCGTAAAGTAAAGTGGACAGAGGGCAGCCTTGGCGTATCGATCGAGAAATGGTGAGGGGCTGCGAAGGTCGACCGTTGACGATCACCTAGGACGTCGCGCCACGGAGTAGTCGCATGACGACAGTGACGAATGGCTGTGGGTACCGCATATGTTGGAGGACCGCTTCCAAATAGTTGTGGTCCACTCGGTCGAAAGCTTGACTAAAATCGATGGCCGCCAGTGCACCCTTCAGACGACATGCCCTCGCCAGTGAGATCAAGTCACGATATTCGCTGAGTGCCGTTTGAATATTATTGTCGCCTCCTAATGACGTCTGATCGGATGAGATAACATTGCGTAGGGTCTGGCGTATCCGCGCCGCCAACAGTCGAGAAAAGATCTTAAAGTTGCAGTTCAATAGCGTCAATGGGCGGTAGTCCTGCAGTCGTGAGCCACCGGACGGTTTGTGAATAGGAATAATCATCCCTTCCACAAGGGCCGCAGGGAGCGGCACGTCTGGGGATAGTAGTTCGTGACAGATGTCCGTCCATCGGGAGGCTAATAAATATTGAAAAGTCCGGTAAAATTCCAAGGGGAGGCCATCAGGACCCGGAGACTTGTTGACAGCTCCTTTTCTAATGGCGTTGATCACTTCTTCTTCTGTAATTTCTTCCATCAAGGCCGCTTCTATTACCGGGGTGACGGTGCCGTAAATCGTCTGAGAGACGTCCTCCAGTGCTGTCGGATCAGGGGTCTTAGTGGAATAGAGCTGGGAATAATGATTGTAGAACGCTGTGTTTATCTCTTGTTGCGTGGTGAGGTGATGACCGTCCTCCGTGTCGATGAAGCGTATCAGCGCTCGTTGGCGTCGTTTACGTTCACGAAGGACGTGGAGAACATTTACGGGCGTTCGCTAGGTATCCGATCCTGCGTCCTCGAGCGGATGACTACCCCCTCTAGGTGGCGTCGCATATGAACGAGCCTTAGCACGGTGGACTGCTGTTTGTCGTTCCGGAGACGGTTCCATAGTATCGCAGTCGCGCAGGACCCGGAAGTAAAAGTCGAGTGTATGTCTTCGCCAAGTAGCGTGGTCGCGACCGTAGGTTATCAACGTTCGCCTCAGTGCCGGTTTGTCGCAGTCCAACCACCAGCGGATCGTTGTGGGATATGCACGGAGGCGATTTTCACACGAATGCCACGTATCCTCAACGGCTTGGCGGCAATCCGGGTACGACAGGTGAGCGATGTTTAATTTCCACAGGCTGCGGCTTGTCCACACTTGTTGCCGCCGCAGGGTGACGGCACAAATGTAAGCTGAGTGGTCCGAGAATGCTGCAGGCCACAGATCCGCATCCTGTGTTCCAGCGGCGAGAGAGCGTCAGACATTAATCCTGTCGATACGACTGGAAGAGTGACTCGTGAAGTGCGTGAATCCTGGTCGGTGGCCGTGAAGATGTTCCCAAGTGTCCCCATCTGCAGGTCTCGAATTAGCGTCTCCAGTTCCGGGCACGGATTATGTCGTGGGAGTTGGTCTCTGGGCGCCAGTACGCAATTGTAGTCACCTCTAAACAATAGATGGTCGTGGGGGCCTTGGAAGAGCGGGGCGACGTCTTCCGCAAAGAATCGTGAACGTTAGCGACGTTTGTCCGTCCCGGAAGGTGCGTAGATATTGATAAGGCGGACACCCACTACTGTGAGTGCCATTCCTCTTGCCCCAAGCAGAAACAGGATATCGTCCGCCACTATCCCTTCCCGAAGAAGTACAGCGACACCGCTGCCTGTTGGGGAAGCTGGAGAGACGCAAGCATCGTAACCGTACATGTCTGGGAAGTCGTCGACGTACACTTCCTGGAGGAGGGCTATGTCGATGGAAGCAGAGTTCAACATATCCTGAAGCAAGGATAACTTAGCGCGCGTCCGTATAGTGTTGATATTTATAGTTGCATTGAGGTCTATCCACAGCATCCGTGTTGGCCATCAGTACCCCTGTAAGGCTGTCTCGTCACTCTAACTAATGGCGGGAAAGGGTCAGCACTGGTGGGATAAATTTCCCCCCGTGTCGTCAGACACAATGGGCAAGGAGTGTGCCTCACAGTCGTCTGCCCAGTCGCCATGAAATACCATCGGCTGTTGGTGGCTGTTAGTGGCTGCTGTGGCACTTGGCGCTGACTCCATCGGCTCTTCTGGCTGGGAATCGGCAGCGGCTGTCTGCTTGTGATCCTGCTGTTCTGTGGGGTCGGAGGGGCTGAAGCCGTCACCACGGCAATCTGTTGAGTTTGAAGTTACAGCGGCCTCTGTACCGCCGGTACCGTCGTCGGAATTTCCACAGTCCATGGCAGACGATTGCTGCAAACACTCGTCACCACGGCGATCTGTTGAGTTTGAAGTTACAGCGGCCTCTGTACCGCCGGTACAGTCGTCGGAATTTCCACAGTCCATGGCAGACGATTGCTGCAAACACTCGTCCGATGGAGCACGCCGCCGTCTCTTGTGTTTTCGCGTGGAACGCTGTTTACGGACGTGTGCTTCAGTATCTGAATGTGGGTGGATTTCTTCAGCTGCTCCGGTGTCTGCAAGAAAAGCCGCTGTTGGCACAACCCGTGGGTCAATGTCCATCCTGGCATCTACGCCTTCTTGCAAGGTCGGTCGGTGATTATCTTCAGGTGGGGCTGCCGTTGTAGAGGCCGGATCCTGTACTGCAGAAGCTATTATGTTCTCGCCATCGGGGGCGGCTATCGGACTAATGTCGTCAGCAGCGGTAAAGGTTGCTGCCCGTGTAACTTCGGCGTAATTGAGAGGAAGGGTCGTCACCGTAGAAGGAGTCATAGATTCACCTGTCGTGATTTGAGTAAACCGTCGTCGGAGTCAATCCAAACGGACGTGCCCTACTTGGCCACAACCAGAGCAAGTGCGTGGCTGACCGTCATACATAATGATCGCCCTACATCCGCCGATGACAAGATATGACGGAACATGTTTGGTCTATTCAATTTTAATCTGTCGTACCCCGTTAAGAACGGGGTACGTTGTAAAGGTGGTCCATTTTTCGGCCATATGGCTGATCACTCTGCCGTAGGGCTGGAAAGCCGCGGTGACTACGTCCGGTGGTACTTCAAAAGGGAGTTCGAAGGCGCGTATCGTACGTAGGCCAAGCCCCGCGTGATCGATAGAGACCGCCCCAATATGGCCATCAGAATGTTTGAATTTAAGACCGTTGGCATGTGCGCTCACGATTCTGTTGCACAACTCGTCACTTACTAGCTTGACGTAGACAACACTGCTCGTGATAGAGAGATGGATACCAATTATGTCTCGCGGGTCAATTTTAACATCGTCACGAAGGAAACGTTCCACTTCAAAAGCTCCCGGTCGTGCATGATCGGGTTGAAAACTGATCTTGATGGTGGTTTGTCTGTATGAATGTGCCATGTTCCGTCGGTAGTGATGGACGCTAAACTAGCGACAACGCAGTAGTAAACAACTACGAGCACTCGCGACTGCGCGGACGGGACGTAAACAAGACGTCCTCGCCGCAGCACTGCGGAAAGCAGACTGACTCAGCTACCGGGGGCGGACCTTTTGTATAAGATTTAGTCATCACAAAATTTCTGATATATGTGCAACCTACACGACTCTTGGTGAAATGCACATGTGAGCATTCTGAGCATTCTTCGTTTTCTTTTATACACGCAAATGAATAACGCAAGTGGGTTATTCGATAACAGGGAGTGGTAGTGCAAACAGATGACATGATCACCACTAGAAATGTAAATAACAAAGTAAAAATTTATTCGAAGATTCGAAATATCTCTGACAGTAGATTATTATTTCAGCACTATCATCCCAAAATAACTGTAATAAAGATACCTGTCATTGTCCAACTGAGACTCTATTCCGTTGGTGTAACTACTTAATTACGAATAGAGGGCTTCACCACGTTAGAAATCCCTGGGTTCGTAAATGACAGAAGTGGATTCAAATCTATGAACAGGGGTAACGATTTCTCTTACACCAACGTCCTCAAAACAGAGACAAACTTAATTGATGTTCAGTTTTCATTCCCTTCAGCAATTTTACAGGAGGGCATATGACTCCGTTTTCGATGTATTAACAGAGAACTGTAAAGTTTTCACTCCAAGAAGCAGTTAACATATGTGCTGTTCCTTTACTTCGGTCACTGAACCTCTTCTTTATGTTGTCCGAAACACACAACCGCGGCCAGGGAATGATTGTGGAGGCACAAGGACGACGTCAGGACAAAGTGTCATGTTTGTCTGCAGATTGCTAATGTGGTTATTGCAGACAACTGGCGTCGCCCTCCCGCCACCCTACCGCTGAGTGACGTCTTATATGACGTCAAACAAACAAAGGCGGGCAGCCGCCACCCCTAGTCTCGCAGCAGGAGGTCACTTCTGGGAAAGCACCGGCCCTCCACAAAATGCAGCTCCAGATTTGTTTTGCGCCGAAGCTCTGAGGGCGCAGTTAAGAAAGCACACAAACACTGAGAAGGCTTACTTAGCGAGTGGCTACACGTGTTCGAGGCCCTTAGGCATGATCGAAAAAGTTATATTGTCCATGATCGACAGTAACTAATAAACTATAAATGATGCATACAATATTCTTAGATGATTTTAAAGCTTAAGACCTTAGCTACGTAATCTCGCAATAATTTGTAGGCCATATCGTTTTCTCTGACAGCGAGAGGAGGCAATATTTATGCCGGTCAACTGACGTGATAGGTGCTACAAATCGGTTCAGGTCTTTGTTTATTTTGATCAAACAACGTGAACTAATCACATACTGAGTATTGTACTGACATACCCTTGTTGAGGTTACTAATGAGGTAAGTAAATCTGAAGAAATCATTATTGCACTCAACGAACAGCAAGACTAGACAGACTCAATAACTACAGTAATTTATTTATTCCCCAGACATAGGTTATCGATCTAAAATACAAGGTACGAAGTACAAAGCGGATCCTGCTTCGTATTTTTCTAACAATCCCACCAAGACATATACTTGCAGCCTTACAACTTCCCAATTTCATCCCCACGTGTGATAGTCTAATTCGTTGACGAAAGCCGCGGTTCATATGTAAACTATCGTCCAAGTGTCGAGGAAAAAATAAATATGCATCTACGAAGATAAAGAAGAGAGGGGAAAGGAGTCATAGAGAGAATAAATCTAATATGTCTACAAATCGATAACAAAACTGTATTCCAATATGATTCTTCCGATGTCTCTGTTGGTTGGTTGATTTGGGGAGGGGACCAGACAGCGAGGCCACCGGTCTCGTCGGCTTAGGGAAGGGAGCCGGCCGTGCCCTTTCAAGGGAACCATCCTGGCATTTGCCTGAAGCGATTTAGGGAAATCACGGAAAACCTAAATCAGGATTTGAACCGTCGTCCTCCCGAAAGCGAGTCCATTGTGCTAACCACTGCGCCTCCTCGCTAGGTCCGATATGCCTCTAAGCCATTATTTTAGAAGGTCTTCTGCTATTTCACTTTCTTCATTTGGAAATAATCTTTGATTGTTCATCAGTTTTTTCATACACTGATACCTTCCAAATTTCGTAGAAGCAATAAACGTTTATAGATACAAATAGAACCTATACAGGGTGTTACAAAAAGGTACGGCCAAACTTTCAGGAAACATTCCGCAGACACAAATAAAGAAAATAAGTTATGCGAACATGTGTCCGGAAACGCTCAACTTCCATGTTAGAGCTCATTTTAGTTTCGTCCGTGTGTACTGTACCTCATCGATTCACCGCCAGTTGGCCCAATTGAAGGAAGGTAAAGTTGACTTCGGTGCTTGTGTTGACATGCGACTCATTCCTCTACAGTACTAGCATCACGCACGTCAGTACGTAGCATCAACAGGTTAGTGTTCATCACGAACGTGGTTTTGTAGTCAGTGCAATGTTTACAAATGCGGAGCCGGCAGATGCCCATTTGATGTATGGATTAGCACAGGGCAAAAGCCGTGGCGCGGTACGTTTGTATTGAGACAGATTTCCAGAACGAAGGTGTCCCGACAGGAACACGTTCGAAGCGATTGATTGGCGTCTTAGGGAGCACGAAACATTCCAGCCTATGACTCGCGACTGGGGAAGACCTAGAACGACGAGGACACCTGCAATGGACGAGGCTGTTCTTCGTGCAGTTGACGATATCCCTAATTTCAATGTGAGAGAAGTTGTTGCTGTACAAGGTAACATTGACCACGTCACTGTATGGACAAAGCTACGGGAGAACCAGTTGTTTCTGTACCATGTATCAGCAGCTGATTGGCATCCACAGGTACACTTCTGCGAATGGTTCATCCAACAATGTGTCAGTCCTCATTTCAGTGCAAATGTTCTCTTTACGTATGAGGCTTCATTCCAACGTGATCAAATTGTAAATTTTCACAATCGACATGTGTGGCCTGACGAGAATCCGCACGCAATTGTGCAATCACGTCATCTACACAGATTTTCTGTGAACGTTTGGGGAAGGCATTGTTGGTGATGTCTTGATTTGGCCCCATGTTCTTCCACCTACGCTCAATGGAGCACGTAATCATGATTTCATACAGGATACTACCTGTGCTGCTAGAACATGTGCCTTTACAAGTACGACACAACATGTGGTTCATGCACGATGGACGTCCTGCACATTTTGGTTGGTTGGTTTGTGGGGGTTAAAGGGACCAGACTGCTACCGTCATCGGTCCCTTTTTCCAAATACTAAAAACACCCACTGAGAATAAAACGATCAACGGACGATAAGACAGACGATAAGACAGACGACACAGAACAAGAGAAACGTAGACAAAGACCAGACAAGACGAACTAAAATCACACAGAGTGTGACGGTGGTTGGCCGACCATACAAACAAAAATGGAAAAGCCAACCATCGAGAAAGACATGAAAAAAAATCAGACAAATCGTAGGCCATAGGCCAGAATCAACACAAAAACTCACACACTTACATTAAGCGATAGAATCCCCGACCTCATTTGACCTCTTCTGTCAGGAGAGTTAATTTGGAGTTGGAACGGCTACTTGGATCTGGTGCGGGGTCACACATTGGTGTGGTTCGTGTTGATTCACTCTGTAGGTGGGACTATACTAGACATGGCCTACACCTCAACAGGAAAGGGAAGGGTAAACTGGCTGGGCTGATAGCAGGAAATTTAAAGGGGGGAGGAACTACATCTCATGGTGGAAACTCTTTTTTAGTGTAAGATCAGTGTCCAGTGGGAAACTCAGCCATGCAAGTACTAAAGATGTCAAAAAAGTTCAAGATAGTTGCAAAAGTAAAATGAAAAATGTTAGTATATTTCATCAAAATATTGGGGGATTGAACAATAAAATTGATGAGCTTCTGCTTTGTTTAGAAGATATAGAAACTGAGAATGTAATAGATGTACTATGCCTGTCTGAGCATCACATTGTCACTGATATGCAAAAGGTTAGCATCAATGGGTACAAATTAGCTGCACATGTAAGTAGAGATAATATGATGAGAGGAGGTGTTGCCATATATGTCAAAAGCTTCCACAGTGCAAAAAATTTAGAAACTAAAAAATTTTGTGTAGAGCAACATATGGAAGCATGTGCCACTGAACTTAAACTAAAGGATGGCACTTTCATAATTGTAACAGTGTACAGGTCCCCCTCAGGGAATTTCCAGCTATTTCTGGAAAACTTGGATGCTTTGTTGTGCTATCTGTCAGACAGGGGGAAGCAAATTATCATTTGTGGGGATTTCAATGTTGATTCCCTGAAAGAGTGTAATAGGAAGAATGACCTTTTAGTATTACTCAGTTCTTTCAATTTGAGCTCCGTCATTGATTTTCCTACTCGGATAACAAAGAACAGCAGTACATTGATAGATAACTTTTTTATAGACCAAGATAAGTTTAAGGACATAAATGCTTATCCTGTTGAGAATGGTCTTTCAGATCATAGTGCACAGCTTGTTACAGTACATGACATAGCTCCATGCAGTATAATAAATCAGACTTTCAAAGCAGTGCGTTCAATTAACAATATAAATATTGCAAACTTTAGGGAAAGCCTACAGCAGCTAGACTGGGATGAAGTGTATAAGGAACCCGATGCAAACTTGAAATATAACTTATTTCACAATACATTTTTAATGGTATTTGAAAATTGTTTTCCCAAGAAAATAGTTAAACATAATTCCAAGAAAACATATAAAAAACCTTGGCTAACTAAAGGAATAAGAATATCTCGCAACCGCAAAAGAGAACTGTATCTAACAGCAAGATGGAGTACTGACCCCGAAATTGTTCAATATTATAAAAACTATTGTGCGGTACTAAGAAAAGTTATTAAAAAGTCCAGAAGCATGTGTATCATGTCTGAGATCAGTAACTCTGATAATAAAATTAAAGCAATTTGGAATATTATTGAAAGGGAAACAGGGCAACCAAGAGCACAGGAAGACTTTAGTGCAATAAAATTGAATGACAAGTGCACTAACAAACAATCAGAAATTGAAAATATTTTGAATAATCATTTTTTAAATGTTGTGGAGAAAATAGGATCTAGATCTTCACTAGAAGAGGCAAGGCTATTAATAGAAGAGGCCATACCTGCACAGTTTGAAACAGCTGTAATTCCACCAACCTCTCCCTCTGAAATCAGTAAAATAATAAACTCACTGAAAAGTAAAAGCTCTTACGGAATTGATGGCATTTCCAGCAAAGTACTTAAAGCTTGTTCCCCACAGATAAGTAGAATTCTCAGCCACGTATGTAATAGCTCTTTGGAGCAGGGTGTTTTCCCTGATAGACTGAAATATGCCATTGTAAAACCATTGCATAAAAAGGGGGATATGTCGGATGTCAACAACTACCGCCCAATCTCTCTTCTGACAGCTCTATCAAAAATTTTTGAGAAAGTAATGTATTCAAGAGTAGCCTCCCATATTTGTAAAAATAAAGTACTAACAAAATGTCAGTTTGGTTTTCAGAAAGGCTTTTCAACAGAAAATGCTATATATGCTTTCACTGATCAAATATTAAATGCTCTGAATAACCGGACATCACCCATTGGTATTTTTTGTGATCTCTCAAAGGCCTTTGATTGTGTAAATCATGGAATTCTTTTAGATAAGCTAAATCATTATGGTTTGAGTGGGGCAGTGCACAAATGGTTTAATTCATACTTAACTGGAAGAATGCAGAAAGTTGAAATAAGTGGTTCGTGTAATGTTAAAACAGCTGATTCCTCAAACTGGGGTGCTATCAAGCACGGGGTCCCACAGGGTTCGGTCTTAGGTCCTTTACTGTTCTTGATATACATTAATGACTTACCATTCCACATTGATGAAGATGCAAAGTTAGTTCTTTTTGCTGATGATACAAGTATAGTAATAACATCCAAAAACCAAGAACTAAGTGATGTAATTGTAAATGATGTTTTTCACAAAATTATTAAGTGGTTCTCAGCAAACGGACTCTCTTTAAATTTTGATAAAACACAGTATATACAGCTCCGTACAGTAAATGGCAAAACTCCAGTAATAAATATAGAATTTGAACAGAAGTCTGTAGCTAAGGTAGAATTTTCAAAATTTTTAGGTGTGTCCATTGATGAGAGGTTAAACTGGAAGCAACACATTGATGGTCTGCTGAAACGTCTGAGTTCAGCTACGTATGCTATTAGGGTTATTGCAAATTTTGGTGATAAGAATCTCAGTAAATTAGCTTACTATGCCTACTTTCATTCACTGCTTTCGTATGGCATCATATTCTGGGGTAATTCATCGTTGAGTAGAAAAGTATTCATTGCACAAAAACGTGTAATCAGAATAATTGCTGGAGCCCACCCACGGTCATCCTGCAGACATCTATTTAAGGATCTAGGGATCCTCACAGTAACCTCACAGTATATATATTCCCTTATGAAATTTGTTGATAATAATCCAACCCAATTCAAAAGTAATAGCAGTGTGCATACCTATAACACCAGGAGAAAGGATGATCTTCACTATGCAGGGTTAAATCTGACTTTGGCACAGAAAGGGGTAAATTATGCTGCCACAAAAGTCTTTGGGCACCTACCAAACAGCATCAAAAGCCTGACAGATAGCCAACTAACATTTAAAAATAAATTAAAAGAATTTCTAGATGACAACTCCTTCTACTCATTGGCTGAATTTTTAGATATAAAGTAAGTAAAAAAAAAAAAAAAAAAAAAAAACTTAATCATTAGTGTCATGCAATATTTTGTGTAATGTAATTTCTTGTACAGACATCTTTTATTAACCTGACACGTTCCACATCATTACGAAGTGTCGTATTCATGATCTATGGAACAAGTATTAATCTAATCTAATCTAATCTAATCCTGCCCGAATAAAACGCAGAACTGCGTCCGCTATGGAGAGTCGTCAGATAAAAGCGCAGAGAGCGTATCAGGCATCGCAAAAGTCTGCCTGAGCACAGATAAAAGGGCGCACTCCAACAGAATATGGACCACCGTCAAGGACGCCCAACAACGACAAAGAAGGGGATCCTCACAACACAGTAAATAAGTGTGCGTCAGTCAGGTGAGGCCAATGCAAAGCCGACAAAGGACGACTGATTCCCTGTGGTTAGCTCGCATGGATGACCGCCACACAGTAGTCGTCTCCTTGATACGGCGGAGTTTGTTAGGCACGGGCATGTTGCGCCAATCAGTGTCCCATAAATCGAAAACTTTGCGCCGTAATAGTGCCCGCAAATCAGTCGCCAGGAGGCCAATCTCCAGAGATGGTGCACTAGTGGCCTCTTTCGCCAGGCAGTCAACAGTTTTATTTCTGGGTATCCCAACATGGCCCGGGGTCCAAACAAAGCCCACATATCTGCCGCAACGGGTAAGAGTATGCAGGGACTCCTGGATAGCCATCACCAGACGAGAACGAGGGAAACACTGGTCGAGAGCTCGTAAACCGCTCAGGGAATCGCTACAGATAACGAAGGACTCATCTGAGCAGGAGCGGATATACTCTAGGGAGCGAAAGATGGTGACCAGCTCAGCAGTGTAAACACTGCAGCCAGCCGGCAATGAATGTTGTTCGGAATGGTCCCCTAGAGTTAGTGCATAACCGACACGACCAGCAACCATCGAACCGTCGGTATAGACAACGCCAGAGCCCTGATACGTGGCCAGGATGGAATAAAAGCGGCGTCGGAAGGCCACTGGAGAAACTGAGTCCTTCGGGCCCTGTGCCAAGTCGAGCCGAAGGCATGGGGGTGTACGCAGAGGGGCCCGGAAAGGAGGTGGTACAGGGAAACATCCAAGCCCGTAGAGTAGCTGTTTGACGCTTACGGCGATCGGACAACCCCACCTGGGCCGACGTTCTGGCAGATGGACGACGGACTGCGGGAACAGGACACGATAATTTGGATGCCCGGGCAAGCTAAAAACAAGGGCAGCATAAGCAGCCAGTAATTGTTGGCGTTGTATCCGCAGTGGAGGGACACCTGCCTCCACAAGTATGCCGTCCACAGGGCTGGTCTGGAAGGCACAAGTGGCAAGGCGTATCCTGTTGTGGAGGATTGGGTCCAGCACCCGCAACGTAGATGGGGATGCTGTGCCATAAGCCAGTCTCCCATAGTTCAGACGGGACTGGATTAACGCCTGGTAAAGCCGTAGGAGAGTAGATCGGTCGGCGCCCCACCTGGTGTGGCTCAGGCATCGCAGAGCATTTAGATGCCGCCAACACGCCTGTTTAAGCTGCAGCCAAGTCAACCGGGCATCAAAAACCACCCCCAAAAACCTATGTAACTCCACCACTGTAAGAAGCTCGCCGTCGAGATAAAACCGCGGCTCTGGGTGAACAGTGCGTCGCCGGCAGAAATGCATGACGCAGGTCTTGGCTGCCGAAAACTGAAAACCGTGCGCTACAACCCAAGACTGCGCCTTGCGGATTGCGCCCTGTAGCTGACGTTCAGCACCTGCAACGCCAATAGAGCTGTAGTAAAGGCAGAAGTCGTCAGCATACAGGGAAGCGGAGACAGAATTTCCCACGGCCGCAGCGAGCCCGTTAATGGCTATTAAAAACAGACAGACACTTAGAACAGAACCCTGTGGCACACCGTTCTTCTGGACTTGGGAGGAACTACATGAGGCCGCGACGTGCACGCGTAAAGTACGATACGACAGAAAATTACGGGTATAGATCGGCAGAGGGACCCAAAGGCCCCATCCATAAAGCGTAGAAAGGATGTCATTACGCCATGTCGTATCATACGCCTTCCGCATGTCAAAAAAGACAGCGACCAGATGCTGATGGCGGGCAAAGGCAGTACGGATGGCCGACTCTAGGCTCACCAGATTGTTGGTGGTGGAGCGGCCTTTACGGAACCCACCCTGAGACGGAGCCAGAAGGCTCCGAGACTCCAGTATGCAATTCAAGCGCCGGCTCACCATCCGTTCAAGAAACTTGCAAAGAACGTTGGTGAGGCTAATGGGACGGTATCTGTCCACCTCCAAAGGGTTCTTCCCCGGTTTCAGAATGGGGACAACAAGGCTTTCCCGCCATTGCGACAGAAACTCACACTCGACCCAAATCCAGTTGTAAAGGTCGAGGAGGTGTCGCTGGCAGTCCACTGAAAGGTGTTTCAGCATCTGAGAGTGGATGCTATCTGGGCCAGGAGCGGTATCAGGACAAGCAGCGAGGTCACTGCGGAATGCCCACTCACTGAATGGAACATTGTACAATTCAGGATGGTGGGTGCGAAAAGAAAGACTCCGACGTTCTATCCGCTCTTTAATGGAGCGGAAGCCCAAGGGGTAGTTGGCAGAAGCGGAATTCAGAGCAAAGTGCTCTGCCAAGCGGTTTGCAATGACGTCGGAGTCAGTACAAACTGCTCCATTCAGTGCGAGCGCAGGGACGCTGACAGGGGTCCGATAGCCATAGAGGCGGCGAATCTTGGCCCAGACCTGCGATGGAGTGACATGGAGGCCAATGGTGGACACATACCGCTCCTAGCACTCCTGCTTGTGTTGGCGGATATTGCGGCGGGCTCGCGCACACAGCCGTTTGAAGGCGATAAGGTGTTCAATTGAGGAATGTCGCTTGTAAAGCTGGAGCGCCCGCCGACGAGCTTTAATCGCTTCAGCGATCTCAGGCGACCACCAAGGCACAGTCTGCAGCCGAGGGGACCAAGAAGAACGGGGAATGGCAGATTCGGCGGCAGTAACGATGCCAGTGGTGACCGATTGAACCACTGCATTACTGTCATCGTTAGAGAGAGGCTCAAAAGCGGCAGTGGAGGAGAACAAGTCCCAGTCAGCCTTATTCAGAGCCCATCTGCTAGGGCGCCCAGAAGACTGACGCTGTGGTAGTGACAGAAAGATTGGAAAGTGGTCACTACCACAAAGGTCGTCATGCACTCTCCATTGGACAGACGGTAAGAGGCTAGGGCTACAGATCGAAAGGTCTATGGCGGAGTATGTGCCATGCGCCACACTGAAGTGTGTGAAGGCACCATCATTTAATATCGAGAGATCAAGCTGCGCCAATAAATGCTCAACGATGGCGCCTCGACCTGTTGCCACTGACCCACCTCACAGATGGGTATGGGCGTTAAAGTCGCCCAGTAACAAGAAAGGTGGCGGCAATTGGGCTATCCGAGCAGCCAGGACATGCTGCACATCACCATCCAGTGGAAGGTAAAGACTGCTGACGGTAACAGCCTGTGGCGTCCACACCCGAACAGCGACAGCCTCTAAAGGTGTTTGGAGAGGTGCAGACTAGCTGTGAAGAGAGTTCAGGACATATATGCAGACGCCACCAGACACCCTTTCATAACCTGCCCAGTTCTTATAATGACCCCGGTAGCCACAGAGGGCGGGGGTTTGCATTGGTGGAAACCAAGTTTCCTGCAGAGCAATGCAGAGGAAAGGAAGGGTGAAGGGTGAAGGCTGATAAGTTGGCGGAGCTCAGCTAGATGGTGGAAGAAACCGCTGCAGTTCCACTGGAGGATGGTGTTGTCCATGGCTGAGAAAGGCGTGACGGGACTGGGAAGGGAGATTACGCCACTGGGTCACCTGCTGCCTCGATTTAGCACCTGTGATAGTGCTTTCCATGGCGTCTGATGGACCGGCGAGATTGAGGTCCTCAGCGGACGCCAGAATCTCCACCACATCCTCAGACGCAGAGCTGGAAGGTTGCCGTGGGATGGCTGCCACCACGAGTTCCTTGGGCTGAGAGCTCTTCTTGGGTTTCTCACGCCGTTCCTTGGGTCGCACTGGCTGGGAGGGCTTCACAGATTCAGTCTCCGGGACGGAGGAGGATCGTGAAGCCCTACGACCAGCGGATTGCGGGCACTTACGCCACTGTCGGTCGTCAGCCTTCTCGCTGGCGGAAACCTGGAAAGGGAGGGACCCCCAAGGGACCCCTTGCAAGCGTGAAAAGCCGAAGAAGTTGGACACTTCTCCGGCTTAGAAGTGGGGATGGACGTCCCCGATGGGTGGGATGGTGTTTCTCCTGAGGTAGGTGGCGCAGGAGCAACCCGGTGGGTAGAGCCCCCCACTGGTGAGGGGGCAGGAGGAGTTGTACTACTCGTCGATCCGGCCGCAATTGGAGAAACAGACAGGGCTAGCACAGGTGTTGTAGCAGCAGTGTAGGAAGATGTCATTCTCACAGGATGGAGTCGGTCGTATTTCCTTTCGGCCTCAGTATAGGTCAGTCTGCCCAGGGTCTTGTATTCCCTGATTTTACGCTCTTTCTGGAAAATTCGGCAGTCTGGCGAGCAAGGTGAATGGTGCTCCCCGCAGTTGACACAGATGGGAGGCGGGCCACATGGAGTATTGGGATGTGATGGCCGTCCGCAATCTCGACATGTGAGGCTGGAAGTGCAGCGAGAAGACATATGGCCGAACTTCCAGCACTTAAAGCACCGCATCGGGGGAGGGATATAGGGCTTAACGTCACATCGGTAGAACATCACCTTGACCTTTTCCGGTAATGTATCCCCTTCGAAGGCCAAGATGAAGGCACCGGTAGCAATCTGATTTTCCTTCAGACTCCAATGAACGTGCCGGACGAAATGTACACCTCGGCGCTCTAAATTGGCGCGCAGCTCTTCATCAGACTGCAAAAGAAGATCCCTATGGTAAATAACTCCCTGGACCATATTTAAACTCTTATGGGGTGTGACCGTAGCGGCAACATCCCCCAACTTCTCAAAAGTGAGTAACCGTCGTGACTGGGCAGAGGATGCCGTTTGTATCAGAACTGACCCAGAGCGCATTTTGACAAGCCCTCCACCTCCCCAAACTTGTCCTCTAAATGCTTGACGAAGAATTGAGGCTTTGTGGAGAGCAAAGACTCCCCATCAACCCTCATACAAACTAAGAAGCGGGGCGAATAACTGCTACTGCCATCCTGAGACTTACGTTCCTCCCACACTGTGGCCAGGGAGGGAAACGTTTTCGGATCGTACTTCTGAGCGTTAAACTGAGCCCGAGAACGCTTAGAGGCTGCTGGCGGCTGGCCACCAGCGAGAGACGATGTACCACGCTTCATTGCGGGTCATCCGCCCTGATGCCACCTACTCCGACCAAGGGCCCTCCCCACAGGCGCCACCCAGCCACGGCAAGAGCCACCTGGCAGGATGGCCTTTGCCGGGAGTCCCGATACCCCAGGAGGATAGGCATCTACTCCTTGGCATACGTGGGGAGTTAACGGCGCAGGCATCAGTAGAGCGATCCCTGTGTTGTCAGGGGGCTACAATCAATAGGGTACATGGCGTCCCCACCACAACAGACTGGCTACCGTGCTGGATGTTAGGTAACATGTGGTCCGCCGTCAGTGCAGAAAGAAGAACTGCACAGTGCAAGGTGTAATCTGCACGCAGAAACAGAGTCATGCCCAAGAGATGGAGAGCGGAGAGGACTGCAATTCAACGGTGTATAAGCAGGCGAAAGGTCTGATTCCAAGATGGACACAATGCTGCAAGTAAAGCGCCCTTCCCCAATCGGCTCGCTCTTCGGAAAATTTTGAGAGATGGAGGTCAAACCCAACAGGGGACCATCATATAAGGCCCAAAAGTTTGAGACTCCTTTTAGTCGCCTCTTACGACAGGCAGGAATACCGCGGGCCTATTCTAACCCCCCAAACCTGCAGGGGGTCCTGCACATTTCAGTCGAAGTGTTTGTGCGCTTCTCAACAACAGATTCGGTGACCGATGCATTGGTAGAGGCGGACCAATTCCGTGGCCTCCAAGCTCTCCTGACCTCAACCCTCTTGACTTTCATTTATGGGGGCATTTGTGTCTACGCAACACCGGTACCAAATGTAGAGACTCTTCGTGCTCGTATTGTGGACGGCTGTGATACAATACGCCATTCTCCAGGATTGCATCAAGGCATCAGGGATTCGATGCGACGGAGGGTGGATGCATGTATCCTCGGTAACGGAGGACATTTTGAACATTTCCTGTAACAAAGTGTTTGAAGTCACGCTGGTACGTTCTGTTGCTGTGTGTTTCTATTCCACGATTAATGTGAGTTGAAGAGAATAAATAAAATGAGCTCTAACATGAAAAGTAAGCGTTTCCGGACACATGTCCATATAATCTATCATCTTTCTTTGTGTGTGATGAATGTTTCCTGAAAGTTTGGCCGTACCTTTTGTAACACCCTGTATAAACAAGAATGTTAGATGTCAATGATGCATAACTATTCCCTTGAGCGGATTATGTGCGAAAATTTGTTAGCTGACAATGTTCAGGATAAGAAATTTGCCCACCAGCTCCTCAAGGTCATTATCCGTTTAACACAAAAAATGCATACACGTGAGTTTTTTCTAATTACTAGGAGTCTCAAATATTCTCTTCAACCTAGTTTTACAATGAACTTATATTTCATCTCTTGCGTTTGCTAACCTCATTTTCATAGAAAGAAACAGTATAGAAAATTAATGAAAGCGAAATTTGTAGTGTGAGGAGCTCCTGAGAATACGTTGTCTTGTGTGTTTCACTCAACTGACAACTGTCCAGCAACTGATTTCGTTATCTTTTACATATCTTCCTGTTCTAATGTGGGTGATTATTTCGCACATCATCCTGAATTACTGCTGTAAAGAGTCCATTTTCGTATATACTCTTTACACCTCCGCCCTCTAATTCTGGTCATCTTATGGCAGCCATTCTAATTTCTTCTTAGTTACTCTAATACATTATCATCTGCATTTTGTGGTTCCATCACGTTTTACCATTCTCCTTCATGCTTGCATCCTCACTATCTGAAGAATTTCTATGGTCCACGTTACACTTTCAGACAACGATATATTGCTGCAAGACATAATATACCACCAAATCATGTTATGTGTCACGAATAATTTCCTGTTTTTAATGGACATTTTCGTGAAAAATATTTGCCAGCTCTTCATCATTGACTCAATTGGCCATAATAATTGAGGAGAGAAACTATCGTTCTAGAAACTTTTTCAGTTTGTAATAAAATCTTAGACAACTAAGTAAAATTTGAAATCACTGGGTAAGTTACCAAAAATTTTAGTTGCAATGTTGTGCACCCTTTTTTGTGATAACTAAACTTTAATGTGGAATAATGAATGTCATTTTTGTTCTGGTATTGTAATTTGTTCCTTTTGAACTGCACTGGATTATTTATAGTCAACTTCATGAGGTAATAAATATACTGTGAAGAAGTAGTCAGAACGCCCAACTCCTTAAACAGATGTCAACAAGATGATTATGGGTGAGCACTATATATTATTCTTGCACGACATTTTTGAGCAATGAAGACTTTCTTCCTTAATGATGAGTTATACCAGAACATTATTCCATAGAGGTTATTGAATGAAAATACATGTAAATGTCAACTTACTGTTTTGTTTCTCCCTAAATTTACAATGATTCTAAGTGTGTTTACATGGACTAAGTTTTTTCAGGAGCAACGATATGTGCTTTTGCAGTTTAAATTAACTTTAGTTTGGACACCTAAGAATACTGAAGTTTCCACCCTACTTATTATTTCCCCACTATGTGCCTTACCCTCATCATTGATATAGTATCCCTAGATGTTCAGAACTGAGTATGTGTCTTTTTATAATAGAGGGTAAGCCTGTCAGCAGAAAAACAATGATGCTTTTAAGAATCTTGTTTACCATCTCATTTGTTAAGATATGTATGCTTGGAACGATTACCATACTAGTGTCATCCACAAAAATAACCAATTCCACTTGCTGTATATTAGACGAAAAATCGTTTAAATATATGTGGAACCATAGCAGACCTAAGATTGAGCATTGGGAGACTCCCTATGTGATTATTATGAAAAGCTTTTGTAATGTTCAATCATTGCAGGATCTCTACTTGTTCTTCCCAACATATATATTTCCATTTTCCTTTCACAAAATGATTAAATTCCTCTAGTGATCCATGTGTTTTATACGCTTGTTAATGTTCTTTCTGATTTGCTTATGTTGAAAGCTGTCTTCTAATTCTGATATCAATTTATAGTTCCATAAATTAAATTTTAAGTCAACATTTGGCTCGTTATAAATTTTATACCATGTCATTGCTTGTAAAGCATTCTCAAAAATGTTTGTCCTAGCGTCATTAATTACTCTAATTGGTATCGACTTAGACGTTTTATACAGTAAGGCAGTGTCTTATTTATCCTGAGTAACTGTGCATCATGAACTGAGAGAAAATTTATTATTAGTTATGCAGCTATTACCTTGCTTTGAGCTTCATCAAATGAAACATTGTCAACATGAATCCCTCTGTCTTCTTAAACTATTTTCAAACAGTTATATGAATTTATCATAGAATAAATTAAATTTTGTGTTAGCATTTAGTTGATTATAAATTTCATCCCATGTTTTTTCTCGTAAAGCATTCTAAAAAACATTTGTTCTTTAATCATTAATTATTCGGAATTTCACTGAGGAGAGGCACTGTCGTTTTTGTTCTAACTAACTGTGCACCATGATCAGAGACAGCATTGTTAGTGAGTGCACAGTTATTTTCTTGCATTCAGCTTCATCAAAGAAAATATCATTAGTTGGGGTGCTACTTTTATCCACCCATGTTGGAAGATCAGTCACTGAGATCACACTGTAAGACCAAATATGGTTTCCACACCATACACTCCTGGAAATGGAAAAAAGAACACATTGACACCGGTGTGTCAGACCCACCATACTTGCTCCGGACACTGCGAGAGGGCTGTACAAGCAATGATCACACGCACGGCACAGCGGACACACCAGGAACCGCGGTGTTGGCCGTCGAATGGCGCTAGCTGCGCAGCATTTGTGCACCGCCGCCGTCAGTGTCAGCCAGTTTGCCGTGGCATACGGAGCTCCATCGCAGTCTTTAACACTGGTAGCATAGCGCGACAGCGTGGACGTGAACCGTATGTGCAGTTGACGGACTTTGAGCGAGGGCGTATAGTGGGCATGCGGGAGGCCGGGTGGACGTACCGCCGAATTGCTCAACACGTGGGGCGTGAGGTCTCCACAGTACATCGATGTTGTCGCCAGTGGTCGGCGGAAGGTGCACGTGCCCGTCGGCCTGGGACCGGACCGCAGCGACGCACCGATGCACGCCAAGACCGTAGGATCCTACGCAGTGCCGTAGGGGACCGCACCGCCACTTACCAGCAAATTAGGGACACTGTTGCTCCTGGGGTATCGGCGAGGACCATTCGCAACCGTCTCCATGAAGCTGGGCTACGGTCCCGCACACCGTTATGCCGTCTTCCGCTCACGCCCCAACATCGTGCAGCCCGCCTCCAGTGGTGTCGCGACAGGCGTGAATGGAGGAACGAATGGAGACGTGTCGTCTTCAGCGATGAGAGTCGCTTCTGCCTTGGTGCCAATGATGGTCGTATGCGTGTTTGGCGCCGTGCAGGTCTGCGCCACAATCAGGACTGCATACGACCGAGGCACACAGGGCTAACACCCGGCATCATGGTGTAGGGAGCGATCTCCTACACTGGCCGTACACCTCTGGTGATCGTCGAGGGGACACGGAATAGTGCACGGTACATCCAAACCGTCATCGAACCCATCGTTCTACCATTCCTAGACCGGCAAGGGAACTTGCTGTTCCAACAGGACAATGCACGTCCGCATGTATCCCGTGCCACCCAACGTGCTCTAGAAGGTGTAAGTCAACTACCCTGGCCAGCAAGATCTCCGAATCTGTCCCCCATTGAGCATGTTTGGGACTGGATGAAGCGTCGTCTCACTCGGTCTGCACGTCCAGCACGAACGCTGGTCCAACTGAGGCGCCAGGTGGAAATGGCATGGCAAGCTGTTCCACAGGACTACATCCGGCATCTCTACGATCGTCTCCATGGGAGAATAGCAGCCTGCATTGCTGCGAAAGGTGGATACACACTGCACTAGTGCCGACATTGTGCATGCTCTGTTGCCTGTGTCTATGTGCCTGTGGTTCTGTCAGTCTGATCATGTGATGTATCTGACCCCAGGAATGTGTCAATAAAGTTTCCCTTTCTGGGACATGGAATTCACGGTGTTCTTATTTCAATTTCCAGGAGTGTATGTTTTATCAGAACCCTTTAGTGAGTCCATGTTGAAGTCACCGCAGACCGTTAACGGCTTTCTGCTGTCTGGCAGATAGCATAATAAGGGTTCCAAATTCCTCATAAACGATTCAAAATATCCCAATGGGGGATCTATATATAGTAAACAAGTAATTATGTAATGAGATTAGATTTTCCCTTTGTGCAGTAGAAACTCAGTAAGAGAATTGGAAGTCAAAACTTATTTGAACTGAGAAACTGATGCTCTACATTCCCATATTTTTCTCACTGCAAGATTTAGCAACATACGTATTGCAGATTTGTGCCATGTAACAAGTAACTCTGCCTTGAACTATTTCATAGTTCGCTAACGATGGGAAACCGTGTGGGTGAACTTTGTTCGTAAAAGAACGTGCTACATTTTTCTGCGAGGGAAATAATCACAACAGAATTTTCAAATTAATGGCGAAATAAATATCGTGACCTAAACTATCAGTTTGTATAGTAAGTTATTCTAACGCGAAGCGACTCTGCGAATGTGCATGCACGAAAATTAGACATGCCACGTATGAAATGCAGTAGACATTACGCCAGAAGAAGTCCAAAATAGTTTAAAGAGCTTAATGTCTGACTATATCAAGACATAAATATCAGAAACATTATATACCTTTTTAAACACAAGTGCCTTATTAAGGAGAGTGATACAGTCATGCTGAAAAGTACCCGAACGACATGAATCGCGTTTCGCCTGATTTATATGCAATCCCCATAACGCAACTGTCTTGCATACCCTCTGTGGTCTTTTAGATACAGTTGTTTGACTAACTAAAATGGTTATTACAAGAGGCCTCAAAAAATAACTGCCCTTAATGGGTATCAATCCACATACAAATTAATACAGAAAACACGTTATTAGACATGACACGGCCATTACGCTTGCAAACTCAAATTTATTACAGTAAATAACATTTCAAAAAGCAAAATTCAACTTGAAATTATATTACGGACATTTTTGTACTGGAATGGGACTGAAGTCTCCAATCCAGCAATTCTTCTTCATGTTAAGTAACAACGAAAAATTTTAAACATGGTTCAGGTCAAAAGTAACAAGTGTGTGCAGGATTGAATTTGAAATGACATGGCATAAAGTTTGTGGGGGATTGGGATTCGAACCCAGTTGATATTGAATTGTTAATCGAGCACAATCAAATATTAGATCTGAAATCTTTTCAACACTAGCAAGACGACTAAAACTGAAATACCGAGGTGAAAAACTTTTGATTTACCGGGATTCGAAACCAGTACC
Organism: Schistocerca gregaria; assembly: GCF_023897955.1. Lineage (NCBI taxonomy): Eukaryota > Metazoa > Arthropoda > Insecta > Orthoptera > Acrididae > Schistocerca > Schistocerca gregaria. The sequence continues at coordinate 1,175,998 of NC_064920.1, read as the reverse complement.
CCTTTTAGTGTTATACAGTCATGAACACATGTTAAAAAACATTTTATTTCACCAGTTGTGAGATGTACAGGTATTTGAACTGGAAATAACATGACGTAAAGCTGTGTGCTGATTGGAAGTCGAGCCCTGCAAATATCTTCGTTTCGACTACACACGAAGAGGCATTGACTATGAAATACTTTTTCACTAAACTAAGCGACGATGATTGTATATGAAATTAATATGACGAATCGTTCTGATTGCGAGTCGAAACCGGCACCAATCAATAATGTTGAAAGGCACGGAGAGACGTTGAAAGCTATAATTGTCACCTGCAGGCTGGTGTGCGCGTACTGCAGCTTGAAACGTCGTGATGGAAACTTTTTGCCAGACCAGTTGTCGAACCCAGATATGCGCCTTTCGGAGAGACTTTGAGGACTTAGAAATCCAGGGGAAACATTGAATCGTTGGAACTAAATCATCTGAAAGGGGTGAAGCCTGGCGAAGGGAGGGATGAGAGTTCGAATCTCAGTCCCAGACAAATATTTTCAACATCTCGGGTTCAAACACCGTAAGAAATAAGTGTCCTGCGACCTTACATGACGATTCGTTCATTAATAATAATAACTCTCATATAAGGAAACTTACTGATAACAGAATCGCTATGTAGCGTGACTTCAGCCTCTATTACGTCTCCAACAATTACCGACTCTCCACCAGTAGACGGAGCGAGTTGGCGCAGTGGTCAGCAAACTGGACTCGCTTTCGGGAGGTCGACGGTTGAGTCCTGCGTCCGACCACCCTGATTTAATTTTTCTTGATTTTCCAAAATCGCTCCAGGCAAATGCTGGGACGGTTCCTGTCAAAGGGCACGGCCGACTTCCTTCCCCATCCTTCCCTAATCCGATGAGACCAGTGACCTTGCTGTCTGGTCTCCTCCCCGAAACAACCCAATCCACCTCCACCAGTATGTAGCGACCGGTCGTCGCGTTTAATGTGGATATGGAAGCACGGTGCAACACGGCACTGCTCAGCCGGCATTACCACAGGTGAAGTGGATCTGTTTTTACTTGTTAAAAATGGTTGCCTGATGTGTGAATCCCACCCAGACTTTAAGCACACAGAAAATGTTCATACAAAACACCAAGCATTTGTTCCAGTTTGCGTCGTAAGTAAGGGTGCTCCACGCTGAAAGAGAATTCTGATTCCGTGTAGGTTTATTGCCACTTGTTCGACACATTCATTACCTTGTTCGTCCACATCGATATTCATTATCTGCATTGACAACCGCCGGCACTGTGGCCGAGCGGTTCTAGGCGCTTCAGTCCGGAACCGCGCTGCTGCTACGGTCGCAGGTTCGAATCCTGTCTCGGGCATGGACGTGTGTCATGTCTTTACGTTAGTTAGGTTTAAGTAGTTCTAAGTTCTAGGGGACTGATGACCTCAGATGTTAACTCCCATAGTGCTTAGAGCCCATTTTATTTGCATTGACAACCAAAACTTGCAGTTGACTTGATTCTATAATCTTTGAAATGAAATCACATAACTATCAGTTGCACATACTGTCAACACGGTAGTATGCGGAAATTTTTGCTGGAAGTGTTGCTTTCCGTCTGTGATTCTGTGTTGATGTATGTGTTTATGGTCTATTCAAAAATATGACAGAGTGTAAACGCAAAAACCAGATCTCAAGTACACTCTCACTCTATGTTTTTAAACCAAATTTCGTGTCATATAACTGAGTAGGTAAGGGCGTTGTGACCTTTTGTCATGCAGCACATTATTTGAGGAGGACTGACCTATGTAATCCACCTGGGCAAAATTTGCCAAAAACGACAGTACAAGTGGGAGGATGACGGCGCTCTGAGGGTTCTGTACAAATGACTTATTTTTATAGATAATAATAATAATAATTTAGTGTGGCTCAGAGGCGTGAAGCAAGTCTTCGTATTCAACGCCACCAGAGCGACTACCGTGTCCGTAACCTGCTTACGTTATCGAACCGGGTAAAGGCAACCTATATTTTTACGCGGAATCTGAACCACGTGTTGTTCCTCACGATTCGAGATGTGAAGACTAGGTTAAAACGATGAATGAGAAATTGGTGGTCCGATCGAGAAACGATAACGACCTCTCGGTTTCTGCGCTATACCTGCACAGCGCCAGGCCCCAGGGTCGAGCTCTGATTTCATCAATAGGATTTGACGAGTGAGTTTGCAAGTAACGAAATATGTGACATATGTGGCCGTATCTTTTGACTACATTGACTTAGAACCTTAAATTATTTACATCGCAAAGGGATCGTTTACCATAGTATAGCCATTCTTGAGAACGGACAGACAGACGAACAACAAATGACTCTGTATGTTGATGTTACTAGTAGATTAGATTGTCAAGTTCCAGTTAGCTGTTTTAACTTCTGCCAAAGATACAAAGACAACATACAAGACTATCTATAATATATGACCCTGTGGCTGACGGTATAATATACATCCTAAATGCAAACAAAGAATGTCATCTAGCTGGGTAAGAGTTTCTAGTAACTGAGGAATATCATTTTAATAATTTTCATATTATGGAACATGCAACCTAAATACTGGATGTTACATTAGGGATAGAATACAGTTTCTACATCAGTGCTTTACTATTTCCTGTAGTTCGTAAATCTCCAAATACTGTAATGTCTATGTTGGAAGTACAAAATATGACATTGGTGCAAATATTAACAATAATGGGAGCTTCATGAAGTTCAATTAAATGACACAGACATTTTACAATGATTGCAAGAAACGACAGTAATGTAGAAGCTTCAGTAATTGCAATATGAAATACTTATGCTTCCTTTCAAACGGACCAAATTTAAACAACTAACAGTTACAAATGTGAATAATGATACATTTTTGGAACACAAAATATTTTGAAGAGTGCTTCTGGATAAGAGACTCCAAGCACAGAAATTCTGATTTCAGTAACTACTTTGACAAATGCAAATTTATACTACTACTTCTAGTTATCAGAATGTAAACTTACATGAAATCTATTGTATTTTACGCAAACTTTTGAATAAATATCATATAACTGTAATCGAGTGTGAACAAGTCATATCAAAACAGTGAAAATGTCAATAGAAATGTTTAAATGAGGAAACTATGGCTTCTTGAGCTAATAATTCTTTCCTCAGACAGGTGAGAGTAATGAGAGGTTACTTTATTACAACTGTTTTCAGTCATTTCCCATCCTCACAGTACCAGTATTGTGTAAAAAAAAAAAAAAAAAGACTGAAGAAAACTGAATAAAAAGGGTGCACATATTCTTGACGAATATATGTGCCATAACGAGAAACGCAGTGTACTAACCCTAACTTGTGTAAACACACAAAACTGCAATGTCATAAGCAGCTCACTCGCTATAGCTAGTTCCATTATAATTACATCATGTCAAGGAACATAAATGTATTACTATGTCTTATTTATGTAGTCTAATATTATGAAGAGGTATCAATCTGTGGGTCGATCAATCTTAAACAAGTGGCCACCCCTAAGCTTATACACGATCACAATAAACTGCCAGACAACACATACAATTAACTGCTTTGTAATGTAACAATACATCAACCTTTTTATTAGTCTGCTTAGGACAAGAGGTGGGATGTCAACAGTAACAGGCACTCAGCATTTCAGATCATTTCTATATGCACAGTTGTTCGCTTCAAAGAAAACAATTTACAACTGAATGGCAGTAGTGTGCACAAATATATATTTTCAGGAAAATGTATCATAAAAAGCCTATAACTTTGTGATGTAAGCTCTCCTAGAGAGAGAGATTAAAAAGCACAGGAGTAACAATACATTCTTGTGTAGCTGCACATGAAATAGTAGTTTGTAGACATACATACGTAGTAGAAAAATATGCTCTGATCTTCATGTACTTAATATAACCTATTTAATAGCATGACAGGAACGAGAGTCATATCGGATTACAGTTATTTCTATGTTCTCAATGCGCACAGTATGCAATAAAAACCTTGGATAGTGAAAAGGCTAAAGGACACAAAGCAGGAAAGTAATACATATGTTGCTTTAAGTCTTAATTTCAAAAGCATGTGACAGAATTCAAAGGAAAGTGAAGTGTAGCAAATTGACACTGATAATATAGTTTTCATAAACCTGGATTTATTGTAGCTCAGCCAAACCTTGAAACTGTTATGGAAGGCCACAAAAAAACTAAGGGAAATCGTTTGCTATTGGGTTTCTAATTGCTATTATTGCTTCTAATAACTGAGCTTCAAATTATCTGGAGTTGTTTTACACACTGCAGTTTCTTTGAACTTTTGTTACTTTGCAAATGGTGTTTTAAATGTCTGCTATTAGGAATTTTGAGAAGGTTTGAATTTATAATCAATGTTTTTGTTGGAAGCAGCTAAGTGCTCTCATTAAGAAACACTGGATTAATATAGTGTGTGTTTTTTGTGCATCTTTATCTCTACTGGCTGAAGACATGCACGCCATTTCTGAATACTGTTCTTCTTATGTTTAACCGCTGATTCAAGATCATACTTCTTACTGACTACATTCTGACAACAGTTCCATTTTCAGTATTTTTGTAATTACTACCTGCATTTTAAAAAGGAATATTTCTGTTGACCCAGGACACTGTCAGATAAGCAATATGAAACTGGTACTGCAGGCCATGAAGTTAGTCTTTTAGTAATAGCAATGGGATAGGGTTTGGGGGGAAAAAGGCCTTCTGTCCTGTGTCTGTACTCTGATTTCTGATAATTATCTGCCAGCTATTGTGAATGGTGTTTAGTACAAATTTACCAAATTTACCATGTTTGCAGATGGCAGCAGTATTCCAATGGAATATCTGTTATGAGGACAAGTGGCACATCTGTGAATTATTGCCAACTTGAGCTGTACTGCTGGCGTCATGGGAATCAAAGGAGAGCAATGTGGAATCAAGTGATGGAGGCCAGTTCAGCAGGACAATGTCTGCAGTGTATGAGCAGTGCTTCCTTGTTTTGAGTGAATGGCACAGCCTTCATTTTGCTGATATACCAGTGCTTATCTGGAATGATGTTCTTACTTGCATGGCAAGACTTCTTACAATTGGAATTGAGGGCAAGATTGCTTGGGATTATTAAACTTCCTTATGGAGTAATATGGTGTCATTTGTGGCTGGCAAAGGACTAATTCTGTAGCTCAGCGTGTACATTCCAAGACATTTCTTTAAGGTAAGAGGAAGAAGTTGGCCAAGCCACTAAGAGGTTTAATTCCCTGGAGCTTGTTCCATGAAGGGAAGACCTGTATTAATCACAAAGAGACACCATTTGCTGACAGACAGCAACACAAAGATCGGAGGGAATGGAAGAACTAGCAGGCCATGGTAAGAGGACAGCTGCCTCAGCAGCAGTATCAGCTCCCTCATTTCCTCTCAGGTTGCCGTGACCAGGGACCCACAAATACATCACAGTGGCTCCATAAAGGTTCAGCAAGTGAAAGATTTCTTGGATCTGTTTCACTAAGGGATGGACAACATACAGCACAGGCTCTGAAGGGTGTAGGCAGAGCAGATGATACGACTGAAAAGCCTGTGTCGCAATGTGGCCTGATACACAACAAAGAAAACCGCTCTAAATACTGAGCAATGTTTTGACAGCTGATGCTGGAAAGTCTGTACCAATAAAGAAGAGAGACCCAACACCAGTCAGAGCCATCCATTTTGACGAAGGTACTAAGCTAATTTCTGCATGAAGGTCGAGAAAGAGGTTAAAAAATCAGCCAGTAAGTCGCAAATACAAGGTGTGGATAAAAGTTTATTATCTCTTCACCATGTTTTTGCTATTTTTACAAATATCTTATTCAGAAGAGCCCAAAAGGGGATGGTGCACATTGAAGTGCAAAAAGTGAGGAAGTTGCCCAATAAGCTGAAGGATGTCTGCACTGGTAACACACAATGATGGAGAGACGTGGACAATGGAAACAGGAAAGATGAAGTGATGACTGCAACAGCTTCAGTCTGGTGTTCAGTGAGACAGAGTGACAATGAATGTGATTGCAGATGAGCAGTGTGACTCCTCAAATGGAATGCTATCCCCAGTTGGAAGGTGAAAGAGGACTGGAAAGAATACCAAGAGGTTTGAAGCAGTTGTGAGGGCAATTTTGTTTCCTGGAGGGAGAAAACAAGTGGACACTGCAATTGCAAGAGTAGCCATAATCCCTCCTTGTCGGATCTAGTGCTGCGACTATTCCACTGAAGGGAAGTCACGGTGGGGAAATGGGAAGAGGTAAAGAAGTGACGGGTCGTCACCTCTGTCACCTGTAGTAATGAATCTTCAAAGGCTGGCACTTGGCAGCTACAGTCACTGTAGAGTCCTGCTCTATGTGAGCTACGTGTGTGTCAGCATTCTATCAGAGTCAGTGTGGAGATTCCGGAGTATCCAAATGGTTAGCAGCGTGCACTGGCAAAATTGAGGTTGGGTGGGTGAGGGTATTATTCAGTGAGACTACTGAGGAGGACCAGTGAGTCAGTGAAGAAGAAGACTGTTTGCCTTTGGTGTCTTGCAAGCTTTGCATTCAGTAGATGAAAGCTGAGAAGTTTGTTAGCTTGAAGGAAGTAGGAAGCCTCCACAGAAGCATTTCCTCTGTCCTTTCCATCCTGCTTATTATGGAGCACGTGATTTCGCTGTCAGAGGCAAAGATTTGGCGGCTTGCACAGGTAGAGGAGAAGGTGACACTATTGTTACACTGGGCAATTTTACAGCTGTAGTGATGAATTTGAGGTCATGTCTGCTTGGATATGTCCTTTGTGCAGCAAGGTGTAGCAAGAACAGTACTGCAAGTGCCGGATGGTAAAATGCAAGGCTTTCAACTAGCCAACAACTTGCAAGCCTTCACTCAGATCTGATGCATGACTTTCTCATCTCAGGATGAGACTGCATGGTCGTCAGTGAAATTTATGCAGGAGGGAGGACAAGGCAGGCAATCACTCATGAGCATCCCTACCACAAGTACATTTTGCTGTGTTGCGACAGGAGTGTTGTTGTTACAGTAGCAGTGGTAACAGCTCGTCTGGCTTCAAATGTGTGGTTGGACTTTGATGACTTCATAACTTGGTCTATCTTTGACAGAGGCACTACTCTACCAAAAGTGCGAGTATGTATGGACTAAGGTTGCATCAACCTGTTTCATTAACCAATAGACTGCAGTGACACACTCATCAGAAAGGTATATTTCGATTTGTCCTTCATTCTGACCATTGAGCAGCCTGGTGTAAATACCACCACATGAATTCAGGATTCGATGGGCCTTACCACTAACATGATAGCTTTGGAGGAGTGAAGCTGCAAGCAGTTGTTGGGCTTGAGGACCACACTTGGTCTCCAAAAGCAAAGTGCAATTACATAAATGAGAGCAGGATTTCACAGGGCCGGCAATTTTGTCAACACCTTTCTGAATAATATGTGGATTACCTGTAGCAAAGAAATGACAATGTCCAGTATGTGGTATGAGGAACCAATGTGAAAGCTGGAAGATTCTGAATGTTTCACCTCATTCCCATTACGTTTAGTAGACACAGATTGGAATTGGCTCATTGTGACAGAATCCCCAAGACCGCCATCATCTCCAAAGGCATAGCATGTTCCTTCCTGCTGTGGGACCCTTTCTCAGAGGGGAGCTCACACTCATTAGGCGATGGATCACACCTCCCAAACTTCTGACAAAGGGACTAAATGGCAATTTGGGAGGGTTACAGCTCAAACTACCACCCCTCCCTGGACATGGCCTGTACCATGTATGTGGAAACCCTACCTGCAGACCTGGGGATGGTCATTACGTGTTACCCCGTCACATGGTACACTTGGGCTGGCCTTCAGAACTGCACAGGGATGAAGAGGAAACAAAGCCAAACCTCAAACGCCAAAATGGAGAACGATAGATTACGAAAGAAGAAACTGTAGTCTGTGTGCTGAAGCTCTAGCACCTCAACGTCATTCACAAAACGTGTCAATGACATGTTCCAAAGGGAGGATAGACATGCAGCACGGAAGTGCAAAGGTGCTACAATGGCAGAGGTCCGATGGTAGCCAAGCCCAAACTCATTGAAAAGTGACGAGCGATTTAGGAGGTTGAATTTTTTGGGATTGATGTTTTGTTATTATGAATCATTTTTCATAACCTGTCTAAATGGTCGCAGTGCCAAATGAACAGGCAGCAACATTGGTACAAGCAGTAATTAACAATAGGGAACTTAATTGTACCAGAAATAACAAATCAAGGAGGTCATCCGTATCTTGGATTTATAGAAGGAATTTAAGCTGTAATGTGGGAAGAAATTGAGGACAAGTCATCTACATCGTCAGGCTAGTAGGACCATGTTAAGCGTGCATGAAGCAATAGAGAGCATGCTATAATACCATATAGCACACACATACCAATTGTGATGTCTGTTCAAGTTATCTTTGTCTGTGTACAAATCAAAACAGCAAAAACTACAGAATTTTAGCCATATGAGGTGGAATATGGTCAAAACCTATTGTCTTTCTCTTTTTGTTTTCCTATTTCAATAACTGAATGCATGTTAACGCATTTGTGAGGGTGGCAAGAGAAGAATTGAAAAGGTTGTTTAAGGCAAATAGACTGGCACTGTATAAACAAGAGGGAGCAGTGACTCACAGGGAAAGATCACACCAAGACAAAAATGGCCAATGTGAAATCTATCGAATTCACATACTACAAATAGTAAGACACTACTTTTTATGCAGTGTCATGGCCAATATCAGATTGTGAAACTGTCACCAGTGACTTTCAAAATGCAGTTGTCTACGAGAATTCTGCATGTGGAAATATGAAACTTGTGACAAGTCCTTAGATTAACCAAAGAATTGGAGGGCTGAGCCAGAAAGAAAGTGGGAAACAAGTGATGAGTAGCAAGCAAGAAGTTTTAAGTGAAACAGCTATAGTAGGTCTACACGGGAAGACCTAGGATGTAAGGGAGTTTTCTTTGTATGTTTGGTACAAGGAAGATTACCTGCTGTGCAGGAGCAGTGGATTTTTGCATGAGAGACACATGCACTGTCCTCAGATGAGCTATGCCAGGAGAGAAGATAAACCCAGTCTTAAGAGGACTATGGCTTGTCATTGCAGTGGCAGCATTGCAGAACGACCACGTTGACAGTGAGAACTGTTCACCGAGCACATCAACAAATGTGTTTATCAATGGGGGATACAGGTGTTATTTAATGAATGGTAGACATAGAATGAGGTAACATGGTTAGAAGAAGCCCTCGGTAATTTTAAACTGATGGTGTGTGATGACAGAATGTTTGAAGGAGTTTCCAGGGTGTGTAGGAAGAAACATGGGAGGATTTGGGGGATGAGGTGACTTAGGCTTCGGGGAATATACCACATACTAGAAGTAGAGGTTGGATCACTGTGTTAGGATGACATGTGGAAACAGTGGGACAGCTGATGAGGTTGACAGAGTGAATGATATAGTAGAAGTAATAAAACAACGGGTAGAATAAGGAAGGCAATAAGTGAGTGCTACAGCACAAAAACTCGTGTTTGCAGAAGGATATGCTCTTACTGCACCAGCTGAATTGGAAGTGTTTATTACACAAAACAGCAGAAGAAATGGTGAATCTTAACTGAGATGTTGCTGAATGAAGCAGAAAATTGGATAAAGAACTAATAATTTAGTTGCTACTGTCCTTGGAAGACAGCATATGAGAGAGAGAGAGAGAGAGAGAGAGAGAGAGAGAGAGAGAGAGAGAGAGAGAGAATTACATGAATCTATGGAACAAGTGAGAAGCCAGCTAGGAGCGAAATTCCGATCACCAGACAATGCCTGGAGGTGCAACGTCAAGTGCAAAAGGAGCTATACCAGAGAGTGTTTGCCCTTTGGCATCATCGTAGCACCTAACCTTTTCATTTTAACCAAGCCACAGCAGAGGAAATGACTAGCAGGGGAAAGTATGGATTTCAATTTCCTTTCCAGAAGCAGCAAGTATGCATAATACCTACATCATGCAGTTCACATGTATCCTCATAAGTGTGAGATGCTGAAGAACTTTCTTGGAGTAAAGGAATAAATCATTGGTTATGGAAGACAAACACAGATTGTCTATATGGAACTAGAAGTTACGGTAGTATTACAGTAGTGCCATTATGGTTTGTCCAAACAGACTAGGTGGAGAGGGTCAGAAATCCCACGCAGTTAATATTGAAGGAAGACAGGGGAAATTATAAATGAACAGGGCACCATGTAAAACAATATTTATTTTTGCTCCACCTGCCACAGTTTCAGGCACAACCCACAGATTATATTGGGCAGGGGAACACATGGAAGTGCTACCAGCCACTAATTTGACTATGTTAAATAGAACTTTGGGGCCTGAGATTATATAGTCCACAGACAAATTCATTCTCTGTAAGGCTGGGCCCATCTCCATGGAGACATGGGTGCATCATGAAAGTCAGCACAGGGAGAGTCAGAACCAGAGGGAAATAGCATTGACCAATGTAATAATAGTTAATGCTGTGACACTACCAACTATAGTTCTTGTTTACACATGCTGGAAGTGGATCCCTAGACAAAGCTTGGATCCAGCCAATGTTCGATCTCTTGTGGACTGGATTCCCAGAGACTAGGAAGCAGCAGAGGGAGAGCTGTAGCAATAAACAATCAGGAAACAAGACTTGATATGAGTTGTGAGTAAGGTAACATGATGGTGAAAGAAATCCTTAAAAAGCTGACTGGAGCCATTTGTGGCAGCCAACAGGATCACTCATTTTAGTGCAATGATGTTCTAAGTCATCATCCAGAAGGCCAGGTCTTGTCTAGGAGGAGGGCACTGTAGCACAGTAATCATATACTGTCTTCCAAAACACGCGAAGTAAGAAGTAGATCACAACTGAGCCTGCCACTGGTGAACACTAACGTTATGCCTTACATAACAGCAGTTGTATTTGTGAGGTGAGCTGGTCAGGCACAGTGTTGAAATAGTTGACATAGCAGCATGTAACCTGAAATAAGAAATATCCTAACATATCCTTCCCACCTCTCCTGAAGTAGTCTTCCACGCCTGCACAACCTCCGAAGGATTCTAATCACCCCTTTGACACTCCTATCCCCCATCACCTCTCCATAGGGGTATTATCTCCATTCGAGAACGAGGTGCATAGCCTGTCCAATTCACCAAAACCATGTTTCTAGGTCTGACACAGGATTATCCCAACCTATTAGAGGAAAGGCTAAAAGTGAAAACTGCGAAAACAGCTTTATCAGATACCAGCTCTCAGATGAATCAGACAAAGACAGACTATGATTTACTGAGGACCAATAACAAATTTGAAGAATCTCCGGGTCCACACACATTTCCCAAAGATACACAGAGCGTCATGGATATTCCAGAATTATATATTGGGAAAGATCTGTTTGAGTACATTAGCAATGAAACCCATGAGTATTACAGTTAACATTGCAATAGAAGGAAACTGGATTAAAAATGTCATATTTGTCAGCATTATGGGATCCGTTTTTATAAAATAGTTTGGGCTTAGTATCCTTATGGGAATTTTCGAAACGCAAGGATCCATGATTACTGATCAACAAATCCATTGATAGACACATATTTCGCAAAGCGATGTCCACAAGATATTCAGACAAATATTATCATTTTTACATTTTTCTGACAACAATAAACCAGATAATGCCGACCGGCTTTTTGAAGTGCAATTTGCAGTTGATTATTTTTCCAAAAAGTATAAAGAAATGTTTAATCTAAGTCAAAACATCTCAACTGATGAAGGAATGAAACCATGGTGTGGACAGTTAAATTTTACAATCCATCAAAAATTACCAAATAAGGCATACTCATACGGATGCTGTGTGATTCGAGTACGGGATACATTTCTTCATTAAAGATATATCTCGGCTCTGAAGATCCCCCAGATAAAATGAACTTGCAAAACATGAATGTCCAGTGACTACTGACATTCCATGCTTTGACTCACAAATCTGTAGAAGTTCAATATGGTAAAGACGCTAGAAAATCTGAAGAGGAAATTTTAATGTTCACTCTGGATGTAGTGGCAGTCAGTGAAACGATATAGGAAGAATATAATTTCTGGTAAGATGGATTTCTCACGAGCAGAAATGTAGGGTAGAGGTTGAGTCATTGAATGTTCTAATCCTGCAAGAGAACACAATATAATGATGGACACAACAAACTAAATCTAAAACAGAAATTATACCAGGTACAGAGACGTGCACAATAACAATGAGGTAACATGCATGTCAAGGTAAACATGACTGAGCTAGAGGTTGCTCATCCTATACCCAAAAGATGTCAGCTGGAAAGCAGAGTGCATGGATGAGAGGCTGTGTACATCCACAAGAACCATCTCCATCTGACTTGCACGGTACACACTGCAAACTGCTTACAAAGATTTTGGGAGTGTATGTGTGGGTCAGTACAGTGGCCAGTTCAGTAATAAGAATATTCTCATCAAAATTTGCACCAAAAAGCTAATGGTTATGTTTCAGGTATATCTGCCAATGTCACAATCTGACGAAGAGGGAGAAGTATATGCAAAATGTGTATGTAATGAGGATGTAAATCTAATAATCATGAGTGACTGGAATGCTGTAAAAGGCAATGCAATACATGGCAGAGTTTAGGAGAATGAGCTTGATAATAGAAGTAATGAGTAAAAAAGTTCCATTTCTCTATAAGTCTGTTATTAATTATGAATATGCTATTTTAAAGTTACTGGAGGAAGAGGTATATTTGGAAAAAGTCTGAGGGACATGAGGAGATTCTATCTGGATTACATCATTGAGACATTTTGTAAAATCTGATATTGGATAGCAGGGTATACTCAGGAACAGATATACATTCATGTCACAAGTTAGTAATGACCAAGAGCAGACCGAGGTGTAAGAGAATAGTCCATAACTGTTAGTGGTGAAGTAAGTGGGGTACTGAGAAGAATGGTGTGTGTTTAAAGTTATCTGAAGCAATAAATAATGTGGTAATGAATACTGCAACACGCAGATCAGTTGAAGAGGGAAGGATTTATCTGAAAACGGCAGTCACAGAAGTTGGACAGACAAATTTATGTATGCACGAGGTAACTGTAAAAGAACTCTTGTTACAGAATAAATACTGAAATTGATTCGTAAAGTAGGGAACTACAAAAATGTGCAATATATCACAGAAATACAGCGAAGTAAGTCACTTGTTTGAAACAGGAAAGCAAAGGAGGCAAAGTTAAATGACGCGAAAGTAATTCCACTGTTGAACTCGGACGACTAAGCTGGCATGTGGTAAGAGTGCATTAAGGCTTCTATGTGTGGTAGGATCTGTTTGATGACATGACAGAAGAAGAGTTTGAACACATAGGTGATGCAATGAATATTAGGAGTTGAATAAATTATTGGGAGACCTGCAATCAAATAATGCTGGAGGCACACGAAGTCCTAAAACTCCTAGTGGAGGAGGGAGTGAAGCAGTTGGGGACGGGAATTTTACTTTTGGAACACAAATTTATTTTTCAGGTTTATCACAATGTGTAATTGACTTTCATATAATTCTAAGTATTTGGCCTCTGGTTCTACAGAGGAATGACTAAAATTCAGTGGACTGCTGTGGTAAGAAATGAAGAGTTTCACCACAGGAACAGTGGCAAGAAGGGACAAAATGAAAGGGCATGCGTTAAGACACTAACAATTAACTTTCATCATACTTTGGGGAGCTACAGAGGTAATAATTTCAGGAGATGGCAGAGATTGGAATATGTCCAGAAAATAACTGGGTGTTATACTGTGAGGTTATGTAGTTGGGATAGAGGAGTTCACAGTACGCCAAATCAAACCAGTCAGGAGACTGCTAAAACATCAGTATTTCTCATGAACTGTTCTGGATCATGTACAACAAATCTTATAAGAGAAAACTTTTACTGTAAATTTTTAGGTTGAATACCTAAAATCTTATTCAGCTGTCTAAAATACGATCACGGGAGAATACCACATTTATATAGCATCCTATTATACAATATATTGCCTTATGTGTAATTCTCTCATAGTCACTTCATTTAATTAGACTACATTCCATTACAATTTTCTTGCTCATCTTATGATCTCTCAAAGACACTATCCACTGTGTTCAACTGCTCTTCCAAGTCATGTGTCATCTGACAATTTCACAGCCAAGGTTTTCCTTTCATCTTTTTTAACTTCTTTGTTCAATGTACTGACTGAATAGCATTGTTGGTAAGCTCCAGCCCTCTCTCCCTACCTTAACACTATTCCCCTTATGAATCTTTCAGCACTTAACTGCTGTGTGGCATCCATACAATTTATGAACAACTTTTCTCTACATGTACAAAAGTCAAACCAAACACCTTTTAACCATCTACAATTCCAAATTGCTTTGTTATTGAGGAAACAGTTTTGGTGATATATTATGCTGTCTTCAGGCCCCACGCCCAATGTGTTTGAAGTTTTCCCACTTCTGGCCTAGTCACAATAGGGGCCAGTATTCAATGACTGGCATCTAGATTTTTGATACGACGCTCACTTTAAACATCACCTGCCGACTGCTCAATTGTCCGTATAAAACAGTCTGTACTGAAAAGCCAAGGTCCGACAACCATCTGTGAGAAGATGGGTCATTTGAGCTCAATAAAACACATGGAACAAAATATGTCCATCTTGTGTGTTACGTATATGTCATTCTTTATGTGGCTAGTTTTAGAAATAGCTCTTTAATGCCTACTTATTTTTCTTCACTGCAGTATATATGTCCTATTCTCTAAGTAGCGAGTCATGTTTGTCAGTAACTATATATATTTACAATTGGACCTCTCCCTACCTCCTAGAGCTCTGTAAAATGTTCTGCATGCCTCCATTAATGTGGTGAAGGCCTTCAAGATAGGTTCCTTAAACTAGACTGACTTCGGTACTCTCCACATATTACTTTTATCATATTCTAAAGGTGCTCTGTCTGGCCAACATTTTACAGTATATGCCCCTGTGTGTTTAAAGTATTCATCACGTCTTTACCCTATTTCTGTAATTAACCTGGTGTGTAACTAGGCTGATACAGAAAATTGATCCTACAGATGAATGTCACCGATTCTTGTTTTCTAAGTAGTGAACCTACCGCATTTTTACCTACCTTCACTTTGCAAATGGATGTTTTTTTCTTTTTGTGTTATGCAGTTTCTCTGGTGTCCAACTTTTAGTTGGCTGCTCTAAATTTTTAGAATTGATGGAATTACTGGGCTGCAGGTTTGATTATACACTTACATGGATGTCATACTTACAACCTGATTCACGATTCATTAAGTGATACGTATTTTAATGTACATTGATGTAGACTGGGCAACAGACCATGCTTCCTTGTCTGTCCCAATTCTACATAACTAGGTCTGCAATCCCAGCTTTACTTGTATGCATACTTCCTGTATCTGGTATACTCCTGTATCATAATACATTTCATACTATACACAAGTAGAGAGTCAAATGAACCATGAAAAAAAGGTCATATCGTATGGAACACACCTGAGGAACTACTTGTCAAACAAAATTATCCGACATAAGAACTTCACAACCAAGTCTGATACTTTCTGAAGGTAGTCTCACCTTGACTATTCATGTCTGGCCACAAAAAGTAACTTGTTTTTTGTTCTCCTCTTCCATTCACCAGGCAGGCCCGACGGCAGTTTGTAACCTCCAAATGGATCTGGTAGCTCATATTTCATTCCAGCCATAATGACAACTAAACTTCAGATTAAAATGGGTGCCTGGTGCATCTTGTGGACAATTTGAATGTGTACAACATCTTAGAATCACAATTGTAAAGAAACACTCTACTGGACGATATCTGTCACCTAAATCTCTCCTTGGTTTCCTTTACTTCCATTAGATTACCACTCCTTAACATCCCCCCTGCCACATTATCATGTGTGTTTGATGTTTGTTATGTATCTGAAATAATTTACATTTTTTATTTTTATCATAAATAAACTCATAACTAAGTAACAGTACAGTACTAAAAAGTACCATTACGCAGAATGTGCTTTTGTCTTATAGCAAATGACAGTGTTTTCGTCCAGGCGACACAGCAAGCTAATGGCATTAGAACGAGCAAACGTGGCCGTCCTCAGATCCGGTGCATGAAACACTGGCTACGTAGTAACATTATTCTAATTTACATCTCTTTGTTGACTGTGAACAACTCTAATAGATATTAAGAGTTGTCAGTGGTTTACAACAATTACTTGTGAAAGAGAAAGATCAAGGAATTTCGTCAAAATATTACGTTGAATTACGTCAATTGAGGCATTACATTGAATTCTGCAGCTGGAAGGAAATTAATAATACAAGAATGATATTTCTGGTAATATTGACATTTACATCTATAGTTTCCTACGGTTGTTACAAGGACGAGTGATATTTACCTGCAAGATTCTCTAACTGTTTTCCCTCGAACATAGCTCGTACAAAAGCAATTACAGAGATTGCCTTTACCTTATTTCCTCCATAATTTGCAGTACTATTCTTCTTTTGGAGCCATGGTAGTACAACCAACTGTCGCGCAATGAGCATTAACAGCGACTATTAGTGCCACAACAAAGGAATTGGATGTCAACTATTGAAGGAAAACAGGCTGTACGCAGGAGCGAGCAGCATCTGTTGAACCGAAACAAGTCAGTGACTTATTTGGTTTCACCAACATACAGCGTAAAATGCACTACTTGTTCTGCCATTTGTAGAAGTATGACTAGTTTCATTTCAACACCAAACGATACGCGACACTCTTAAATGACTATTCAGTGAAAAAAACCAAAATTGACAATTTGCGATTCAGTTTCTTGCCTCGCTGTTTTCGGTCAAAAATCTATCATCTTAAACTTATAAGATACATCCTGGGAGATAATGCAACAGCCTTTACTGATTTTGAAAGTTTCAGTCAGGTGACCAAAGAGATGTCTTCAAAACTGTCACATTCAAAAACGAGAATCTTGCCAAGATTAATGGAACGACAATTGGAATCTGAAGGACAGAAAGAATGTCCTCAAGAACGAGTCACTGGTTTATAATTTCCTTAAAGGGTTATCTGAGTGCTTTGGCGTTATCTCCAGGAACGAACTGATCAGGCAAAGTTACGTTACCGGACCTCTGATTCAAACAAGGATTTTCAGCATGAAGGCTATTGCAGAGAAGTAAGCGTTGGTTGTTCAACAAGAACACAGCTCATTTCTGAACTATTTACCACTGTAATGCCAGAGCAACCTGGAATGAGTTTGGTGAAACCAAGAAAGGCACCACGTGCAAAATGCGGCAATTGTAGACTCGGATAAATATTTAGCGGAGGGATATTTGCCTAGAAACAGCGATCCCGTAAACTGGTGAGAAACAAGAAAATTACAATGACCGACGCTGTATCAATTTGTTCCAAAAGCGTTATGCATCGGAGCAACATCAGTGCCCTGTTAACGAATATTTTTAAAAGCACGACAAATATCCACTGAGGAGAGACATCGACTGAAGAGGGTCAGATTTTATTTATAAATTCCTTTTTGAATACACATATGGTAATACTGACTAAATGAAAGCAGACACACTAATTACAGTTGTAATTTGTATACTGTACTTTTCCAATTGAGGTAGCAAGATATAAGAAGGATCACTTGATAAACATTTAGTATTATTTTGCAACATTTGTAACTTTTACAGCAGACGATGTTTAAAACTTTAATATCTCACCATTAATAGGGCAGTAACAATTTTTACTATTTTTAAGTTCTTTAGAACTAGGATCAAACCAGATAAAAATTCAGGGTTAGTGACATGAATTAAAAAGGCGATGTGACTTCCTTTCACTAACTGTGTGAGAGTGGTGAGTCATGAAAAAGAAAGTGTTCTTCCCGGTGGTTGACCAGTTGTGATCCGATTTCAGAGAAGAAGCTCTGCCCATCTCTAAATCTGCCGCAGCGATTTGCTTGGCTGGAAGAGTGGGCCTCCGACACAGAGACTTGAGCAAAATGCTCGGCAATCGCGTCTGCGTCGGTAAACAATACGCCATTTATCCTAACACTGAACACCTGTTAGGGTCTGGTACCCGAAAAGACGCTTGATATTTGCCCAGACTTGCGAAGGTGCCACATGGCACCCAGTGGTCGAGATTTCTCTCTCCAAACACTCCTGCTTCCATCACTTGGTAAGTTGCCGAACAAGGGCACAGAGCTGTTGTAAAGGCAATGAGGTGCTCCAGGAAGGATGCTGCTTATGCCACTGTAGAGCTCGCCGACGCTCCTTAACTGCTTTACATAGTTCTGGCGACCACCAAGGGACTGCCTCACACCTCTGGCACCCTGAAGAGCGAGGGACCGCGTTTTTCTGCAGAGAAACAATTTTGTCACCTGCTCAACCATAAGATCGGTGTTACCATGTGGGGGAGAGTCAACGGTAACATCAGAGGTTAAAATTTCCCAGTCTGCCTTGTTTAAAGCCCATGTGGGCAGGCGTCTGTATGCCTGATGCTGGGGCAGTGACAGGAAGTTGGGGATGTGGTCACTACTATACAGGCCGTTATGTTCTCTCATCATCGGATTACAGAAGGACGGGGAAGGAAGTCGGCAGTGCCTTTCAAAGAATCCATCCCGGCATTTGCCTAGAGCGATTTAGGGAAATCACGGAAAACCTAAATCAGGATGGACTGACGCGGGATTGAGACTTCGTCCTCCCGAATGCGAGTCCAGTGTGCTAGCCACTGCTCCACCTCACTCTGTCGTTAAGTGATCACAAGTGGATAGATGGGAGAGGTCCTGGGCTGCAAATTGATAAATCAATGGCCGAGTAACTACATCGAGCCACATTGAATTGTGTAGCGGCCCCAGTGTTTAAGAGGTAGAGGTCGAACTGAGACAGTAATGTTTCGATGTCTCTGACTCTGCCAGTAAGCACACTGCCACCTTAAGGGGTTATGGGCGTTCAAATCTCCCAGAAGTAGGAAAGGCTTAGGGAGTCGATCAATCAGTGCACCTAATACAATCAGGTGTACTGCACCATCTGGAGGAAGATATACATTGCACACAGTTATTTCCTGCGTCGCCCATATTCTGACAGCCACAGCTTCAAGAGGGATTTTTTTGGGGGGGTTTTAGGGGGCACAACTGCAATTGTAATTAGCGCCCAGACTAAGTTAGGAATGCACCGCGAGGCACAAGGTTAAAACAGCAACTAAAAGGGACAATACTATACAAGACGGACAGGCAGAGGATTAAAAAAAACTGCATAATCAAATGTCAGACAGGTTTGTCAAGTTGACAAAACGAAGAACCTGAGCACCTGCTCCTGGGTCATCCGCTAAAATGGCATCCAGAGTACATGGCAGGCGAAGATCAACACGCAGTGTATTAAAATTTGGACGGAACTTTAATATGTGGCGGACTGTCAGCAGATGGCGATGGCTGAAGAGGCAGTGTCCAATTCGTAACCGGGCCAAAACGACCTCTTCCCACCAAGAAGGGCGTGAAGAGGACGTCCAAGCCGCGGTAAGAGGTTTCAAGGGCGGAAGCTTGTTGTCCCTAAGTACAACCCAATCGGCATGACACAGTGACAAAATGCGCTGTCAAATGACCCTGCTACAATCTGATGAAGGGACACAACAAGAAGCTGTCCGAGGCTGGAGGACCACAGCCTTGGCCACGGCATCTGCAGCTTCGTTCCCAGGGATACCGACATGGCCAGGAACCCACAAAGCTAACCAGAGAACCGTCGTCCACCAGCTACTGAAGAGAGCGTTGGACCCGGTGCACAAAAAGGTAAACCGGATACAGATCACTGAGGCTGTGGATAGCGCTCAGGGAATCGGAGCAGATGACATAAGCAGATTGTCGGTGGCGGCAGATGTAAAGAACAGCCTGGTAGAGAGGAAATAGCTCAGTTGCTAAGAGCGAACAATGGCTATGGAGCCGGTATTTGAAACTGTGTGCCCTGACAATAAAAGAACACCCGATACCGTCATTGGTCTTAGAGGCATCTGTATAAATGAAGGTCATATTAAAGAACTTCGAACGAAGTTCGACAAAACGGGAGCGGTATACCGAAGCTGGGGATACCTCCTTTGGGAACGAGCTGAGGCCAAGGTGAACGCGAACCTGAGTCTGGAGCCAAGGTGGCGTTTGGCTCTAGCCCACTCTAAAGGTTGCAGGGAGTGTATATTTAAGTTGCTGAAGGAGGCAACGAAAGCGTACTCCAGGGGGTATCAGGGCAGAGACATACAACCCGTATAGACGGTCGAGAGTGTCGTCAAAATAAGGACCTATAAGACGGGCGGTCCAGCATTGACAGTAGCCGACAGGCATAACGACAAATCGCGCAGGTAGGTTAGTGACAATTCACCGGCTTCAGCATGAGACTCTCGATGGGACTAGTATAAAACGTTCCTATCGCAAGACGTCAACACCGATGTTGTATGGAATTGAGGCGGCGTAAGATAGACGGCCGTGCAGAGGAGTATCCGAAGCTCCCAATAATCCAGCTTGGAGCGGACGATCGACCGATATATGCGAAGTTGGACGGTTCGATCCGCTCCCTACGACATAGCACTGAGAACACGGAGGAGTTTCCTGTCAAATGTAACACCTAAAAATTTTGTTGTCTCCACAAATGGGAGAGCAATGCTACCGACTCGTAAGGATGGTGGGAGAAACTCTTTGTAGCGCCAGAAGTTAATACAGACCGTCTTCTCGGCGACACTCCAGGAGTAAAGACGGTCAAGAGAACGCTAAAGACAGCGGTCCAGGAAACATGTAAGCTGCGAGCTGCAGTAAATGGTAAAATCGTCCACGAAAAGGGAGCCTGATACATCAGCTGGGAGGCAATCCATTATTGGATTGATCGCTATGGCGAAGAGACCGACGCTCAAAACTGAGCCCTGTGGCACCCCATTCTCCTAGCGAAAGGCGACGGACATGACAGAACCCACACGTACCCTGAACTGTCCATCGATTAAAAATGCATGAATAAAATATGGTGCGGAGAATGCCCGCCCTCCAACAGGTGTCGTAAGCTTTCTCCAAATCAAAGAACTCATCCGCAGTCAGGCGCTTGCGCAAGAGGTTATTCATAACGAAGTTCGACAAGGTAACCAGATGGTCAACAGCAGAGCGGCGCCTACGAAATATACATTATACATTGGTAAGTAGGTGTCGAGATTCGAGCAGCCAAACCAAACGAGAGTTATCCATTCGCTTCATCACCTTACAGACACAGCTGGTAAGCGAGATGGGTCGATAACTAGAAGGCAAGTGCTTGTCCGTTCCAGGCGTAGGAATCGTGGCAATAGATTCGCGCCGGCATGTGGGAACACCACCCTCAATCCAGATGGGATTATAAGTACGAAGAAGGAAACCTTTACCCACAAGAGAAAGGTTCTTCAGCATCGGAATATGAATAGAATCAGGTCTTGGAGCGGAGGACCGTGACCGGGCAAGTGCATTTTCGAGTTCCCGCATGGTAAATGTGGCATTGTAACTTTCACGATTCGAGGAGCGGAAGTTAGGTGGCCTAGGCTCCTCTGCCTGTTTTCGGGGGAGGAAGGCAGGGTGGTAATGAGCAGTGCTCGAAACCTCTGCAATAAAGCGGCCGAAGGCATTGCCGACATCCTTAGGGGCCACAAGGACGTCATTCGCGACCGTCAAGCGAGATGCTGGTGAGTGGACCTTAGTGCTAGATAGCCGGCGCAGGCTACCCCAGACAACAGAAGAAGTAAAACTGTAAAGAGCTTGTGAAAGCAGCCCAGCTGTCTTTCTTGCTTTCTTTAATAACACGACGACACTGTGCACGTAATCGTTTATAATTAATACAATTCGCTATCGTATGGTGGCGTTTAAAGGTGCGTAAAGCATGTCGACGAGCACGTATAGCGTATCTACCTGCTGTGGTCCACCAAGGGACCGGTGCGCGACGTGGAGAAGAAGCAGTGTGAGGAATGGAATATACAGCAGCAGTGAGAATGACTTCCGTGAGGTGTGCGACCTGACTATCGCAGCTTGCGAAGGTTTGATCCTAGAAGGTCGCCCTGGAAGAGAAGAGCCCCCAGTCTGCTTTGGAGATGTGCCAACTAGTTGAGCATGTAGATGGGGTATGATGCAGGAGATGGATAACACAAGGGAAGTGGTCACTCTAATATGTAGCAGAAAGTGCATACCACTCAAAACAGCGTGCAAGTTCGGTAGTACATATAGAGGAATAAATGGGGATAGGTGTGAGTTGTGTCCAAAAGAAAAGTAGGGGCGGCAGTATTGAGGCTGACAAGATTGAGCTGGTTGAAAACGTCTGCTAACAGAGAGCCCCTAGGACAGGATGCTGGAGAGCCCCAAAGAGGATGGTGAGCATTGAAGTCTCCAGTTAACAAAAATGGTGCAGGTAGCTCAGCAATAATTTGCATCATGTCTGCCCGAGTAGCAGCAGATGACGAAGGAGTGTAAACAGTACAATCGGAAAAAGTGAAAGTGGGGAGAGTAATTCGGACGGCAACTGCCTGCAGGCCCGTGTTCAATGTGATGGGATCGTAGTAAATATCATCCTGGACCAGCAACATAACCCCTCCATGAGCTGAAATACCTGCAGCAGTGGGTAGGTCAAAACGCACAGGATATAGTGTGCCAAGGCAATTTGATCGATTCATTTCCTGGAGAGCTATGACGAGCGGACAGTGCAAGTGGAGCAGCACCTTTAAGTCCTCTCGGTTTGAGCGAATGTCGCGAATATTCCAGTGAGTAAGTGCAATCATGAGAAGAAAAAGAAGATGCAAGAAGGGGGTCATCTCAAAGGCCGCTGAGGGCCTGGCTTTGAGCCAGCACTGCCGCCGCTATCAATAGGCGGATTGTCATTGTCCATTGGTTCAATAGGTTCATCGGCCATCTTGTTAAGATGGCCGGGAGGGGGAGCTTCCTCCAACGGTGAACGGCCAGATGTTGGGCTACCAGCGGTGTGGCCAGGGGAAACGGATGACGGCTTGGAGCGGCAACCGCTGGGTGCAGCAGGAAAAGAAATGCGCCGTGGCGGAGAAGGAGAACATTGCTTCCTATGAGCCTTCTTGGAAGGTCGTTTAGTGGTAGTACTGGTCGATAGCTGGGAGTTCGAGGTTCGTAGGAAGTCTGCACTGGACGGTTCCTTCTTGAAGGCCCGTGCATCTGACTTCTGGGTTTTCATCTTGGCAGAAGCTGATGAAGGTGCTTGTGTCTGAGGGGTGACGGGAGGAAGAGGAGACGTCGACCGGGCGGTCTTAGCACTGGCCGAACGGACGACTGTAGTGCTTAAGATCAGATCGCGTGTCTGCATCGATAACTCCCTGGTAGTCCGAGGAGCGGCGAGGACGGTACTATATTTCCCCGCTGGCAGCAGCGTGGGCTTCCTAATAGCAAATAGCTTGTGAGGAGCTGAGGTGGATAGTTTCTCTTTGACCCGAATTTCCTGTATACAGCGTTCTTCCTTGTAGATGGGACAGTCGTGGGAGGATGCTGCATGGTCACTCTTGACAGTTCACAGAATGATGAGATGGAGGTGGACGGTCACCCTCATGGACATCCCTGCCACAAGTGACATTTAGCCGCGTTAAAACAAGACTGGCGAGTGTGATTAAAACGCTTACACTGGTAGCAGCGCGTAGGTGTCGGGACTTTGGGGCGAAAAGAAATAACCTCGTAGCCCGCTCTGATGCACAGCAGCTGTTGAACACTATCAATGGTCAAGAAAAGTGTTCGCGTTGGTACAAGGTCATTGTTGACCTTTTCCATGACCCTATGGACAGCCGTCATGCCCTGCTCAGCGAGGAAATACTGAATCTCCTCGTCAGTCAGTCCATCGATCTAGTGTATACCACACCATGAGACGAATTTAAAGTGCGGTGAGCCTCCACCCAGACAGGGAACGTTTAGGAGTGTGGCCCGAAGCAGTTTTTGTGCCTGGAAGGTGCTCTCAGTTTCTAGTAACAGGGTACCGTTACGCATCCTGGTACAAGATTTTACACATCCAGCTTTGGCATCTACGCTCTTCTGGACAACTAAAGGGTTGAAAGTTGAAAAATCTTGTCCATCCACAGATCTAGAAACTACGAGGAACTTTGTGGCAGGCGGTAGTACTTTTGTAACTGGTGGCTGGTCTAGTTTCCGTTTTTTGGCAGAAGTCAAGAGAGAAGAAGAGATATCCATTGCGGAGTAATCCCCTTATGATTGCCAACGTCTCCAATGGCGCGTTCCTTCCTTGTGGGGACCCTCTCAAAGGGCACTCCCACCTCATGTCACACCTCCCAAGAAACGGACAGAGGGAACAATAGGCATGGTCGGAAGGTTTCCCTGGGCCCGGCCTATACCAGGGGGTATGTGCGTGCCTTACTTGTGTACCCAGCGCGGTGAATTACGCGTTACCCCGTCACCGAATACGCGTGTGAACGTGTGGGTCGGCCTTCAGGCACACAGGGAGGAAAGAAGGAGAGGAAAAAGTATGGAGAGAGGGAGAGAGAGGGCAGACTGTCTCAAACGCCGAGGCGGAGGCCAGGGAAGGAGGAGCAGGAGAAGGAGGGGAGAAGGAGGGGGGAAGGAAGAGGATCAGTAGGAAGAGGAGGAGGGGGAGGGGGGAAGGAGGAAGTGGAGGAGGAGGAGGAGGGGGAAGGAGGATGAGCACGAGGAGGAGTGGGGAAGGAGTGGGGAAATGAGGGGGAAAGGAGGGGGAGGGGGGAAAGGAGGAGGGGGGAACAGAGGAGGGGGAGGAGGGGGGAAGGATGGGGGAAGGGTGCAGGGGTGGAAGGAGGGAAAAGTAGGGGGTAAGGATGGGGTAAGGTGGAGGAGGAAGGAATGTCGGGGGAGAAGGCTGAGGAGGAAGGGGCGGGGGAGAAGGCAGAGGAGGAAGGAAGAGGGGGGGAGGAAGAGGGGGACGGAGGAGGAAGAGGGGGAAGGAGAAGGAGGGAAGACAGTAAGAGGGAGGAGGATAATGAAAGGAACCAAACAAAGGAAGGAAGAAACCATAATAAGTGAAAAACCAAATGACCACAAATATAAGTAGTGGAACCGTTTCTGGATGCAGGCTCAATCTATCCTCTTGAGGGAGAGGGACTCTTTTTAGTCGCCACTTAGGACGGGCGGGAATACCGTTGGCCTATTCTTGCCCTGGACCCACAGGGGGAAGAGGAATTTGAAAGGGCACAGGTTCACTAGAGAGTTTAGGACAACCATGAACACCACCTGACACTGATATAGACGCTACGGTTTCTGTCATATGCCTTATAACCGCGTAACTGGCCTTCAACAATGCGATCTCACGAGCGCAATCACCATGTTGAACTATGCCAAAAGCTCTTTTGATAGCGTTTTGGTATTCCTGTGGGGTGAGTGGCCCAGTTATCCTCTGTTTGTTGCCGCCTTATATTGTTAACAAACCTTAGTGCATAAGCCAAAATCCTTTGAGTTTCCTTTAAAGGGGAATACTTACACTACGATTCAGCATTAAGCTCAATAACAGACATCAAAGACACCTACACCCCTTTCTGGCGCATCTCCTATCACAAGTGAAGGACAAGTGCTGTAGTCCAGGTCACTCACATAAAGTGAGATAAAGTAACTAAAATGACGAGAGCTGCTAGAAATCCTTGGGTAACAGAAGAAATATTGAATTTAATTGATAAAAAAGCAGTAAATGACGGAGGCAAAAAGGAATACAAAAGGTCTCAAAAATGAGATTGATAGGAAGTGCAAAATGGCTAAGCAGGGATGGCGAGAGGGCAAATGTAAGGATGTAGAGGCGTATCTCACTAGGGGTAAGATAGATACTGCCTACAGGAAAATTAAAGAGACCTTTGGAGAAAAGAGAACCACTTGTATGAATATCAAGAGCTCAGATGGAAACCCAGTTCTAAGCAAAGAAGGAAAGGCAGAAAGGTGGAAGGAGTATATAGAGGGTCTATACAACGGCGATGTACTTGAGGACAATATTATGGAAATGGAAGATGATGTAGATGAAGATGAAATGGGAGATAAGATACTGCTTGAAGAATTTGACAGAGCACTGAAAGACCTGAGTCGAAACAAGGCCCCAGGAGTAGACAACATTCCATTAGAACTACTGACAGCCTTGGTAGAACCAGTCATGACAAAACTCTACCAGCTGGTGAGCAAGATGTATGAGACAGGCGAAATACCCTCATACTAAAAGAAGAATACAATAATTCCAATCCCAAAGAAAGCAGGTGCTGACAGATGTGAAAATTACCTAACTATCAGTTTAATAAGTCATAGCTGCAAAATACTAACGCGCATTCTTTACAGACGAATGGAAAAACTGGTAGATGCGGACCTCGGGGAGGATCAGTTTGGATTCCGTAGAAATGTTGGAACACGTGAGGCAGTACTGACCTTATGACTTATCTTAGAAGAAAGATTAAGAAAAGCCAAACCTACGTTTCTAGCATTTGTAGACTTGGAGAAAGCTTTTGACAATGTTGACTGGAATACTCTCTTTCAAATTCTGAAGGTGGCAGGGATAAAATACAGGGAGCGAGAGGCTATTTACAATTTGTACAGAAACTAGATGGCAGTCATAAGAGTCGAGGGGCATGAAAGGGAAGCAGTGGTTGGGAAAGGAGTGAGACAGGGTTGTAGCCTCTCCCCGATGTTATTTAATCTGTATATTGAGCAAGCAGTAAAGGAAACAAAAGAAAAATTCGGAGTAGGTATTAAAATTCATGGAGAAGAAGTAAAAACTTTGAGGTTCGCCGATGACATTGTAATTCTGTCAGAGACAGCAAAGGACCTGGAAGAGCAGTTGAACGGAATGGACAGTGTCTTGAAAGGAGGATATAAGATGAACATCAACAAATGCAAAACGAGGATAATGGAATGTAGTCAAATTAAATCGGGTGATGCTGAGGGAATTAGATTAGGAAATGAGACGCTTAAAGTAGTAAAGGAGTTTTGCTATTTAGGAAGTAAAATAACAGATGATGTTCGAAGTAGAGAGGGTATAAAATGTAGACTGGCAATGGCAAGTTAACCATTTCTGAAGACGAGAAATTTGTTAACATCGAGTATAGATTTATGTATCAGGAAACCGTTTCTGAAAGTATGGAGTGTAGTCATGTATGGAAGTGAAACATGTACGATAAATAGTTTGAACAAGAATAGAATAGAAGCTTTCGAAATGTGGTGCTACAGAAGAATGCTAAAAATAAGGTGGATAGATTACGTACCTAATGAGGAGGTATTGAATAGAATTGGGGAGAAGAGCAATTTGTAGCACAACTTGACTAGAAGAAGGGATCCGTTGGTAGGACATGTTTTGAGGCATCAAGGGATCACAAATTTAGCATTTGAGGGCAGCGTGGATGGTAAAAATCGTAGAGGGAGACCAAGAGGTGAATACACTAAGCAGATTCAGAAGGATGTAGGTTGCAGTAGGATCTGGGAGATGAAGAAGCTTGCACAGGACAGAGTAGCATGGAGAGCTGCAGCAAACCAATCTCAGGACTGAAGACCACAACAACAACAACAACAAAACATTTTTCGCAACCTCGGAACCTTCTGGTCCGTCAGAAACTATCACATTCATTTTTCCATAAATACAGTCTACAAATCTCACAAAATTTAACAAGACAACCGTCTGGATCTTACAAAAGTAAGAGAAAGAATGAATAAGTAATTGTTCCTTCTTCTCTTTCAACAACATTCAAATATTCACAAATAATGTTTGACATCGCACTGAGACGGCGCGTTTGTTCCTTGAGCTGGACGTGTAACTCCTTACAAATGGAAGGCCTCAGACATGGCCAACCGATTCGGCTCAAATTTGGCAGTCGCTTGTGTACAACCTAAAAAGGAAGAATCTAAGATATTTTAGGTCAACACCGCAGCGTTATTGAAAAAATCACTCCTAAAAGTTATGAAGAGCAATCGACTCAAAATTGGCGGGATCGATAGATAATTGTAAATAGAGCATTTTTCATCATCAGCTATGGTATCCGAAAACGCATACTATTCCAGAAATCGAGGAAAGAAAGTTTTACAACTGTTGCTTCTGTTCCAACTTTTTAAATGGTTTTTGCCGGCAGCACTGATAGTGCAACAGCCAAGGTAACTGGCTGGGAATCTGAGAACCCGGGTTCGAATCGCGAGGAAACCCAGTGGATGTTATTATTTTCGTTTGTATTTTTCCATATCTCAATTGATAGGAATAGGAGGGTTAATAAGGTAAGTAAATCTATAAGGAACGATAAAAATAAGGTAGGCAAATAAATTTCTGAAACTTCTTGGGGTAGTAAACAACTAAAATGTTACTCCAGGTCACTTTAGAATGGCTCTTCCAGTCACTGTTACGTGTCCTCATTTTTCGTCGAACAACGAGATGGGTGGTACTTGTCACATAAAAAATTGAAACAAATATACTCACGGCACCAAGAACATCTAATGCATTCAATCTTTCGAAAGCTACACTGTTCCTTCCCAAGAGTAGGCGGAAAACAAACTTGGTTTACATTTCAAAATGTCTTTTTCGGGAATTAATTTTGATGCGTACCACGCATACGATATCATTGCGTGAAAAATCGGTGCTGAAAGTTGGTTATGAATTATGTTGTAAATAGTTATTGTATCTGTGCAGTTGTCCAATTCCCACTGGGTTTCCAGAAGCACACTGCAATCCTGAAGCCTGGAAATAAAGTTTTTAACCTGGCGATCGAAATCAACATCACACAGCTGGTACACAGGTGTACAGTTGGGCGGTATTACTTTTACCGTGCACGTCGGCTGACCCTCGCCATCTATAATCATTGTGTCATATAATATAGCATTACTTTGTCCACTCCAGGAATCCACTACTAGAAAAAACTTGCTATCAGAAACGTATGGTCTTAAAACATTCTCAAGAAATGTTCTGTAAATCGCATTCGTCAGTTTGGAGAAGGTAATGTAAACATTTTTCAACGAGTCGGTTAAACTTTTGACCTCTTCTATAACCTGAGGACCAAATGTAACATTCGTTT
The DNA here is from genome assembly GCF_023897955.1 of Schistocerca gregaria. NCBI lineage: Eukaryota > Metazoa > Arthropoda > Insecta > Orthoptera > Acrididae > Schistocerca > Schistocerca gregaria. The sequence goes on along the minus strand of NC_064920.1, from coordinate 1,146,969 downwards.
CTTGTAAACACAGGAAAACCTTACGTAACAGATTTCCAGAGGCTGTAGTGGCATGTTGCGCCGTGTACGAATGTCTTACTAGGTTTTTACTACCAACTGCGACAAGGATTAGTTTTTCTCCGTTATGCGATAACGTGCGTCGAATGTTCACCCAATACTCGCATCCTGTATGACCGGTGTTGATCACGTAATCACTATTAAAACCGGTCATAAGTGACGCCGTTTGCCTGTTGAAAAGAGCTCCCACTTTCTGTATATCTTCTATATTTTGTACTTCCTTATGAGAGACGTATTTAGTGACGCGCCGTTGACGAATTTTATACCCCGATCTGAAATTTTTTGCCCAAGATAATGATGCAGCAGACGTAGAATCCTTGTTGGCCGTATATTGAAGCGCTGCACCTGCAGCCCACTCCTGAAGTATTCTCGCTGTTACATTCTCGTTACGTCAACAAGATTCGACAATTCGGTCGTATGTCCACATATTTATCGCCTGATATTTGTCGTAACTTGTCCCTCCTTTAACGATATCACTTTCCCACAATTTCAAGTCCTTCTGCCGTTCCAGGGCTGTTGTTGCTCCATTCTTTTGCAGTGTTTGTAAGTTCAAATTTGGATGATTCCTCGCTAGCGCTACCGCCTTAACTTTTACTTCAAGGGGTATAGAGCTGTAGTTAAGTCGTTTAGTAACCGGTTCGTGATACTTATCGGGAACGGATGAAGCACATATTCCCAGTGATGTGGAGATTTCTGAAGTGTTATGACAATTTAGCGATTCACTAGTCGGGATATCTTCCACTGAATCACCTTCTGCTTCGTCTTCATGGTATAGTACCTCAGTATCAAGAAAAGTCATTTCGTTCGTCACCACCAAAAATCTCTCGACCATAGCCGTTCTTATCAAACTGGAACGCCGAGAAACAGACCTGGCTGCTTCCGGTAGTGCGTTGATAATGCATCTGTATTTTGCAAACCAAAACACAGTGACGGTAACTTCCCGCTTGCCATCGTCTGTGACAGGCTCCCAACTATATATTACAACGCTAGTCGAAGGGTGTACATCCTCCGTTACTCAGATTATGCACCTGAAAGATATGACAACAAATAATAACTAGTTACTACGGCATAAACAGAAGAGCTAATTTCTACAAACTACATACAGCACTCGTCATATGTTACTTACAGAATAACACTGTATTCATTCACGAAACTTATTTCATTCGACACATTAATGATGGAAAAATCACTACTGTATCCGCCAGGATCGCGGCAGCCTAATGACGGAAAACAACTCTTTCCGATTTACGTCTATAAGGCTCGTGCTGGACACCTTCTCTCTTCCAGATTCACAACTATGATATGACGAAGAGGCAACCGGGACAACATAACTCTCCCCGCGTGCATTCTGTCCCGAGCCTCGCTGTAAACAAGCGTCGCGCGGTTGGCTGTCTGTGATCCCTCGTGAGGAATTCGGAGCACTCTTACAAGGGGAGGCCGCCAATTGTGAAATTCAGATTCAATTCATACTGCGCATAATAAAAGCTCATGGCCAGAGGTGCTATGTGGGAAAGCACCAAGATGTACTTCTCAGACGTTGTCGAGAAAATCGACAGTTAAAAGAAACTGTTGCGGTGAAATACTCACTACGATTGATAGTTTTCTACAGCGTCGTGGCGCAGCGGTAAGCTCTCGGGTTCGGGTTCGTAATTCAGAAGTTCGCCGGATCGAATCTCGCGCCATGCAACCATTTTTTTTAGTATTTGTTTTTTGTAATTCAAATGTGTGTACATACACACAATATATATATATAATTCCCAGCAATCAGTTGCAACAATTATGCCTATAATAAGTTGTTGAAAGTCGTTTGTCGTGGAAAAACTGGCAACTTCGAACATCATTATGTTTTCCGCAAACAAAGTTGTATTTCATTAATGTTATTAATTGTCTTCATAATGTTAACCAAGTATAGTTAATGGAAGACGTAGAAACGATATTCCGAAACGAATACGTATAGCATAAATCAAACGTTCGAATTAGAATACAAACCCCACGTACACAAATTTGCTGTGGCAGGTATGAAATATAAACTCCGTTACTCGCTCGTTACACTCGAAGGACAGATGTTGAATGGGCCGAAACGAGCCGCCGCATAACAGCGTAGTTGCCTGCCAACTTCGAAAGAAGGTAGGTGCGGTCCCTAGCGCAACTTATAACATCATCGAAAATCAGTGCGGACGTGAGAGCTTTGGTACACCCTGTTAAACAAACGGAAAAATTGAGGCGGTACAATTGGACAGCGATCCGCCTTCACCAATATGTGTAAGCAATTCATATATGAATTACAAAACACTAATAATAAAAAATGTTGCATGGCGCGAGGTTTTTTTTTTATTTTTCCGCCTCTCCCGACACGCTTCATATACCCTGCGCTGCTTATGCTGCTAATTAATTGGTTAGGCGTTCCATTGATGTTTTTATTTTGTTTATTTTTTTTATTTCATTTTTGTTCATTGTATCTGCTCGGGGCGGACATGGCAAGACACCCGTTTCAGTTAGTCGTTGATCCATTAACTCAGTTTTTTTTATTACAGACGGCAGCTAACACACTGACCGAACACGCTAAGCTACCGTGCCGGCTGTTCGATCCGGCCACCTTCGGATTACGAACCCGAGCGTTTACCGTTGCGCCACGACGCTGTAGAAAACTATCAATCGTAGAGAGTATTTCATCGCAACGGTTTCTTTTAACTGTCGATTTTCTCGACAACGGCTGATAAGTGCATCTTGGTGCTTTGCCACATTACACCTCTGGCCATGAGCTTTTATTATGCGCAGTAGGGATCGAATCTGAATTTCACAATTGGCGGCCTCCCCTTGTTAGTCGTAGTTGTGGTCATGTGACAAGCCTTAAAATTTTAATACTTTACTAACCAACGGCGTTGGGGTAATTAGTTTGCCTACTTTATTATTATCATTCTTTATTAATTTACTTACCTTATTAACCATACTATCCCTATCAATTGAGATATGGAAAAATACAAACGAAAATAATAACATCCGCTAGGGTTCTCCGATTCCCAGCCAGTTAGTTACCTTAGCTGTTCCGCTATCGCCGCTGTCGGCGAAAAGCGTTTACCATGTGGGTACAGGAGTGACAATTGTAAAAGTTTCTTTCCTCAATTTTTGGAAAAGTTTGCGTTTGCGGACCCCATACCTGATGATGAAAAATGCTCTATTTACAATTATCTATCGATCGCTCTAATTCTGAGTCTGTTGCTCGTCAAAACCTTTAGGGTTGATTTTCTCAAAATTGCGGGGGTGTTGACCCAAAAGATCTTGGAGTATTTCATTTTAGGTTCTACACAAGCAACCTGCCACATTTGAGCCGAATCGGTTGGCCGTGTCTGAGGCCTTCCCCTTGTTAGCCAGGATCGGCGACTACCTGCCCGCGCCTATCATCCGTCCCATACATGTCCGTCCTGCACACACATAATTGTGGTGCAGTAGATACATTCTACTTTACCACACTCGTCTCTAAAATAACCCGTGTTCAAGACGGTGGAAATACGAGGGTCTCTAGAATTTACCCCGAAATTCTCGAGACACTACAATGCCTTCCAGAATGCTGGAAGTTAGCAAAGTATAATTATTAAATTGTCATTACTTCAACACCCCCATCAATTTAATACTTTCCTTAATTACCCGTAACATTCACTATCCCCAGCTTTTGACATATTTTTACCAAAAGCAACTAGGACTGGACATTTCAGTAAACTGCCATTTGTTCCTCAGAGCTAATGTATTGAACATTTAGATGGCCTCGCCCTGTATAAAGAACAACAGCCGTTCTATCACATTTCGTTGTCTCTGATGAACCCTCACCATCGAGGACAACATACTGCGTACTATTTTTCAAGAAGTTTTCGAGCCATTCACATATCTGTGAACTTATTCGATATGCTCGTAGTTTCTTTAACAATCTGCAATGGGGCACGATGTCAAATTCTTTCCGGAAATCTAGAAATATGGAATCTGCCTGTTGCCCTTCATACATAGTTCTCAGTATGTCACGTGAGGAAAGGGCAAGCTGAGTTTCGCACTTACGAGGCTTCCTAAAGCCATGTTGATTCGTCGACGTAAGTTGCTTAGCCTCAAGTAAGTCTATTATAATCGAACTGAGAATGTGTACAGGGAGTCTGCAGCAATCAGAAGTTTGCGATATTGATCTCTAATTTTACGGGTCCGTTTCTTTACCTCTCTATATACTGGAGTCATCTGCGCTTTTTTTCCAGTCGCTTGGAACTTCGCGCTGGGCGAGGGATCTACGACAAATGCAGGTAAGGGACCAATGACGTATAACACTCCTTGTAAAATCCAAAACCTATAACAATATTAATATACATAAGAAAACGCTGCGATCTTATGCACCATCCTAATAGCTTGCGATCTCAGAATTTGCAGCGTGAGGCACCGTCACACGTCGCGAGGGCCAGGGAAGACCACCCTCCCTTGGAAAAAGCACTTGCATTAACGTGCCTGTATACTAGACTTGCAGTCATTACGACACTCGCTTTCTAAGTGGCGCACACATTCCGCCAGTATCACGGTTATCGCCTGCTCGTTAGACAGCCAGCTATACACGCCAGCTCCTATCTAGCTCAGCTCCACTTGTCTGTCAAAACAGTGCGCATATAGCCGCGCCAGTCTCTCGTACTCTGCGCGAGAAAATTCAACATTTCTTCTTTTAAAATATGTAAAATTAAATCAATACGTTTTTCAGTTTACTGCAAATATTACTTTTTGAAGCACTGTAATCATTTTCTTTCTTTAACTACAAATAGTGGGGATAATATGAAAAATGTTCTCAAACATAATTTTGAGTGTCGAGTGTAGAGTATATACGAAATTTGGAAGGCTTCCTAACACCAAACGCTGACTGGAAGTATCTTGTATGATGAGGGGCCCTTAGTCTGCAGGTTGACAGAAACTGTTCCGTCAGTGGAGGCGCGCCTATTTGGTAAAACATCCACACCACGTCTCCGTGCGACTTATCGCCAGCCACGGGTGGGTCTTGAACCTGTCCTGGAGAGTGGTGGCGTGTTTCAGCCCGAATTAATGGAGTGCTCTGTTAGTTCAGAGACAGGTCTCCGTGCCGGCGCTGACGCACGGCGTGGTAGGAGGTCCGCAAAACCTCAGGCGTGGTGGGGATGTTTTGGACTTTGCGAGGGAAATAAGGAATCAACTTTTACATTAGTATGGCCAGTGTAGCGGGCTGTGTGTAGCCTTCTTATCTTGAGAATCTGCAACTCTATTGGAATTTTCGTAAGAATCTTTACATACTTCTGCAGAACTGATATTTTTCATGTTCATAAGTGAATGACGGCGCTACTGTTATTACGCAGTTTAATCTTAGTGATTCAGCTCATATAATGTGAGTTACTTTTTCGTTGTTTAATGAAGCTGTTTAATTAAACAGTAATAAAGTACCCAATATCAATCTGGAAATATCCACCAGGCTGTGGCTAAGCCATGTCTCTACAAAATCCTTTCTTCCAGGAGAGCCAGTTCTGCAACGCTCGCAGAAGAGCTTCGGTGAATTTAGGAAGGTACAATTGAAGCTGTGAGGACGGGTCGTGAGTCGTGCTTGGGTAGCTCAGACGGCAGAGAACGCCGTGAGGCAAATATCCCGAGTTCGAGTCTCGGTCCGGCACACAGTTTTAATCTGCCAGGAAGCGCCAGTAATAAAGTAAACTTTCATTACATCAGATTGTTGCTGCTTACAAGTGTTACTCCACAGTAATGGCCCATACGAAGGAATGAACACCGCAGCTGCAACAAATCCCAGCCACCAGGTTATGCGATGAAAGCTGCCTCGTTGTGGGATTGTGGTTCTGGCTCGGAACCTGGGTCATTTTCTTGCAGGTATCGCCAGTTTTTCTCATCCAGGTCGTTTCCCGAGTCAGAATGTGTGGCATGAGAACACCCATGCGTAGCGGTCTAGATATGAGATGCACACAGACGTATATCTCATTAAGGATATTATGAATGCAGTTACCATGTTAGTTTGGTCGCGGTACGTGGTAGTGGCTGAGTGAAGTAGGCAAAATCCGCGAAATATGGAGCAATAAATACTCTTCGGTAATACTAAATAATATGCACTGAGGCGCCAAACAGACTGGTATAGGCATGCGTATTCAAATACAGGCTGAATATGGCGCTGCGGTCGGCAACGGCAATATAAGAGAACAGGTGACACGCTCAGTTGTTAGATCCGTTACTACTGCTACAATGACAGGTTATCAAGATTTAAGTGAGTTTGAACGTGATGTTATAGTAGGCGCACGAGCTATGGGACACAGCATCTCCAAAGTAGCGACGAAGTGAGGATGTATGTGTAGTGAACCGTGAATATCAGGAATCCGGTAAAATATCAAGTCTCCCACATCGCTGCGTCCGAATCATTTAACGAAATATCATCGATATGGGCTTTCGGAGCTGAAAGCCCACTCGTGTATCCTTGATAACTGCACGACACAAAGCTTTACGCCTGCACTAGGCCCTTCAACACCGATATTGGACTATTGGTGACTGGAAATATGTTGCATGGTCGGACGACTCTCGTCCAAAAGAACGGACACAATTGCTGACCTGAGGCCGTCTAGAACGAAATTACGATTGTATTAATACCTTGAGCTGCTGACGGGCGTTGACGTATAGCAACGGGGACTGGTGAAAATGTGTGCCCGACCGGGATAGAGCGTCCTTCATGTAAGCAAGAGATCCCGGGTTCGAGTCCCGGTCGGGGCACACATTTTCACCTGTGCTCGTTTATATATATCAAAGCCCATCAGCAGCTGAAGGTGTTAATGTAATTCTAACCTCAGACATTAGTCGAGCCATGCCACGTCGAGTTGCGGTACTTCCGTGTACTCACGGGGGCTTTACACGATGTTAGGGAGGTGTCCCAGTTTCTTTGGCTCTTCAGTGTATATGACTTAAGAGCATTGCCATATATGTAAAAGTGTTTTGATTGTATCACGTATGATGCAATTTAGTGGTGATAGAGTCTTCAACGTGTTTCATCAGTACTGTGGTGGCCCGAGGTGAGTGATTGTGGTTGGCAGATACCTCAGTGTACTGTGGGATGTAGAACACTTAGTTCTCTCAGAAAAGGCTATATTCTCTATTACCTTTGAACTTTACCGCATTACTTAATATACTCGCTTATACAATCCTCTCCCTGTTGCATCCATACTGGCATTAACGTTGCGTTACGCGACATATTTAACAGCAGTAATACTCTCTTAAAATAATGCTATTTAAATGAAGCTCGAAATGCGAGGAAGCTGCCTTATGTCATTAGGCATGTACTTTTCATTGCATATATGTAATATATTGTTTTCATAATATTTTCTTACAGACTATATTTGCAGTTACTGACGGAAACGCGCAAAATCGTGAAAAGCATTATACATATGAAGAAAAAGCGAAATGCTTATGCGAGATCACTGTAGAGAATCGTTCGGTTACTCATTTGTTTGTTACGAGTGGTTTTACCTCGTAGTATATCTGGATTTTTTTTTCTTTGTGACTCTGTTGATTGTCGGCAAACTGCAATTAACGAAAACGCACTGGAACATTAAAAACTGATATATTTATTAAAGTTTGAGTAATGAAACTGGGCAAGCATCGTATGGCGTCTGTCAAATGAAACAATAAACGCATTTTCATATGTACGGTAAAGTTCGTAAATCACAGAGTATGTAGCTCTTCCTAAGAGTATTTGTTGCTCAGTATTTCGCGAATTTCTGTTCGCCACACTTATCCACTGTCACGCACCAAGACAGAAGTCCCTTACTATCTTACTAACAGCGTGAGACCAAGCGATAGCTACGAACATAACAAGGAGTCGGTGGCAGTCCGTCATGCAGGAAAGTGTGTAAGTAAAAGAAAGAAAAGAAAAGAAAACAGAAACACTCTTACGGCCTACCCAAACCATTGTTTCTTGTTTCCCAATCGCGGTATATGGCGCTGTAATCGACGTATATCCACTGTGCCTGTTTTTGCATTTAAGACACAAAGTATTTACGATGTAAATGAAAACCTTCCTGTTCAAAAGGTACATACTGATCTTCAGACATTGCTTGAGTGTGTTGTAAATGTGTACGGGGCAAATAAAAGACATTTCTAGCAAATAAGCTACTTGTATGGTAACGTAGTTTTCTGTTTCCTACAGGGTGGCTGTGATTGTATCACTTATGATGCAATTTAGTGGTGATAGAGTCTTCAACGTGTTTCATCAGTACTGTTGTGGCCCGAGGTGAGTGATTGTGGTTGGCAGATACCTCAGTGTACTGTGGGATGTAGAACACTTAGTTCTCTCAGAAACCACGTGAATGCTTCGCCGGGCGTTGTGGCCGAGCGGTTCTACGCGCTTCAATCTGGAACCGCGCGATCGCTACTGTCGCAGGTTCCAATCCTGAGTTCTGAGTTGTAGGGCACTGATGACCTCAGATGTTAAGTCCCATAGTGCTCAGAGCCATTTGAACCATTTGAAGCTGAATGCTTCACTTCGGTCGCCTCCCTCGAACTCCTCCAACATGGTGACTGATTTAGATGTGCGTTTCCGCCCAACCGCTGTAAATCTCACGCTGGCCGCTACGCGGAACACAAATCACAACCACTCTAATAAGTTAAAATGCCCACAAGGTGATAATGACAGGCTCGCCTGCCATGGATACTCAACGAAATCAAGCATTCCAATGGTGAGCGGCATGGGTGCTCAGCGATAGTAAGCATCCCGATGGGAACAAAATAGTATTACCTCAAAATCTTGTTACCGGATCACGTTAAACGTCGATTCTAAGCAGACACTGGAACCGGTAACCACGTTACACTCTACAGGCCAATTTGGAAGAGTCAAGTAGGTATCCCACTGCTGTCCAGGGCGTCTCCAGACACACTTTCGCTCAGTTCGAAGCGGGACTCAAGAATGAAGACAGCTCTACCCCAGCCAATGAGATTCCAGGCCGAAAGCGTTTGTGGAAACCTCATGGACAGTGGTGGTATACCACCATACGACCCGACAACCAGGAGTCATGCTCCGGGGTGCCATAACTTTTCACAGTAAGGCCTCTTTGGTTGTCAGCCGCGACACCCTTACAGCACAGCAGTGGTACGTCCAAGACATTGCACGTGCTGTTCTTTTTTTTTTTTTTTTTTTGTTCTTCATGAGAAGCCATTCTGGTCTGACACTTCAGAAAGACAATGCCTGTCAGCACACGGCGAGAGTTTCTACTGCTTGTCTTCGTCCTTGCCAAACCATACCTCGGCCGGCAAGATCGCCTGGTCTCTCTCCAACTGAGAACGTTCGGAGCATTATGGGCAGCACCTCATCTGCATGGATACTCTGCAAATTACATTGAAGTGCCTGGCAGAGGGATCATAGAACCACCTTCACAATCCTCTATTATTCGAAACTCATAAACCTCGCGGAAACAACGAACACCCTTATCTTTTCGTACGAGCTCTGCTTTCCCTTATCATGGTGATCGTTTCTCCCTGTGTAGTCAGTGTCAACAATATATTTTCGCATTCGGAGGGGAAGGTTGGTGAATTTCATGACAAGATTCCGTCGGAACGAAAAACGGCTTTCTTTTAATGATGTCCAGCCCAAATCCTGTATCATTTCTGTGGCACTCTCTCCCATATTTCGCGATAATACAATACGTGCTGCCCTTCTTTGAACTTTTTCGATGTACTCAGTCAGTCGTATCTGGTAAGGAACCCACACCACGCAGCAGTATTCTAAAAGAGGACGGACAAACGTAGTGTAGTCAGTCTCGTTAGTAGATCTGTTACATTTTCTATGTGTCCTACCAATAAAACGGAGTCTTTGGTTAGCCGTCCCCACAACATTTTCTTTGTGTTCCTTCCAATTTTTGGTTGTTCGTAATTGTAATTCCTAGGCATTTAGTTGAATCTACGGCCTTCATATTTGACTGATTTATCGTGTAACCGAAGTTTAACGGATTCCTTTTAGCACTCAAATCGATGACCTCACGCTCTTCGTTATTTAGGGTCAATTGACAATTTTTGCAGTATACAGATATATTTTCTAAATCGTGTTGTAATTTGTTTTGCTGTTCTCACGACTTTACTAGTCGATAAACGACAGCGTCATCTGCAAACAATCTATGACAGCTACTCAGATTGTCTTCCAAATCGTTTATAAATATAAGGAACAGAAAAGGGCCTATAACACTACCTTTGGAACGCCAGAAGTCACTTCTGTTTTACTCAATGGCTTTCCGTCGATTGCTACGAACTGTGACTTCTCTGACAGCGAATCACAAATCCAGTCACAAAACTGAGACGATGTTCCAAAGCACGCAATTTCACTAAAAGCCGCTCATGTGGTACAGTGTCAAAAGCCTTCTGGATATCCAGAAATACGGAATCGATTTGAAATCACTTGTCAATAGCAGTCAACACTTCACATGTTACATAAGAACGATCTTCACTAAATCCATGTTCACTGTGTGTCAATAGGTCGTTTTCTTCGAGGTAATTCATAATGTTATCCTACTACCTTTCTTGAATATTGGTGTGACCTGTGCAACTTTCCAGTCTTTGGGTATGGATCTTTCGTCGGGATTTCGCCGATCTAACGCGTCAGTTCGACAGAATTTTGGCACGATATACCTCAGGAGAACATCCAACAACTGTACTTAATAATGCTGAATCGAATAAATACCTGAATAAGCACCAGATGTGGATCAACGCGTTACTTACTTGCTCGATTTCTGAAGCACTTTCTGTTGGATAAATCATCCACATTGTTCTGTACATGTACTACACATCGACGGATTTTCGTCTCATTCGCATTATTCTTTCATGGCCTATAGTTTTTATGTGTGTTATAACGTATATCCATACTCCCAGAATGACTAAGAAGATGCGTTATAAATATGGTGAAAATACTGTTTAATTATTTGCAGTATCCTTAATATGGGAAAACCAATAATAATTAGTCTACAACAGATTGCTGTTCAAAAAGGACTGTCATCTCTTTTTTGCAAAGCATTTGCTGAAGAGAACGCTTCTGCTCATATAATGTGTTTACCTTTAATCAGTTTCAACTGATGGTTCAAATTGCTCTGAGCCCTATAGGACTTAACATCTGAAGTCATCAGTCCCCTAGACCTGGAACTACTTAAGCCTAACTAACCTAAGGACATCACACACATCCATGCCTGAGGCAGGATTCGAACCTGCGACCGTAGCAGCAGCCCATTCCCGGACTGAAGCGCCTAGAACCATTCGGCCATTGCGTCCGGCAAATTCCAATAGATCATCGAACATTGAGAACAGCTGAAATCTCTCAAATTGAATGAAGCTCCATGGCTCGGCCGATCCCTTAACACGGTGCATTGTATTTGCAGCTGCGTTAGCAGTTCTGTTAACTATAATCCATCGCCCATCGCACGAACAAAAGCCCTGCCCAGTAGTTGGAAGAAATCACAGATCGTACCCGGTATCCTTGATATCGATTTGTTATAGAATCTTCGAATATATTCTAAATTTAAAAAATAACGAGGTATCTCTGACAGAATGACCTCCCCATGGCAACCTGTATGATTTCCGAAAACAATGATCACGTGAAACCCAACTCGCTATTTTATCAGATGACTGCTAAAAGTAATGGACGAAGGCAGATAAATGCAGTATTTTTCGATTTTCGAAAAGTATTTGATTCAGTACCATGGCTATACTATTATCAAAAGTAAGGCACTATGAGGTATCAATGAAAATTTGCGTCAGTTGAGGATATTTGATAATGAGAATGTAGCTTGTAATCTTGGATGAAGAGTCACCATTAAATATCAAAGTAACTTAGATTGTGCCCCAGGGAAGTGTCTTGGAAGCCTTGCTGTTGATATTGTGCAGGGATATGCTAAAGTCCGTATTATTTCAAAAGTCAATATTTCACGGAATAATGCAGGTAGAGAGAGCCGCACGCGGTAGCCGATTTGTCTTGGGCGCCTTGCCACGGTTCGCACGGCTCCCCTCGGAGGTTCGAGTCCTTCCTCGGGCCACGGGTGTGTGTTTTGTCCATAATGTAAGTCAGTTTAAGTTAGGGACCGATGGTCTCAGCTGTTTGGTCCCATAGGAACTTACCACAAATTTCCCAAATTTAGGTTTTTACTGAAACTAAAGAAAGTGCAAATGACAAATAATCCTGAGTTAATAACGAGCATCAAAACCGTTATAGGGATTAGTGAACACAGGGTTGTCGTAGTGAGACTGTATATTGTAATCCCGAAATCCTCGAAAAACAAACAAAAAGTATACCTATTCAAAAATGCTGATAAAAATTCACTTGACGCCTTCCTGAGAGACTCATTCCAAATTAATAATATAAGTGTAGACCAGAAGTCGTTTGCATTCAAAAAATAGTATCGGCAGCAATTGAGAGATTTATACGAAATAAACTAAGAAACGGCGGAGCTGATCCTCCGTGGTACACAAAACGGGTTAGAACACTGTTGCAGAAACAACGAAACAAACATGCCAAATTTAAACAGACGCAAAATCCCTAAGATTGCGCTAAATTCCGGGCTTCTCTAAAGGATAGCCAGAGTTCAATGCGAGACGCCTATAACAGTTTCCACGACGAAACTTTGTCTCGTAACCTGGCAAACAAATCCAAGATATTCTGGTCGTATATGAAGTATGCTAGTGGCAATTTACAATCAATGCCTCCTACATCTACATCTACGTCTACATGACTACTCTGCAATTCACATTTAAGTGCTTGGCAGAGGGTTCATCGAACCACAATCATACTATCTCTCTACTATTACACTCCCGAACAGCGAGCGGGAAAAATTAACACCTAAACCTTTCTGTTCGAGCTCTGATTTTATTTTGATGATCATTCCTACCTATGTAGGTTGGGCTCAACAAAATATTTTCGCATTCGGAAGAGAAAGTTGGTGACTGGCACAACTTGACCAGAAGAAGGAATCGGTTGGTAGGACATGTTCTGAGGCATCAAGAGATCGCCAATTTAGTATTGGAGGCCAGTGTGGAGGGTAAGAATCGTAGAGGGAGGCCAAGAGATGAATACACCAAGCAGACTCAGAAGGATCTAGGTTGCAGTAGGTACCGGGAGATGAAGAAGCTTGCACATGATAGAGTAGCAGGGAGAGGTGCATCAAACCAGTCTAAGGACGGAAGACCACAACAACAACCACAACAACAACAGTGTAATGGACGAAATGCGATGATTCCGAGTTCGTAATAACCTTACCAACAAAGATATGCCTATGAGGGAGGAGCTTACTGCAACATCTCTCAGAAATACTTCACATAGGGTAATGGAGGAAACGCGATGATTCTGGCTTTGTAGTAACCATAACAACAAAGAGAAGCAAATGAGTGAAAAGCTTTCTGCAGCTTCTCTCAGAAATACTGTATATAGGGTAAAGGGTGAAGTGCGATGTTTCTGGCTTCATAGTAACCATACCAACAAAGACTTGCAAAGGAGGGAGGAACTTTCTGTAGCTTCTCTCAGAAATATTTCACATAGGGTAATGCATGAAACGTGATGATTCTGTCTGTGTAGTAATCATACCAACAATTAGACGCAAATGAGGGAGGAGCCTTCTGTGGCTCCTCTCATAAATACTTCACACCAGGTAATGGATGAAGTGTAATGATAGTGTCTGTGTACTAATCATACCAACAAACAGATGCAAGTGAGGGAGAAGCTTTCTGCAGCTTCTCTCAGAATTACATCAAATAGGGTAGTGGACAAAATGCGATTCTTGTGGCTTTGTAGTAACCATACCAACATAGTGACACAAATGAGGGAGTAGCTTTCTGTGGCTTCTCTCATAAATACTTGACATCAGGTAAAAGATGAAAAGTCGTGATTGTGTCTGTGTACTAATCATACCAACATACAGATGCAAGTGAGGGAGGAGCTTTCTGAAGCTACTCTCTGAAATACTTCACATAGGGTAATGAATGAAATGCGATTATTCTGGCTTTGCAGTAACCATACCAACAAAGAGACGCAAATAAGAGAGGAGCTTTCGGTGGCTTCTATAATAAATACCTCACATCAGTTAATGGATGAAATGTAATGATCTTTTCTGTGTAACAATCAAACCAAAAAAGAGATGCAAGTTAGGGAGGATCTTCCAACAACTTCTCTCAGAAATACTTCACTTAAGGTAACGGATGAAATGCAATGATTCTGGCTTTCTAGTGACCATACACAAAAAAAGAAACTCAAATGGGTGATGAGTTTTCTGTAGCTCACCCTCAGAAATACTTCACATCAGGTAATGGATGAGATGTAATGATTGTGTCTGTGTACTAATCATACCAATAAAAGATGCAAGTGAGGGATGAGCTTTCTGCAGCTTTTCTCTGAAATACATCAAATAGGGTAATAGATGAAATGCAATGATTCTGGCTTAGTAGTAAACTTACCAACAAATGCACGCAAATGTGGGGGTGCTTTCTGTAGCTTCCCTCAGAAATACTCCATATCATGTAATGGGTGAAATGTAATGATTGTGTCTGTGTACTAATCATACCAACTACCAGATGCAAGTGAGGGAGGAGCTTTCTGTAGCGTCCCTCAGAACTACTTCACATCAGGAAATGGATGAATGTGTCTGTTTAATCAAACCAACAAAGAGATGCAAGTGAGGGAGGAGCTTTCAGCATCTTCACTCTGAAATACTTCACATATGCTAATGGATGAAATGAGATTATTTTCGCTTTGTAGTAACCATACCAACAAAGAGACGTAAACGAGGGGGGAGTGGGCGGAGCGTCCTGCAGCTTCTCTCAGTAATAGTTCACATAGGGTAATAGATTAAATGCGAGGGTCTGGCTTTGTAGTAACTATACAAACAAACAAACACAAATGAGGGTGGAGCTTTCTGTAGCCTCCCTCAGAAATACTTCACAACAGGTAATGGATGAAATGTAATGATTGTGTCTGTGTACTAATCATACCAACACAGAGATGCAAGTGAGGGAGGAGCTTCCGGCAGCTTCACTCAGAAATACTTCACATAGGGTAATAGATGAAATGCGATGATTCTGGGCTTGTAGTAACCGTACCAACAAACAAACACAAGAACGGGTGGAGTTTTCTGTAGCATCCCACAGAAGTATTTCAGATCAGGTAAGGGATGAAATGTAACCATAGTGTCTGTGTTGTAATTTTACCAACAAACAGATGCAAGGGAGAGAGGAGCATACTACAGCTTGTCTCAGAAATACTTCACATAGGGTAGTAGATGAAATGCGATGTTTCTGGCTTTGTAGTAACCATACCAACAAACAAATCCAAATGAGGGAGGAGCTTTCTGTAGCTTCCCTCAGAAATACCCCCATATCAGGTAATGGATGAAATGTAATGATTGTGTCTGTGTACTAATCATACCAACAAACACATGCAAATGAGGGAGGAGCATTATGTAGCTTCTGTCAGAAATCCTTCGCATCAGGAAATGGATGAAATGTAATGATTGTGCCTGTTTAATCAAATTAACAAACAGATGCAAGTGAGGGACGAGCTTTCAGCATCTTCTCTCTGAAATATATCACATAGGGTAATAATTATAATGCGATGATTTTGCCTTTGGAGTTACCAGGCCAACAAACAAACGCAAATGATGGGGGAGCTTTCTGTAGCTATACTCTGAAATACTTCACATAGGGTAAAGGTGAAATGTGACGATTCTGGTTTTGTAGTAACCATACCAACAATCAAACACAAATGAGGGAGGAGCTTTCCGATGCTTCCGTCAGAAATGCTTCATACCAGGTAATGGATGAAGCGTAATGATAGTGTCTGTGTACTAATCATACCAACAAACAGATGCAAGTGAGGGAGAAGCTTTCTGCTGCTTCTCTCAGAAATACATCAAATAGGGTAGTGGACAAAATGCGATTATTGTGGCTTTGTAGTAACCATACCAACATAGTGACACAAATGAGGGAGTAGCTTTCTGTACCTTCCCTCATTAATACTTCACATCATGTAATGGATGAACTGTAATGATTGTGTCTGTGTACTAATCATACCAACAAACAGATGCAAGTGAGGGAGAAGCTTTCTGCAGCTACTCTCTGAAATACTTTACATAGGGTAATGATTGAAATGCGATTATTCTGGCTTTGCAGTAACCATACCTTCAAAGAGATGCAAATAGGGGAGGAGCTTTCAGTGGCTTCTATAATAAATACCTCACATCAGTTAATGGATGAAATGTAATGATCGTTCCTGTGTACTAATCATACCAAAAAAGAGATGCTAGTGAGGGAGGATCTTCCAGCAGCTTCTCTCAGAATTAGTCCACTTAAGGTAACAGATGAAATGCGATGATTCTGGCTTTGTAGTAACCATACCAACAAACGAACTCAAATGGGGGAGGAGTTTGCTGTAGCTTCCCTCAGAAATACTACATATCAGGTTATGGATGAGATGTAATGATTGTGTTTGTGTACTAATCATACGAAAAAAATGCAAGTGAGGGAGGAACTTTCTGCAGCTTCTATCAGAGATACTTCACATAGGGTAATAGATGAAATGCGATGATTCTGGGCTTCTAGTATCCATACAAACAAACAAACACAAGTGCAGGTGGAGCTTTCTGTAGCATCCCACAGAAATATTTCACATCAGGTAAGGGATGAAATGTAACCATAGTGTCTGTATAGTAATCTTACCAACATACAGAGCAAGTGAGGGAGGAGCTATCTGCTGCTCCTCTATGAAATACCTCACTTAGGGTAATAGATAAAATGCAATGATTCTGGCTTTGAAGTAACCATACCAACTAACAAATGCAAATTAGGGAGCAGCTTTCTGTAGCATCCCTCAGAAATACTTCACATCATCTAGTAAATGAAATTTAATGTTTGTGTATGTGTACTAATAATACCAACAAACAGATGCAAGTGAGAGAAGAGCTTTCCACAACTTCTCTCTGAAATATATCACATAGAGTAATAAATGAAATGCGATGATTCTGGTTTTGTAGTAACCATAAAAAAAAACAAACGCAAAAGACACTTGAGCCTTCTGTAGCTTCTCTCAGGAATAATTCACATAGGGTAATAGATGAAATGCGATGATTCTGGCTTTGTAGTAATAATACCAACCAACAAACGCAAATGATTGAGGAGCTTGCTGTAGCCCCCCTCAGAAATACTTCACATCAGGTAATGGATGAAATGAAGTGATTGTGTCTGTGTAATAATCATAACAAGAAACAGATGTAGGTGAGGGATGAGCTTTCTGCAGCTTCCCTCATAAATACTTCACATCCGGTAATGGATGAAAAGTAATGATTGTGTCTGTGTACTAATCATACCATAAACAGATGCAAGTGAGGGAAGAGCTTTCTGCAGCTTCCCTCAGAAATACTTCACATCAGGTAATGTATGTTATGTAATGAGTGTGTGTGTGTATTAATCATTATAACAAAGAAATGCAAGTGAGGGTGGAGCTTTCTGCAGCTCCATGCTGAAATACATCACATAAAGTAATAGATGAATTGCGATGATTCTGGCTTTGTAATAACCATAGCAAAAAACTAAAGCAAATGAGTGAGTAGCTTTCTGTAGCTATTCTCAGAAATATATCTCATGGGGTAATAGATGAAATGCGATGATTCTGGCTTTGTAGTAACCATACCAACAAACAAACGCAAATAACACTTGAGCTTCCTGTAGCTTTATTTAGAAATATTTCACATAGGGTAATAGATGAAATGCGATGACACTATATTTGTAGTAACCATACCAACAAACAAACGCAACTGTGAGAGGAGCTTTCTGTAGCTCCATTGAGAAATATTTCACATCAGGTAATGGATGAAATGTAATGATTGTGTCTGTGTACTAATCGTAACAACAAACAGATGCAAATGTGGGAGGAGCTTTCTGCAGCTTCTCTGAGAAATACCTCACATCCGGTAATGGATGAAATGTAATTATTGTGTCTGTGTACTCATCATACCATAAATGATGCAAATGAGGGATGAGCTTTCTGCAGCTTTTCCCTGAAATACATCACATAGGGTAATAGATGAAATGCGATGATTCCGGCTTTGTAGTAACCATACCAACAAAGAAACACAAATGAGGGTTGTGCTTTCTGTAGCTTCCCTCAGAAATATTTCACATCAGTTAATGGATGAAATGCAATGATTGTGTCTGTGTACTAATCATACCATAAACAGAAGCAAATGAGGGATGAGCTTTCTGCAGCTTTCCTCTGAAATACATCACATAGGGTAATAGATGAAATGCGATGATTCTGGCTTTGTAGTAACCATACCAACCAACAAACGCAACTGAGGGAGGATTTTATTGTAGCTTCACTCAGAAATGCTTCCCATCAGGTAATGGATGAAATGTAATGATTGTGTCAGTTTACTGATCAGAACAACAAACAAATGCAATGAGTGAAGAGCTTTCTGCAGCTTCCCTCAGAAATACTTCACATCAGGTAATGGACAAAATGTGATGATTGTGTCTGTGTATTAATCATTCCAACAAACAGATGCAAGTGAGGGAGGAGCTTTCTGCAGCTTCTTTCTGAAATACATCACATTAGGTAATAGACGAAGTGCGATGATTCTGCCATTGTAGTAACCATACCTACAAACAAACGCAAAGGAGTGAGAAGCTTTCTGTAGCTTCCCTGAGAAATACTTCTCATCAGGTAATGGACGAAATGTGATGATTGAGTCTGTGTATTAATCATTAAAACAAACAGCTGCAAGTGAGGGAAGAGCTTTCTGCAGCTTTTATTTGAAATACATCGCATAGGGAAATAGATGAAATGCAGTGATTCTGGTTTTGAGTTAAACATACCAACAAATAAACGCAAACGGGAGTGGAGCTTTCTGTAGCTTCCCTCAGAAATATTACACATCAGGTAATGAATGAAATGTTATGATTGTGTCTGTATACTAATCATAACAACAAACAGGTGCAAGTGAGGGATGAGGATTCTGCAGCTTCTCTCTCAAATACATCACACAGTGTAATGGAGGAAATGCTTTGAATCTTGGTTTGTAGTAACCATAATACAAACAAATGCAAATGAGGGGGGAGCTTTCTGTAGCTTCCCTCAGAATTACTGCACATCAAGTAATAAATGAAATGTAATTATTTTGGCTGAGTACTAATCATTCCAACAAACAGATGCAAATGAGGGATGAGCTTTCTGCAACTTTTCTCTGAAATACATCACATGGGGTAATAGATGAATTGCAATGATTTTGGCTTTGTAGAAACCATACCAAAATCAAACGCAAATTAATGAGTAGCTTTCTGTAGCTATTCTCAGAAATACTTCACATAGGGTGATAGATTAAATGCGATAATTCCTTCTTTATAGTAACCATTTCAACAAACAAACGCAAATGAGGGAGGATCTTCCTGTAGCTTCCGTCAGAAATACTTCACATCAGGTAATGGACAAAATGTAATGATTGTGTCTGTGTACTAATGGTACCAACAATCAGATGGAAGTGAGGGAGGAGATTTCTGCAGTCTCTCTCTGAATTACATCACATGGGGTAATAGATGAAATGAGATAATTCTGGCTTTGTAGTAACGATACCAGCCAACAAACGCATCTGAGGGAGGATCTTTCTGCAGTTTCCCTCAGAAATACCTCACATCAGGTAATGGATGAAATGTAATGACTGTGTCTGTGTATTAATCATTCCAAAAAACAGATGCAAGTGAGGGAGGAGCTTTCTGCAGCTTCCTTCTGAACGATATCACATTAGGTAATAGATGAAATGCGATGGTTCTGCCATTGTAGTAACCATACCTACAAACAAATGCAAAGGAGTGAGGAGCTTTCTGTAGCTTCCCTGAGAAATACTTCAATCAGGTAATGGACGAAATGTGATGATTGTGTCTGTGTATTAATGATTCCAACAAACAGATGCAAGTGAGGGAGGAGCTTTCTGCAGGTTCTCTCTGAAGTACATTACATAGGGTAATGGATGAAATGCAATGATTCTGACTTCGTAATAACCATTCCAACAAACAAACGCAAATGAGGGAGGAGCTTTCTGTAGTTCCCCTCAGAAATACTTCACATCAGGTAATGGACGAAATGTAATGATTGTGTCTGTGTACTAATGGCGCCATCAATCATATGGAAGTGAGGGAGGAGATTTCTGCAGTCTCTCTCTGAAATACATCACATGGGCTAATAGATAAATGCGATAATTCTGGCTTTGTAGTAACCATACCAGCAAAAATACGCATCTGAGGGAGGATCTTTCTGTAGTTTCCCTCAGAAATACTTCACATCAGGTAATGGATGAAATGTAATGATTGTGTCTGTGTATTAATCATTCCAAAAAACAGATGCAAGTGTGGGATTAGCATTCTGCAGCTTCTTTCTGAAAAACATCACATTAGGTAATAGATGAATTGCGATGATTCTGGCATTGTAGTAACCATACCTACAAACAAACGCAAAGGAGTGAGAAGCTTTCTGTAGCTTCCCTGAGAAATACTTCACATCAGGTAATGGACGAAATGTGATGATTGTGTCTGTGTATTAATCATTCCAACAAACAGTTGCAAGTGAGGGAAGAGCTTTCTGCAGCTTTTATTTGAAATACATCACATAGGGTAATAGATAAAATGCAATGATTCTGGTTTTGAGTTAAACATACCAACAAACAAACGCAAATGGGAGTGGAGCTTTCTGTAGCTTCCCTCAGAAATATTTCACATCAGGTAATGGATGAAATGTTATGATTGTGTCTGTATACTAATCATAACAACAAACAGGTGCAAGTGAGGGATGAGGATTCTGCAGCTTCTCTCTCAAATACATCACATAGTGTAATGGAGGAAATGCTTTGAATCTGGGTTTGTAGTAACCATAATACAAACAAACGCAAATGAGGGGGCAGCTTTCTGTAGCTTCCCTCAGAATTACTGCACATCAAGTAATTAATGAAATGTAATTATTTTGGCTGAGTACTAATCATTCCAACAAACAGATGCAAATGAGGGATGAGCTTTCTGCAGCTTTTCTCTGAAATACATCACATGGGGTAATAGATGAATTGCAATGATTCTGTCTTTGTAGTAACCATACCAAAATCAAATGCAAATTAATGAGTAGCTTTCTGTAGCTATTCTCAGAAATACTTCACATAGGGTGATAGATGAAATGCGATAATTCTTTCTTTATAGTAACCATTTCAACAAACAAACGCAAATGAGGGACGATCTTCCTGTAGCTTCCGTCAGAAATACTTCACATCAGGTAATGGACAAAATGTAATGATTGTGTCTGTGTACTAATGGTACCAACAATCAGATGGAAGTGAGGGAGGAGATTTCTGCAGTCTCTCTCTGAAATATATCACATGGGGTAATAGATCAAATGAGATAATTCTGGCTTTGTTGTAACGATACCAGCCAACAAACGCATCTGAGGGAGGATCTTTCTGCAGTTTCCCTCAGAAATACCTCACATCAGGTAATGGACGAAATGTAATGATTGTGTCTGTGTATTAATCATTCCAAAAAACAGATGCAAGTGTGGGAGGAGCATTCTGCAGCTTCTTTCTGAAATACATCACATTAGGTAATAGATGAAATGTGATGATTCTGGTTTTGTAGTAACCATACCTACAAACAAACACAAAGGAGTGAGGAGGCTTCTGTAGCATCCCTGAGAAATAATTCACACCATGTAATGGTTGAAATGTATTGATCGTGTCTGTGTACTAATCATACCAACAAACAGATGCAAGTGAGGGAGAAGCTTTCTGCGGTTTCCCTCTGAAATACATCACATAGGGTAATGGATGAAATGCAATGATTCTGACTTCGTAGTAACCATTCCAACAAACAAACGCAAATGAGGGAGGAGCTTTCTGTAGCTTCCCTCAGAAATATTTCACATCAGGTAATGGACCAAATGTAATGATTGTGTCTTAGTACAAATCATATCAACATACAGAGGAAGTGAGGGAGGAGCTTTCTGCTGCTCCTCTCTGAAATACCTCACATAGGGTAATAGATAAAATGCAATGATTCTGGCTTTGTAGTAGCCATAGCAATAAACACATGCAAATGACGGGGAGTTTTCTGTAGCTATACTCCGAAATACTTCACAGAGGGTAATAGATGAAATGCGATGATTCTGGCTTCGTAGTAACCATACCAACAAACAAATGCAAATTAGGGAGGAGCTTTCTGTAGCATCCCTCAGAAATACTTCACATCATGTAATAAATGAAATGTAATGTTTGTGTCTGTGAACTAATCATACAACAAACAGATGCAAGTGAAGTAGGAGCTCTCTGCCACTTCTCTCTGAAATACATCACATTGGGTAATAAATGAAATGAGATGATTCTGGCTTTGTAGTAACCTTACCAACAAACAAATGCAAATCAGGGTGCTGCTTTCAGACCATATTTGAGAAATACTTCACATCATCTAGTAAATGAAATTTAATGTTTGTGTATGTGTACTAATAATACCATCTAACACATGCAAGTGAGGGAAGAGCTTTCTGCAACTTCTCCCTGAAGTACACCACAAAGAGTAATAAATGAAATTCAATGATTCTGGTTTTGTAGTAAGGATACCAATGAACAGATGCAAGTGAGGAAGGAGTTTTCTGCAGCTTCTCTCTGAAATACATCACATAGGGTAATGGATGAAATGCAATGAGTCTGGCTTTGTAGTAACCATACCAACTAACAAACGCAAATGAGGGAGGAGCTTTCTATAGCTTCCTTCAGAAATATTTTACATCAGGTAATGGATGAAATGTAATGATTGTGTCGGTGTACTAATCATACCAACAAACAGATGCAAATGACCGAGGAGCTTTCTGGTGCTTCTATCTGAAATACATCACATAGGGTAAAAAATGAAATCAGATGATTCTGGCTTTGTAATAACCAGCCCAACAAACTAACGCAAATGAGGGAGGAGCATTTTGTGTCTATTCTCAGAAATACTTCACATAGTGTAATAGATGAAATGCAATGATTCTGGCTTTGTAATAACCATATCAACAAACTAACGCAAATGAGGTAAGAGTTTTCTGTAGCTATTCTCAGAAATACATCACATGGGATGATAGATGAAATACGATGATTCTGGCTTTGTAGTAACCATACCAACAAACTAAACGCAAATGACACTTGAGCTTTCTGTAGCTTATTTAGAAATACTTCACATAGGGTAATAAATGAAATGCAATGATTCTGGCTTTGTAGAAACCATACCATCAAGCAAACACATATGATGGGGGAGCTTTCTGTAGCTATTCTCAGAAATACTTCACATATGGTAATAGATGAAATGCGATGATTCTGGCTTTGTAGTGACCATACCAACAAACTAAATGCAAATGACACTTAAGCTTTCTGTAGCATTTTTTAGAAATACTTCACATATGGTAATAGACGAAATGCGATGATTCTGGTTTTGTAGTAACCATAGCAAAATATAAATGCAACTGAGGGAGGAGCTTTCTGTAGCCCCCCTCGGAAATACTTCACATCAGGTAATGGATGAAGTGCAGTGATTGTGTCTGTGTACTATTCATAACAAAAAACAAGTGTAAGTGAGATAAGAGCTTTCTGAAGCTTCCCTCAGAAATATTCCACATCCGGTAATGGATGAAAAGAAATGATTGTGTCTGTGTACTAATCATACCATAAACAGATGCAAGTGAGGGAACAGCTTAATGCCGCGTATCTCTGAAATACCTCACATAGGGTAATGGATGAAATGCAATGATTCTGGCTTTGTAGTAACCATACCAACCAACAAACTCAAATGAGTGAGGAGCTTTCTATAGCTTCCTTCAGAAATATTTCACATCAGGTAATGGACGAAATGTGATGATTGTGTCTATGTATTAATGATTCCAACAAACAGATGCAAGTGAGGGAGGAGCTTTCTGCAGGTTCTCCTTGAAGTACATTACATAGGGTAATGGAAGAAATGCAATGATTCTGGCTTCGTAGTAACCATTCCAACAAACAAACGCAAATGAGGGAGGAGCTTTCTGTAGCTTCCCTCAGAAATACTTCACATCAGGTAATGGACGAAATGTAATGATTGTGTCTGTGTACTAATGGTACCAACAATCAGATGGAAGTGAGGGAGGAGATTTCTGCAGTCTCTCTCTGAAATACATCACATGGGCTAATAGATAAAATGCGATAATTCTGGCTTTGTAGTAACCATACCAGCAAACATACGAATCTGAGGGAGGATCTTTCTGTAGTTTCCCTTAGAAATACTTCACATCAGATAATGGATGAAATGTAATGATTGTGTCTGTGTATTAATCATTCCAAAAAACAGATGCAAGTGTGGGAGGAGCTTTCTGCAGCTTCTTTCTGAAATACATCACATAAAGTAATAGATGAATTGCGATGATTCTGGCTTTCTAATAACCATACCAACAAACTAAAGCAAATGAGGGCGGAGCTTTCTGTAGCTATTCTCAGAAATTCATCACATGAGGTAATAGATGCTATGCGATGATTTTGGCTTTGTAGTAACCATACCAACAAATGAAACGCAAATGAGGGTTGTGCTTTCTGTAGCCTCCCTCTGAAATATTTCACATCAGATAATGGATGAAATATAATGATTGTGTCTGTGTACTAATCATAACAAAAAAAGGAGCAAGTGAGGCACGAGCTTTCTGCAGCTTCTCTCTGAGATACATCACATAGGATAATGGATGAAATGCAATAATTCTGGCTTTGTAGTAACCATTCTAACAAACAAACGCAAATGAGGGAGGAGCCTTCTGTAGATTTTTTTAGAAATATTTCACATAGGTTAATAGATGAAATGTGATGATTCTGGCTTGGTAGTAAATAAACCAACAAACAAACACAACTGAGAGAGGTGCTTACTGTAGCTCAACTCAGAAATACTTAACATCAGGTAATGGATGCAATGTAATGATTGTGTCTGTGTACTAATGATAACAACAAACAGATGCAAGTGTGGGAAGAGCTTTCTCCTGCTTCCCTCAGAAATACTTTACATCCGGCAATGGATGAAATGTAATGACTGTGTCTGTGTTCTAATCATACCATAAACAGATGCAAATGAGGGATGAACTTTCTGCAGCTATTCTCTGAAATATATCGCACAGGGTAATAGATGAAATGCGATGATTCTGGCTTTGTAGTAACCATACCAATGGACAAAACGGAAATAAGGGTGTTGCTTTCTGTACTATTCTCAGAAATACTTCACATAGGGTAATAGATGAAATGAATGATTCTGGCCTTATAGTAACCATTCCAACAAACAAATGCAAATGAGGGATGTGCTTTCTGTGGCTTCCCTCAGAAATACTTCACATTAGGTAATGGACAAAATGTAATGATTGTGTCTTTGTACTAATCATAACAACATTCAGAGCAAGTGTGGGAGGAGCTTTCTGCTGCTCCTCTATGAAATACTTCACATAGGGTAATAGATGAAATGCGATGATTCTGGCTTTGTAAAAACAATAGCAACAAACATATGCAAATTAGGGAGGAGCTTTCTGTAGCATCCCTCAGAAGTACTTCACATCATGTAATAAATGAAATGTAATGTTAGTGTATGTGTACTAATAATACCAACGAACAGAGGCAAGTGAGGGAAGAGCTTTCCACAACTTCTCTCTGAAATATATCACATAGAGTAATAAATGAATGCGATGATTCTGGTTTTGTAGTAAGAATACCAACAAACAGATGCAAGTGAGGGAGGAGCTTTCTGCAGCTTCTCTCTGAAATACATCACATAGGTTAATAGATGAAATGCGATTATTCTGGTTTTGTAGTAACCATAAAAACAGACAAACGCAAATGACAATTCAGCCTTCTGTAGCTTTTGTCAGGAATACTTCACATAGAGTAATAGATGAAATGCGATGTTTCTCGCTTTGTAGTCATAATACCAACAAACAAACGCAAGTGATTGAGAAGCTTGCTGTAGCCCCCCTCAGAAATACTTCACGTCAGGTAATGGATGAAATGAAATGATTGTGTCTGTGTACTAATCATAACAACAAACAGATGTAGGTGATGGATGAGCTTTCTGCAGGTTTCCTCATAAATACTTCACATCGGGTAATGGATGAAAAGTAATGATTGTGTCTGTGTACTAATCATACCATAAACAGATGCAAGTGAGGGAAGAGCTCTCTGCAGCTTCCCTCAGAAGTACTTCACATCAGGTAATGTATGATATGTAATGAGTGTGTGTGTGTATTAATCACTATAACAAACAGATGCAAGTGAGGGTGGAGCTTTCTGCAGCTCCATGCTGAAATACATCACATAAAGTAATAGATGAATTGCGATGATTCTGGCTTTGTAATAACCATAGCAAAAAACTAAAGCAAATGAGGGAGTAGCTTTCTGCAGCTATTCTCAGAAATACATCTCATGGGGTAATAGATGAAATGCGATGATTCTGGCTTTGTAGTAACCATACCAACAAACAAATGCAAATGACACTTGAGCTTCCTGTAGCTTTATTTAGAAATATTTCACATAGGGTAATAGATGAAATGCGATGACACTATATTTGTAGTAACCATACCAACAAACTAACGCAACTGAGAGAGGAGCTTTCTGTAGGTCCCCTGAGAAATATTTCACATCAAGTAATGGATGAAATGTAATGATTGTGTCTGTGTACTAATCTAAACAACAAACAGGTACAAGTGTGGGAAGAGCTTTCTGCAGCTTCCCTGAGAAATACTTCACATCAGCTAATCGATGAAATGCAATGATTGTGTCTGTGTAGTAATCGTACCATAAACAGAAGCAAATGAGGGATGAGCTTTCAGCAGCTTTTCTCTGAAATACATCACATAGGGTAATAGAGGAAATGCGATGATACTGGCTTTGTAGTAACCATACAAAACCAACATACGCAAATGAGGGAGGAGTTTATTGTAGCTTCACTCACAAATACTTCACATCAGGTAATGGACGAAATGTGATGATTGTGTCTGTGTATTAATCATTCCAACAAACAGATGCAAGTGAGGGAGGAGCTTTCTGCAGCCTCTTTCTGAAATACATCACATTAGGTAATAGACGAAATGCGATGATTCTGGCATTGTAGTAACCATACATACAAACAATCGCAAAGGAGTGAGGAGCTTTCTGTAGCTTAGCCGAGAAATACTTCACATCAGGTAATGGACGAAATGTAATGATTGTGTCTGTGTACTAATGTTAGCAACAATCAGATGGAAGTGAGGGAGGAGATATTTTCAGTTTCTCTCTGAAATACATCAAATGGGGTAATTGTTAAAATGCGATAATTCTGGCTTTGTAGTAACCATACCAGCCAACAAAAGCATCTGACGGAGGATCTTTCTGTAGTCTCCCTCAGAAATACTTAACACCGGGTAATGGATGAAATGTAATATTTGTGTCTGTGTATTAATCATTCCAAAAAACAGATGCAAGTGAGGGAGGAGGTTTCTGCAACTTCTCCCTGAAATACATCACAAACAGTAATAAATGAAATGCAACGATTCTGGTTTTGTAGTATGAATACCAACAAACAGATGCAAGTGAGGGAGGAGCTTTCTGCAGCTTCTCTCAGAAATACATCTCATGGGGTAATAGATGAAATGCGATGATTCTGGCTTTGTAGTAACCATACCAACAAACAAACGCAAATAACACTTGAGCTTCCTGTAGCTTTATTTAGAAATATTTCACATAGGGTAATAGATGAAATGCGATGACACTATATTTGTAGTAACCATACCAACAAACAAACGCAACTGTGAGAGGAGCTTTCTGTAGCTACCCTGAGAAATATCTCACATCAGGTAATGGATGAAATGTAATGATTGTGTCTGTGTACTAATCGTAACAACAAACAGATGCAAGTGTGGGAGGAGCTTTCTGCAGCTTCTCTGAGAAATACTTCACATCCGGTAATGGATGAAATGTAATTATTGTGTCTGTGTACTCATCATACCATAAACAGATGCAAATGAGGGATGAGCTTTCTGCAGCTTTTCTCTGAAATACATCACATAGGGTAATAGATGAAATGCGATGATTCCGGCTTTGTAATAACCATTCCAACAAAGAAACACATATGAGGGTTGTGCTTTCTGTAGCTTCCCTCAGAAATATTTCACATCAGTTAATGGCTGAAATGCAATGATTGTGTCTGTGTACTAATCATACCATAAACAGAAGCAAATGAGGGATGAGCTTTCTGCAGCTTTTCTCTGAAATACATCACATAGGGTAATAGATGAAATGCGATGATTCTGGCTTTGTAGTAACCATACCAATCAACAAACGCAACTGAGGGTGGATTTTATTGTAGCTTCACTCAGAAATGCTTCCCATCAGATAGTGGATGAAATGTAATGATTGTGTCAGTGTATTGATCAGAACAACAAACAAATGCAATGAGTGAAGAGCTTTCTGCAGCTTCCCTCAGAAATACTTCACATCAGGTAATGGACAAAATGTGATGATTGTGTCTGTGTATTAATCATTCCAACAAACAGATGCAAGTGAGGGAGGAGCTTTCTGCAGCTTCTTTCTGAAATACATCACATTAGGTAATAGACGAAGTGCGATGAGTTTGGCATTGTAGTAACCATACCTACAAACAAACGCAAAGGAGTGAGAAGCTTTCTGTATCTTCCCTGAGAAATACTTCACATCAGGTAATGGACGAAATGTGATGATTGTGTCTGTGTATTAATCATTCCAACAAACAGATGCAAGTGAGGGAAGAGCTTTCTGCAGCTTTTATTTGAAATACATCACATAGGGTAATGGATGAATTGCAATGATTCTGGCTTTGTAGTAACCATACCAAAATCAAACGCAAATTAATGAGTAGCTTTCTGTAGCTATTCTCAGAAATACTTCACATAGGGTGATAGATGAAATGCGATAATTCTTTCTTTATAGTAACCATTTCAACAAACAAACGCAAATGAGGGAGGATCTCCCAGTAGCTTCCGTCAGAAATACTTCACATCAGGTAATGGACAAAATGTAATGATTGTGTCTGTGTACTAATGGTACCAACAATCAGATGGAAGTGAGGGAGGAGATTTCTGCAGTCTCTCTCTGAAATACATCACATGGGGTAATAGATGAAATGAGATAATTCTGGCTTTGTAGTATCGATACCAGCCAACAAACGCATCTGAGGGAGGATCTTTCTGCAGTTTCCCTCAGAAATACCTCACATCAGGTAATGGATGAAATGTAATGACTGTGTCTGTGTATTAATCATTCCAAAAAACAGATGCAAGTGAGGGAGGAGCTTTCTGCAGCTTCCTTCTGAAAGACATCACATTAGGTAATAGATGAAATGCGATGATTCTGCCATTGTAGTAACCATACCTACAAACAAATGCAAAGGAGTGAGGTGCTTTCTGTAGCTTCCCTGAGAAATACTTCAATCAGGTAATGGGCGAAATGTGATGATTGTGTCTGTGTATTAATGATTCCAACAAACAGATGTAAGTGAGGGAGGAGCTTTCTGCAGGTTCTCTCCGAAGTACATTACATAGGGTAATGGATGAAATGCAATGGTTCTGACTTCGTAATAACCATTCCAACAAACAAATGCAAATGAGGGAGGAGCTTTCTGTAGCTTCCCTCAGAAATACTTCACATCAGGTAATGGACGAAATGTAATGGTTGTGTCTGTGTACTAATGGTGACATCAATCATATGGAAGTGAGGGAGGAGATTTCTGCAGTCTCTCTCTGAAATACATCACATGGGCTAATAGATAAAATGCGATAATTCTGGATTTGTAGTAACCATACCAGCAAACATACGCATCTGAGGGAGGATCTTTCTGTAGTTTCCCTCAGAAATACTTCACATCAGGTAATGGATGAAATGTAATGATTGTGTCTGTGTATTAATCGTTCCAAAAAACAGATGCAAGTGTTGGATTAGCATTCTGCAGCTTCTTTCTGAAATACATCACATTAGGTAATAGATGAATTGCGATGATTCTGGCATTGTAGTAACCATACCTACAAACAAACGCAAAGGAGTGAGAAGCTTTCTGTAGCTTCCTTGAGAAATACTTCACATCAGGTAATGGACGAAATGTGATGATTGTGTCTGTGTATTAATCATTCCAACAAACAGATGCAAGTGAGGGAAGAGCTTTCTGCAGCTTTTATTTGAAATACATCACATAGGGTAATAGATGAAATGCAATGATTCTGGCTTTGTAGTAGCCATAGCAATAAACACATGCAAATGACGGGGAGTTTTCTGTAGCTATACTAGGAAATATTTCACAGAGGTTAATAGATGAAATGCGATGATTCTGGCTTCGTAGTAACCATACCAACAAACAAATGCAAATTAGGGAGGAGCTTTCTGTAGCATCCCACAGAAATACTTCACATCATGTAATAAATGAAATGTAATGTTTGTGTCTGTGAACTAATCATACAACAAACACATGCAAGTGAAGTAGGAGCTTTCTGCCACTTCTCTCTGAAATACATCACATTGGGTAATAAATGAAATGGGATGATTCTGGCTTTGTAGTAACCTTACCAACAAACAAATGCAAATTAGGGAGCTGCTTTCAGACCATATTTGAGAAATACTTCACATCATCTAGTAAATGAAATTTAATGTTTGTGTATGTGTACTAATAATACCATCAAACACATGCAAGTGAGGGAAGAGCTTTCTGCAACTTCTCCCTGAAGTACACCACAAAGAGTAATAAATGAAATTCAATGATTCTGGTTTTGTAGTAAGGATACCAATGAACAGATGCAAGTGAGGCAGGAGCTTTCTGCAGCTTATCTCTGAAATACATCACATAGGGTAATGGATGAAATGCAATGATTCTGGCTTTGTAGTAACCATACCAACTAACAAACGCAAATGAGGGAGGAGCTTTCTATAGCTTCCTTCAGAAATATTTTACATCAGGTAATGGATGAAATGTAATGATTGTGTCGGTGTACTAATCATACCAACAAACAGATGCAAATGACCGAGGAGCTTTCTGGTGCTTCTATCTGAAATACATCACATAGGGTAAAAAATGAAATCAGATGATTCTGGCTTTGTAGTAACCATACCAACAAACTAAACGCAAATGACACTTGAGCTTTCTGTAGCTTATTTAGAAATACTTCACATAGGGTAATAAATGAAATGCAATGATTCTGGCTTTGTAGAAACCATACCATCAAGCAAACACATATGATGGAGGAGCTTTCTGTAGCTATTCTCAGAAATTCTTCACATATGGTAATAGATGAAATGCGATGATTCTGGCTTTGTAGTGACCATACCAACAAACTAAATGCAAATGACACTTAAGCTTTCTGTAGCATTTTTTAGAAATACTTCACATATGGTAATAGACGAAATGCAATGATTCTGGTTTTGTAGTAACCATACCAAAATATAAATGCAACTGAGGGAGGAGCTTTCTGTAGCCCCCCTCGGAAATACTTCACATCAGGTAATGGATGAAATGCTGTGATTGTGTCTGTGTACTATTCATAACAAAAAACAAGTGTAAGTGAGATAAGAGCTTTCTGAAGCTTCCCTCAGAAATATTCCACATCTGGTAATGGATGAAAAGAAATGATTGTGTCTGTGTACTAATCATACCATAAACAGATGCAAGTGAGGGAAGAGCTTTCTGCCGCGTATCTCTGAAGTACCTCACATAGGGTAATGGATGAAATGCAATGATTCTGGCTTTGTAGTAACCATACCAACCAACAAACTCAAATGAGTGAGGAGCTTTCTATAGCTTCCTTCAGAAATATTTCACATCAGGTAATGGACGAAATGTGATGATTGTGTCTATGTATTAATGATTCCAACAAACAGATGCAAGTGAGGGAGGAGCTTTCTGCAGGTTCTCCTTGAAGTACATTACATAGGGTAATGGATGAAATGCAATGATTCTGGCTTCGTAGTAACCATTCCAACAAACAAACGCAAATGAGGGAGGAGCTTTCTGTAGCTTCCCTCAGAAATACTTCACATCAGGTAATGGACGAAATGTAATGATTGTGTCTGTGTATTAATCATTCCAAAAAACAGATGCAAGTGTGGGAGGAGCTTTCTGCAGCTTCTTTCTGAAATACATCACATAAAGTAATTGATGAATTGCGATGATTCTGGCTTTGTAAAAACCATAGCAACAAACTAAAGCAAATGAGGGCGGAGCTTTCTGTAGCTATTCTCAGAAATTCATCACATGAGGTAATAGATGCAATGCGATGATTTTGGCTTTGTAGTAACCATACCAACAAATGAAATGCAAATGAGGGTTGTGCTTTCTGTAGCCTCCCTCTGAAATATTTCACATCAGGTAATGGATGAAATATAATGATTGTGTCTGTGTACTAATCATAACAAAAAAAGGAGCAAGTGAGGCACGAGCTTTCTGCAGCTTCTCTCTGAGATACATCACATAGGATAATGGATGAAATGCAATGATTCTCTCTTTGTAGTAACCATTCTAACAAACAAACGCAAAAGAGGGAGGAGCCTTCTGTAGATTTTTTTTAGAAATATTTCACATAGGTTAATAGATGAAATGTGATGATTCTGGCTTGGTAGTAAATAAACCAACAAACAAACACAACTGAGAGAGGTGCTTACTGTAGCTCAACTCAGAAATACTTCACATCAGGTAATGGATGCAATGTAATGATTGTGTCTGTGTACTAATGATAACAACAAACAGATGCAAGTGTGGGAAGAGCTTTCTCCTGCTTCCCTCAGAAATACTTTACATCCAGTAATGGATGAAATGTAATGACTGTGTCTGTGTACTAATCATACCATAAACAGATGCAAATGAGGGATGAACTTTCTGCAGCTATTCTCTGAAATATATCGCACAGGGTAATAGATGAAATGCGATGATTCTGGCTTTGTAGTAACCATACCAATGGACAAAACAGAAATAAGGGTGTTGCTTTCTGTACTATTCTCAGAAATACTTCACAAAGGGTAATAGATGAAATGAATGATTCTGGCCTTATAGTAACCATTCCAACAAACAAATGCAAATGAGGGATGTGCTTTATGTGGCTTCCCTCAGAAATACTTCACATCAGGTAATGGACAAAATGTAATGATTGTGTCTTTGTACTAATCATAACAACATACAGAGCAAGTGTGGGAGGAGCTTTCTGCTGCTCCTCTATGAAATACTTCACATAGGGTAATAGATGAAATGCGATGATTCTGGCTTTGTAAAAACAATAGCAACAAACAAATGCAAATTAGGGAGGAGCTTTCTGTAGCTTTCCTCAGAAGTACTTCACATCATGTAATAAATGAAATGTAATGTTAGTGTATGTGTACTAATAATACCAACGAACAGAGGCAAGTGAGGGAAGAGCATTCCACAACTTCTCTCTGAAATATATCACATAGAGTAATAAATGAAATGCGATGATTCTGGTTTTGTAGTAAGAATACCAACAAACAGATGCAAGTGAGGGAAGAGCTTTCTGCAGCTTCTCTCTGAAATACATCACATAGGTTAATAGATGAAATGCGATTATTCTGGTTTTGTAGTAACCATAAAAACAGACAAACGCAAATGACACTTCAGCCTACTGTAGCTTTTGTCAGGAATACTTCACATAGAGTAATAGATGAAATGCGATATTTCTCGCTTTGTAGTTATAATACCAACAAACAAACGCAAGTGATTGAGAAGCTTGCTGTAGCCCCCCTCAGAAATACTTCACGTCAGGTAATGGATGAAATGAAATGATTGTGTCTGTGTACTAATCATAACAACAAACAGATGTAGGTGATGGATGAGCTTTCTGCAGGTTTCCTCATAAATACTTCACATCGGGTAATGGATGAAAAGTAATGATTGTGTCTGTGTACTAATCATACCATAAACAGATGCAAGTGAGGGAAGAGCTCTCTGCAGCTTCCCTCAGAAGTACTTCACATCAGGTAATGTATGATATGTAATGAGTGTGTGTGTGTATTAATCACTATAACAAACAGATGCAAGTGAGGGTGGAGCTTTCTGCAGCTCCATGCTGAAATACATCACATAAAGTAATAGATGAATTGCGATGATTCTGGCTTTGTAATAACCATAGCAAAAAACTAAAGCAAATGAGGGAGTAGCTTTCTGCAGCTGTTCTCAGAAATACATCTCATGGGGTAATAGATGAAATGCGATGACACTATATTTGTAGTAACCATACCAACAAACTAACGCAACTGAGAGAGGAGCTTTCTGTAGGTCCCCTGAGAAATATTTCACATCAGGTAATGGATGAAATGTAATGATTGTGTCTGTGTACTAATCTAAACAACAAACAGATGCAAGTGTGGGAAGAGCTTTCTGCAGCTTCCCTGAGAAATACTTCACATCAGCTAATGGATGAAATGCAATGATTGTGTCTGTGTAGTAATCGTACCATAAACAGAAGCAAATGAGGGATGAGCTTTCAGCAGCTTTTCTCTGAAGTACATCACATAGGGTAATAGAGGAAATGCGATGATACTGGCTTTGTAGTAACCATACAAAACCAACATACGCAAATGAGGGAGGATTTTATTGTAGCTTCACTCACAAATACTTCACATCAGGTAATGGACGAAATGTGATGATTGTGTCTGTGTATTAATCATTCCAACAAACAGATGCAAGTGAGGGAGGAGCTTTCTGCAGCTTCTTTCTGAAATACATCACATTAGGTAATAGACGAAATGCGATGATTCTGGCATTGTAGTAACCATACCTACAAACAAACGCAAAGGAGTGAGGAGCTTTCTGTAGCTTCCCTGAGAAATACTTCACATCAAGTAATGGACGAAATGTGATGATTGTGTGTGTGTATTAATCATTCCAACAAACAGATGCAAGCGAGCTAAGAGCTTTCTTTAGCTTTAATTTGAAATACGTCACATAGGGTAATAGATGAAATGCAATGATTCTGGTTTTGAGTTAAACATACCTACAAACAAACGCAAATGGGGGAGGAGCTTTCTGTAGCTTCAATCAGAAATATTTCACATCAGGTAATGGATGAAATGTTATGATTGTGTCTGTATGCTAATCATAACAACAAACAGGTGCAAGTGAGGGGTGAGGATTCTGCAGCTTCTCTCTAAAATACATCACCTAGTGTACTGGACGAAATGCTTTGAATCTGGGTTTGTAGTAACCATAAAACAAACAAACGCAAATGAGGGGGGAGCTTTCTGTAGCTTAAATCAGAATTACTTCACATCAAGTAATAAATGAAATGTAATGATTTTGGCTGTGTACTAATCATTCCAACAAACAGATGCAAATGAGGGATGAGCTTTCTGCAGCTTTTCTCTAAAATACATCACATGGGGTAATAGACGAAATGCAATGATTCTGGCGTTGTGGTAACCATACCAAATACAAATGCAAATTAAAGAGTAGCTTCCTGTAGCTATTCTCAGAAATACTTCACATAGGGTAATAGATTAAATGCGATAATTCCTTCTTTATAGTAACCATTTCAACAAACAAACGCAAATGAGGGAGGATCTTCCTGTAGCTTCCGTCAGAAATACTTCACATCAGGTAATGGACGAAATGTAATGATTGTGTCTGTGTATTAATCATTCCAAAAAACAGATGCAAGTGAGGTAGGAGCTTTCTGCAGCTTCTTTCTGGAAGACATCACATTAGGTAATAGATGAAATGCGATGATTCCGTCATTGTAGTAACTATACCAACAAAGAAACGCAAATGAGGGTTGTGCTTCCTGCAGCTTCCCTCAGAAATATTTCACATCAGGTAATGGATGAAATGCAATGTTTGTGTCTGTGTACTAATCATACCATAAACAGAAGCAAATGAGGGAGGAGCTTTCTGGAGCTTTTCTCTTAAATACATAACATAGGGTAATAGATGAAATTCGATGATTCTAGATTTGTAGTAACGATACCAACAAACAAACGCAACTGAGGAAGGATTTTATTGTAGCTTCACTCAGAAATACTTCACATCAGGTAATGGATGAAATGTAATGATTGTGTCAGTGTACTGATCAGAACAACAAACAAATGCAATGAGTGAAGAGCTTTCTGCAGCTTCCCTCAGAAATACTTCACATCAGGTAATGGACAAAATGTGATGATTGTGTCTGTGTATTAATCATTCCAACAAATAGATGCAAGTGAGGGAGGACCTTTCTGCAGCTTCTTTCTGAAATACATCACATTAGGTAATAGATGAAGTGTGATGATTCTGGCATTGTAGTAACCATACATACAAACAATCGCATAGGAGTGAGGAGCTTTCTGTAGCTTAGCCGAGAAATACTTCACATCAGGTAATGGACGAAATGTAATGATTGTGTCTGTGTACTAATGTTAGCAACAATCAGATGGAAGTGAGGGAGGAGATATTTTCAGTTTCTCTCTGAAATACATCAAATGGGGTAATTGATAAAATGCGATAATTCTGGCTTTGTAGTAACCATACCAGACAACAAAAGCATCTGAGGGAGGATCTTTCTGTAGTCTCCCTCAGAAATACTTAACACCAGGTAATGGATGAAATGTAATATTTGTGTCTGTGTATTAATCATTCCAAAAAACAGATGCAAGTGAGGGAGGAGCTTTCTGCAACTTCTCCCTGAAATACATCACAAACAGTAATAAATGAAATGCAACGATTCTGGTTTTGTAGTATGAATACCAACAAACAGATGCAAGTGAGGGAGGAGCTTTCTGCAGCTTCTCTCTGAAATACATCACATAGGGTAATAGATGAAATGCGATGATTCTGGTTTTGTAGTAACCATACCAACAAATAAACGCAAATGAGGGAGGAGCTTTCTATAGCTTCCCTCAGAAATACTTCACATCAGGTAATGGTTGAAATGTAATGATTGTGTCTGTGTACTAATCATACCAACAAACATAAGCCAGTGAGTGAGGAGCTTTCTGCAGCTTCCCTCAGAAATACTTCACATAGGATAATAAATGAAATGCAACGATTCTTGCTTTGTAGTAACCATACCAACAAAGAAACTCAAATGAGGGAGATTTTCAGCAGTTTTTTCAGAAATACTTCACATTGGTTAACAGATGAAATGCGATGATTCTGGCTTTGTAGTAATAATTCCAACAAACAAACACAAATGCGGGAGGAGCTTGCTGTATCTCTCTCAGAAATACTTCACATCAGGTAACGGATGAAATGAGGTGATTGTGTCTGCCTACTAATCATAACAACAAACAGATGTAAGTGAGGGCAGAGCTTTCAGCAACTTCCCTCAGAAATACTTCACATCCGCTAATGGATCAAATGTAACGTTTGTGTCTATGTACTAATCATACTATAAACAGATGCAAGTGAGGGAAGAGCTTTCTGCAGCATTTATTTGAAATACATCACATAGGGTAATAGATGAAATGCAGTGATTCTGGTTTTGAGTTAAACATACCAACAAACAAACGCAAACGGGGGAGGAGCTTTCTGTAGCTTCCCTCAGAAATATTTCACATCACGTAATGGATGAAATGTTATGATTGTGTCTGTATACTAATCATAACAACAAACAGCTGCAAGTGAGGGATGAGGATTCTGCAGCTCCTCTCTAAAATACATCACATAGGGTAATGGACGAAATGCTTTGAATCTGGGATTGTAGTAACCATAAAACAAACAAACACAAAAGATGGGGGAGCTTTCTGTAGCTTCCCTCATAATTACTTCACATCATGTAATAAATGAAATGTAATGATTTTGGCTGTGTACTAATCATTCCAACAAACAGATGCAAATGAGGGGTGTGTTATCTGCAGCTTTTCTCTGAAATACATCACATGGGGTAATAGATGAAATGCAATGATTCTGGTTTTGTAGTAACCATACCAAAAACGAATGCAAATGAATGAGTAGAAATCTGTAGCTATTCTCAGAAATACTTCACATAGGGTAATAGATGAAATGCGATAATTCTTTCTTTATAGTAAACATTTAAATAAACAAACGCAAATGAGGGAGGATCTTTCTGTAGCTTCCGTCAGAAATACTTCACATCAGGTAATGGATGAAATGTAATGATTGTGTCTGTGTACTAATTTTACCAACAATCAGATGGTAGTGAGGGAGGAGATTCCTGCAGTCTCTCTCCGAAAACATCACATGGGGTAAAAGATGAAAAGCGATAATTCTGGGTTTGTAGTAACCATACGAGCCAACAAACTCATCTGAGGGAGGATCTTTCTGTAGTTTCCCTCAGAAATAATTCACATCAGGTAATGGATGAAATGTAATGATTGTGTCTCTGTATTAATCATTCCAAAAAACAGATGCAAGTGAGGTAGGAGCTTTCTGCAGCTTTTTTCTGAAATACATCACATTAGGTAATAGATGAAATGCGATGATTCTGGCATTGTAGTAACCATACCAACAAAAAAACGCAAATGAGGGTTGTGCTTCATGTAGCTTTCCTGAGAAATATTTCACATCAGGTAATGGATGAAATGCAATGTTTGTGTCTGTGTACTAATCATACCATAAACAGAAGCAAATGAGGGAGGAGATTTCTGCAGCTTTTCCCTTAAATACATCACATAGGGTAATAAATGAAATGCGATGATTCTGGCTTTGTAGTAACCATACCAACCAACAAACGCAACTGAGGAAGGATTTTATTGTAACTTCACTCAGAAATACTTCTCATCAGGTAATGGATGAAATGTAATGATTGTGTCTGTGTACTGATCAGAACAACAAAAACAAATGCAATGAGCGAAGAGCTTTCTGCAGCTCCTCTCAGAAATACTTCACATCAGGTAATGGACAAAATGTGATGATTGTGTCTGTGTATTAATCATTCCAACATACAGAGCAAGTGAGGGAGGAGCTTTCTGCTGCTCCTCTCTGGAATACCTCACATAGGGTAATAGGTAAAATGCGATGATTCTGGCTTTGTAGTAGCCTAGCAACAAACAAATGCAAATGACGGAGGAGCTCTCTGTAGCTATACTCAGAAATACTTCACATAGGGTAATAGATGAAATGCGATGATTCTGGCTTCATAGTAACCGTACCAACAAACAAATGCAAATTAGGGAGGAGCTTTCTGTAGCATCCCTCAGAAATACTTCACTTCATGTAATAAATGAAATGTAATATTTGTGTCTGTGTACTAATCATACAACAAAATGATGCAAGTGAAGGAGGAGCTCTCTGCAACTTCTCTCTTAAATACTTCACATTGGGTAATAAATGAAATGGGATGATTCTGGCTTTGTAGTAACTATACCAACAAACAAATGCAAATTAGGTAGCTGCTTTCAGAGCATACCTGAGAAATACTTCACATCATCTAGTAAATGAAATTTAATGTTTGTGTATTCTCAGAAATACTTCACATAGGGTAATAGATGAAATGCAATGATTCTGGCTTTGTAGTAACAATACCAACAAACAAACGCAAATGACGCTTGAGCTTTCTGTAGCTCTTTTCAGAAATACTTCACTCATGGCAAAAGATGAAATGCGATGATTCTGGCTTTGTGGTAACCATACCAACAACAAAACGCAAATGGGGGAAGAGCCCTCGCTAGCCCCCCTCAGAAATACTTAACATCAGGTGATGGATGAAATGCAGTGATTGTGTATGTGTACTAATCATACGATAAACAGATGCAAGTGAGGGAAAAGCTTTCTGCAGGTTTTTTTTCTGAAATACATCACATAGGGTAATAAATGAATTGCGAAGATTCTAGATTTGTAATAACCATACGAAGAAACAAATGCAAATGAGGGATGAGCTTTCTATAGCTATTCTCAGAAATATTTGACATAGGGTAATAGATGAAATGTGATGATTCTAACTCTGTAGTGATCATACAAACAAAGAAATGAAAATTAGGGAGAAGCTTTCAGTAGCAGCCTTCAATAATATTTCACATCATGTAATAAATGAAATGTAATGATTGTGTCTGTGTACTAATCATACCAACAAACAAACACAAATGAGGGAGGTGCTTTCTGTAGTAATCATTCCAACGAACTGATGCAAGTGAGAAAGGAGCTTTCTGCAGCTTTCCTCCGAAATACATGTGTCTGTGTACTAATCATACTAAAACAGATGCAGGCGAGAGAGGAGATTATTGCAGCTTCTCTCTGAATTACATCTATTGCAGCTTCTCTCTGAAATGCATCACATAGGGTAATAAATGAAATGGGATGAATCTGGCTTCGTAGTAACCATACCAACAAACAAATGCAAATTAGGGAAGAGCTTTCTGTAGCATATCTGAGAAATACTTCACATCATCTTGTAAATGAAATTTAATGCTTGTGTCTGTGCACTAATAATACCAACAAACAGATTCAAGTGAGATAAGAGCTTTCTACAAACTTCACTCTGAAATACATCACATAGAGTAATAAATGAAATGTGATGATTCTGGTTTTGTAGTAAGAATACCAACAAACAGATGCAAATGAGGGAGGAGCTTTCTGCAGCTTCTCTCTGAAATACATCACATAGGTTAACAGATAAAAAGCGATGATTCTGGTTTTGTAGTAACCATACCAACAAATAAACGTAAATGAGGGAAGAGCTTTCTGTAGCTTCCCTCAGAAATACTTCACATTAGGTAATGGATGAAATGTAATGGTTGTGTCTGAGTACTAATCATATCAACAAACAGATGCCAGTGAGGGAGGAGCTTTGTGCTGCTTCCCTCAGAAATACTTCACTTAGGATAATAAATGAAATGCAATGATTCTGGCTTTGTAGTAACCATACCAACAAAGAAACACAAATGAGGGAGGAGTTTTCTGCAGTTTTTTTCTGAAATACTTCACATTTTGTAATAGATGAAATGTGATGGTTCTGGCTTTGTAGTAACCATACCAACAAACAAACGCAGATGAGGGTGGAGCTTTCTGTAGCTTCTCTCAGAAATATTTCACATCAGGTAATGGATGAAATGTAATGATTGTGTCTGTGTACTAATCACAACAACAAACAGTTGCAAGTGAGGGACGAGCTTTCTGCAGCTTCTCTCTGAGATACACCACATAGGATAATGGATGAAACACAATGTTTCTGGCTTCACAGTAACCATACCAACAAACCAACGCAAATGAGGGAGCAGCTTTCTGTACCTTCCCTCAGAAATACTTCACATCAGGTAATGGATGAAATGTAATGATTGTGCCTGTGTACTAATCATACCACCATACAGAGCAAGTGAGGGAGGAAATTTCTGCTGCTCCTCTCTGAAATACCTCAGATAGGGTAATAGATGAAATGCGATGATTCTGGCTTTGTAGTAACCATAGCAACAAACAAATGCAATTGAGGGAGGAGCTTTCTGTAGCTATTCTCAGAAATACTTCACATAGGTTAATAAATGAAGTGCGATGATTCTGGCTTTGTAGTAACCATACCAACAAACAAATGCAAATTAGTGAGGAGCTTTCTGTAGCATCCCTCAGAAATAATTCACATCGTGTAATAAATGACATGTATTGTTTGTATCTGTGTACTAATCATACAACAAACAGATGCAAGTGAAGGAGGAGCTTTCTGCAAGTTCTCTCTGAAATACATCACATTGGGTAATAAATGAAATGGTATGATTCTGGCTTTGTAGTAACCATACCAACAAACAAATGCAAATAAGGGAGCTGCTTCCAGAGCATCCCTGAGAAATACTTCACATCATCTAGTAAATGAAATTTAATGTTTGTGTATGTGTACTAATAATAGCAACAAACAGATGCAAGTGAGGGAAGAGCTTTCTGCTACTCCTCCCTGAAATACATCACATAGAGTAATAAATGAAATGCAATGATTCTGGTTTTGTAGTAAGAATACCAACAAACAGATGCAAGTGAGGGAGGAGCTTTCTGCTGCTCCTCACTGAAATACACCACATATCGCAATGGTTGAAATGCAATGATTCTGGCTTTGTAGTAACCATAGCAACAAACAAACACATATAATGCAGGAGCTTTCTCTAGCTATTCTCAGAAATAAATCACATAGGGTAATAGATGAAATGCGTTGATTCTGGCATCGTAGTAACCCCACCAACAAACAAACGCAAATCATGGAGGAGCTTTCTGTAGCTTCCCTTTGAAATATTTCACCACAGGCAATGGGTGAAATGTACTGATTGTGTCTGTGTACTAATCATTCCAACAAACAGAGGCAAGTGATTAAGGAGCTTTCATCGGCTGAAATACATCACATAGGGTAATGGATGATATGCAATGATTCTGGCTTTGTAGTAACCATACCAACAAACAAACGCAAGTGACGCTTGAGCCTTCTGTAGCTTTTCTCAGAAATACATTACAAAGGGTAATAGATGAAATGCGATGATCCTGCATTTGTAGTAATAATACCAACAATTAAACACAACTGATGCAGGAGCTTCCTGTAGCCCCCCTCAGAAATACTTCATATCAGGTAATGGATGAAATGCAGTGATTGTGTCTGTGTACTAATAATAACAACAAACAGATGTAAGTGAGGGAAGAGCTTTCTGCAGCTTCCCTCAGAAATACTTCACATCCGGTAATGGATTAAATGTACTGTTTGTGTTTGTGTACTAATCATACCATAAACAGATGCAAGTGAGGGAAGAGCTTTCTGCAGCTTTTCCATGAAATACATTACATAGGGTAATAGATGAAATGCAATGATTCTGGTTTTGTGGTAACCATACCAACAAACAAATGCAAATGTGGAAGGAGCTTTCTGTAGGTCTCCTCAGAAATACTTCACATAGGGTAATAGATGAAATGCGATGATTCTGGCTTTGTAGTAACCATACCAACAAACAAAGTCCATAAAAGAAATGTAATGATTTTGTCTCTGTACTAATCATACCAACAATGGGATTCAATTGAGGGATTAGCTTTCTGCAGCTTCCCTCAGAAATAATTCACATCAGGTAATGGATGAAATGTAATGATTGTGTCTGTGTACTAATCATACCAACAATCAGATGAAAGTGATGGAGGAGCTTTCTGCACCTTCTCTCAGAAATACTTCACGTAGGGTAGTGTACTAATCATACCAACGATCAGATGAAAGTGAGGGAGGAGGATTCTGCACCTTCTCTCTGAAATACATCACATAGGGTTATCGATGAAATGCGATGATTCTGGCTTTGTAGTAACCATACCAAAAAACAAACGCAAATGAGGGAGGAGCTTTATGTAGCTTCCCTCAGAAATATGTCACATCAGGTAATGGATGAAATGTAATGATTGTAGTAACCATACATAGGGTAATGAATGAAATGCAATGATTTTGGCTTTGTAGTAACCATTCCAACAAACAAACTCCATAAAAGAAATGTAATGATTGTGTCTGTGTACTAATCATACCAACAAAGTGATGCCATTGAGGGAGGAGCTTTCTGCAGGTTTCCTCAGAAATACTTCACATCAGGTAATGGATGAAATGTAATGATTGTGTCTGTGTACTAATTATACCACATAGTGTATGCTGCCTTGGTGTGTGCCTCGCCCTTGCCTTCGGCTGTAATTGGCACAGTGCCCGAAGGACTCAGTCCCTCCGGAGGTCTTGCGCCACCACTTTTATTCCATCTTAGCCACGTATCACGGCTCTGGCATTGTCTACACTGTCGGTTCGATGGTTGCTGGTCGTGTCGGTTATGCCCTAACTCTAGGGGACC
The DNA here is from genome assembly GCF_023897955.1 of Schistocerca gregaria. Classification (NCBI taxonomy): domain Eukaryota; kingdom Metazoa; phylum Arthropoda; class Insecta; order Orthoptera; family Acrididae; genus Schistocerca; species Schistocerca gregaria. The sequence goes on along the minus strand of NC_064920.1, from coordinate 1,103,167 downwards.
ATTGTGAACATCTTTCATTTCCGGCTGGCTGCAGCTTTTACACTGCTGACGTGGTCACCATCTTTCGAGCTCTAGAGTATCTCTGCTCCTGCTCAGGTGAGTCCTTCATTATCTGTGGCGATTACCTGAGCGGTTTACCAGCTCTTGACAAGTGTTTCCCTCATTCTCGTCTGGTGATGGCTATCCAGTTGTCCCTGCATAATCTTGCCCGTTGCGGCGGATCTGTTGTCTTTGTTTGGAACCCAGGCTATGTTGGGATAGCTTGCAATGAAACTGTTGACTGCCTGGCGAAAGAGGCCACCAGTAAAGCATCTCTGGAGATTAGCCTCCCGGAGATTGATTTGCGGGCACTATTACGCCAAAAAGTTTTAGATTTATGGGACAGTGATTGGCGCAACCTGCCCATGCCAAACATACTCCGTCATAACAAGGAGACGATGACTGTGTGGTGGTCATCCATGCGAGCCACCGCAGGGACTCAGTCATCCTTTGTCGTCTCCGCATTGGCCACACCTGACTGATGCATAGTTATTTCCTGTGTCGTGAGGATCCACCTCTTTGTCGTTGTGGGGCTTCCTTGACAGTGGTCCATATTCTGTTGGAGTGCGCCCTTTTAACTGTGCTCAGGCAGACTTTTGCGAGGGCTGAAATGCTCTCTGCGCTTTTAACTTATGACTGTTCCATAGCGGACTTAGTTTTGCATTTTATTCGGGCAGGGGGATTTTATCGCTTAATGTAAATGTGTGTGTTTTTGTGTTGATTCTGGCCTATGGGCTACGATTTTAGTCTGCTTTTTTTAATGTGTTTCTCGGTGGTTGGCTTTTCCTTTTCTTTTTCTATGGTCGGCAACCCACCGTCACTCTCCGTGTGATTTTAGTTCGTCTTGTCTGGTCTTTGTCTCAGTTTCTCTCATTCTGTGTCATCTGTCCTCTCGTTTGTTGATTGTTCTTATTGTCTGTGGGTGTTTTTAGTATTAGAAAAAGGGACCAATGACCGTAGCAGTCTGGTCTCTTTAACCCCCAAAAACCAACCAATCCTAAGATGTCTACCTCAGTCGGAGATGAAATGTCAGAAATAATTTTATTCATCAACTGTGCCGTCCTCCCACAAGCCAGTCCAGAAGTTTTGACTAATGTGAACAGTCGCTGTGAAAGCCTATGTTGTGTAAATGTGTGCTTGTCTCCTGAAGTGTACCTTGTGAAAGGAGGAGTAGGAGGTGATTTAATGCGCGTGGTGTAAGTAGCTTCGCAGTATTTTCTATCCTTCACGTATCATGTGTTTTCATTCTTGATAAAACACTGAATATTAGTCATCGACAAAGTTTTTTGTTGTAGCTCGTGTATTTAGAGGAAACAGCACTAACCTGGCGTACATGTTTCCTTGGGATTGAACTAGAATGTAGTGAATTTCAGCCACAGTCTCCAACTGTTGTCACTATTTAACTTAAATTATTATCGGACCTGTCTGAGGAAATGTGTGTCAAGTAATGTACTTCAAAAGGCCTTTCTGCTGTGCTCTAATTCCTCATGTTCATATACAGGATTGAAGCAGTTGAGAGTTGAGAAGCGTTGTGGGTTTGGGAAAGAATAAGATCTTTAGTCGACGTGAAAACACAGACAATGCTATTGTGGTAAACTGCAGTATTAAAAATTCTGTAACTTTACAAAAGGTCTAAAAGAGTCAGTAGAATCAGGTGTGACTGGTAAACCATTCTTTTTCAGGTGGTATACATTTTGTTATTTTTCATTTATAAATGTATATCTATCTGCTCCAGGAGATACATTTTCCTGCCACTGGAATGAATATGCAGGTTTTTCTGCATATCATTAACAAAGTGTTTGTTGTAGAACATGTCTTCCACAGTGGCCGACATTGAAAAATGATTTGAGTGAAAGCCATTTCCTTCTGTAAATGAGTGTCCTATGTCTGTGTGGTAAGGCAGGGCAACCTGGCCATTGTATTTTATATTCTGTACCATTGCAAGTTGAAATCAAACTTCACACACACACACACACACACACACACACACACACACACACACACACACACACACACACACACACACACACACTAACTACGTAGATCTTCTTTAGTTACATCTGAGCTTCCAGTGAACATAATTCATATTTATGCATTATATTTAGCACATGGGGAACATGTGCAAACTCAGTTGATGAGAAATAAAGGATATAATGTAAGTAACTAATTCATTTTTCACCTAATTAAATCTCTCCTCATTTTCGTTCAGAAAGCCTTAATCTATGTCACAGTGAAAGCCACGTGCAGACAGTGGCCAATAGCCGCTCTCTCCGGTTTCGTAATAGGGACCCGCTCTGCCCTAGTCCAGCCAGTCTGGTACTCGCTCTGGGTTTTGTTTCTATCTCGGTGGTAGTGCATTCTGGTCGTTGCTCGTTGTTGACAATAGCCTGGCACTGGTTCCGAGTGGATTTACGTTTGGTGTTTGGTGTCCACAAGCCTCTGTTGTTTATCTCTTCCTCCTTGTGTCGCCTATAGTCGGTAGCGGTTGGTTGTTGTCAGGTGTCGTTGGTCTGTCGTCCGACTTGTCCTGTGTTTACCTTGTGGTGCGTGCTCCACCGCTGGCATCTTCCCTGCCTGGCGGCTCCGATCCGCAGCCAAAGCCATTCCTGCTGATGGTTGTGGTTACCACAATTTACTTCGCTCCTACCACATTGAAGTCAGTAATTGCAGTAGTCAGTTTCAACATCTTCTCAACCATCTTTGAAACATTTGTACCACTTGTAAAGTCTTGTACTCGTAGTAGAGTCGCCAAAAGTCACACTCGATGTTTCCAATGTGATACTGCACTTTGTTCCATTTTTAAACAAAATTTAGTGGAGAATCTTTGATCCATCTTTTTCGAAAGTAAAAATTCTCTGAGCACTCAAAAACAAAGACCTCCTTTTCCACTGTCAACAATGAACTAAATACTGAAAATAGATGTAAATATATGTACGGTACATCAGGACACGTGTACTAATAAGAAAAGAACAAAAATGTATACAGCCGACAGAATTAAATTCCTGTAACTTTTTGATCACACCTCATATGCAGTGTCTGGAAAAAGGAAATAAAGCACTCATAACAGTGTAACTTTGTACAACTACAAACTATTAGCGGGCATGTACACAATTAGAGCAGCGGTTCTCAGCGAAAGTAGAAAGGCCACTAGTGTTGATGGTGGAGGGTATACAAGAGGTGTGAGCACCATCGGGTAGACTACTGATGAGAGGTGTCACATTGTGTTCAGTGTTGAATCACGGTTCTGCACTATCCCCGATGACCACTGTCAGCACGTGTGGCGGCAGCTTGGGGGACATTCCATTCTTCCAGTGTTTTGGAAAGGCACAGTATGGCCAGCAAATGGTTATGAATGTAGGTTGCAGTTGATAGTGATTGAGGGAACTGTGACGGAACAACAATCTTTCAGATGTCGATAATCCTCGTGTTACATCTTGTATGACAGTATCGTGATGTTATTTCCAACACAACAGTGCTCATCCACATAGTGACATGTGTATGTATCAATTGTATGCATGGTATTAGCTGCTCCCATAGTCAGCAAAATCCTTAGATATGTTCCCTGCAGAGCATATGTGGCACGAGCTTGGACGCAAACTATGCCCCAGTGTCAGTATCCAGAATATTGTGGACCATTACAACAGTTTGAGGCCAGCTTGCCCGAGGAAGGAATCTAGTGGCCTTATGACACCCTCCCAAACAAACAAGTGTATGCAAGAAGGGCAATTGGGTGCATGTCATATTGATAAGTGAGCTCATACTGCCAAGTTCTTTGTAAATCTGACTCAATTTTGTAATCACTAAAGTAACATCACATACCGACTGAACCCATGGCATTTCTTTTCTTTCTGTGAATTTCAATTTCTTAGCCGGGCAGTGTTTATGAACATCTTGGGCTGAAAGAAAATCAGCCTGATATAGAGACGTAAAACTATTAGAGACGTAATTAAATGTAAAAGTGTCACTAAAAACACATTTAAAGTGAAAAGCCTGAAAAAACACCAAGTTGTGTGTCCAGAAAATCTGTAACACAATGGGTTAACAGTGAGCAGCAACTGCAAGCAAATGGGAAAAATATCTTCTTCCGGCCCAGGATGTTGTAGCAGATTTTCTGCAACTTCACATTCCTAATGCTTCTGTATATTTTTTCCTGTTTCTACAAAGTCCATTCCTGGCAACTATAATTTAAAATGATCCAAGTCACTGTCCTTCTTCTTTGTATACTAAGGTGTCTGTCTGTAAATAATTTACTCTTATTTCTGAAGGCTTGGGCATTCCAATTCTTCTCTTAATATCCACTAGCTTTTGCCCTCAACTATGTTGGCACGGATCTTGAACCTGCATGAATTTTGAGTAGCCCTGAAACTTATTATCCATGGGAAAAATGGATATAAAGAACTGAAAGTGAAGTTGTCAAAACGATCCAATGGTAAAGAATTGATATGTTTGTAAGCACAGATACCGATATTTGAAGTATGAAATAGCAAAACGCCTGGATAGGGGAACAAGCTGGTGGCGTATTTAATGAAAATACAAAAAATTAAAGAATCTGTAGTTACAAATAAGTCAGTTCTTTACTGTTACACCCTTTTGACAGTGTCACCTTCAGTCTTTTATATCTGTTTTTCTTGCTAATAAGCTTCAGGATATTTATGAACATTCATGTCAATGAAGTCGTTTGCTTAATAAGCTTATCAGTGACAATAGTTACAGTAATTTGTGAATGAATTCAAGAATGTCTGTGGGTAATGGAATTAAACTGTTAACATTAGTAATATTTTGGAAAGTTTCACCATCATGACACTATTTACTACTTTTTACTGATTTTTCTCATTTCTGGTCCCGGTTTGTTTTGTTTAGTTTTATAAAACTTCCACTGTCCCGATGTTTTTTTCTTCCAGTATAATGAAATGATGCTTATATGAAACTGAGTTGATCCACATAAAGCACTTGCAGTCCCTTGCAGGCCTGCATACGATAAAAAGTATTTAATATTGCATTTTTTGAAATCAGTTCAGCATGCAACTCTGTATACATAACCTGTCAGTAGCTGCCCACAGAGTTATTTTCAATTTTCCTGTAATTAAATAACATAAAACATGATAAATAGATGTAAAAACTTTTTATAATATGGAAAAATGCCTGTACACCATTATTATTTGCAGTATGTAGATAGTCACATGATATGTGATGCATTCCCTTATGGATCTGAGTTACTGGGTACACATTTGTTTCCATACTATTCGGGCCCACATAGTTAAATGTACAGTTCAGTTTATCACGTTTTATAGATAATTTCACTTCAAAATTTCTCTGAGGGTTGAAATGCTTTTATAAATATGTAATGTTGGATCATTGGCTGTTGTCAGCTTAGCATATAATTTTAATGGTCTTTTATCCATTCTGGATCTTTCTGAACTCAACAGCTGTGAACAAATGTTGATTAAGAATGCAACCAACCATCAGTACTTCTAAAAGTATTTATTTAAATGCCATTACCAGTCTCAAGCTATTATGTCTGTCTACAGGTTTTTATTTTATTTACTTACTTTGTTTTAAGTAATTGCAACAATGTGCTAATATACATGTATTTGATAAAATATAAAATGAAATACTTACATACCCTCGATTTGTTTTGTCGGTATCATTTAGGCTTTCTTTGGTCCTTAAGCATTTTCAGCATGACACACGAAGAGTTAAGAATTATAGACAATGCACTTATTCTAAACAATCCACTGTGTTGTGCACACACTTCACAGTATTTTTCATCAGTTGCAGCCTTTGACAAGTACTTCACATGTAATGATTTTGCTTACAGTGAAAAGTCTATCCACTGACCAACGATATCACTCATTTCTCAACAAGGAAACATCTCATCTACTGTAAGTTAAGTAAAGAATGTGTGGACGATACAAATCTAAATAACAGAAAAATGCTTTGTCCAGAAAAGTGCACTTCTTACAAGTGAGGAACTCTAATTGTAGCATGTCATAGGAGAAATTAACAAGAAGATTTATCAGGCTACTCTCGAGAAGCAATGGCATGTGTTTTGATTTTGGTCCCTGACAATAGTCTTCAATGGATGTTAAGTTGGGCAGCTAGTGGAATAATGATACCCTTGTTCAGAGTCCTAACACAGACCAATCATGTTTAATTTGTGTGAAAAGTGCAATGAACATTTTCAGGATTGTTTGTTAGCCAGCTGTAGTTGCTCATTTAGAATTTGCTGAGGTGAATTGAAGGTGTTAATGCATATTTCTAGTTATTTTAAGATGCCCATTTTCCTCCATAAGTTAGTTGTATATTTTGTTTGTAGATTACCTTTAGTGTTTGAAATGCTGTATCTATATTGAGGCATGTGAGTGGCAGTTGCAGATTTACTTAAATGTTTTTAGTCTAAAAGCATCCTTGTACTTATGATATCTTTAAGTTGCTGCCAGTCAGGCCAAGATAAAATCTGATGCAATTGTCACAATCAGTACTGTGTACTCCTCAGTTTTTAGAGACCCAGCACAATGGTTTTGGTTTTATGTACTATGTTATGTTGCCGCATTTAGTGTGCATCTATGGGCTTAAAGTCGAAATTGTGCAGAAAATATTAGTAAGTTACTTTATTCAACCATAGAATATTTATGAAATATTACATATCATGTTAATTGAAAGAGGAAACAGTATTTTAATTAACTAATCCATACATACAGCAATAACATCTTTTACAGTTGTAGATGATGATGATCTGCTGTTAATTTTGAAGTGTTTTGTACAATTTTTTATACACATTGCCAAACAAGTTTACAATTTATGTAAAAAAAAAAATACAGTTTGTGTCGCATAACTACACACTGGGTGAGAGAATATTTGTAGTTTGGGCACTGCCTTTCAGCTGTTTTAAGTACCTTGACAATACTTTTAGCATCCCCTTGTATTCTTTGTGTTGTCTCTTTAGCCCATTTGAAAAAGCAGAGTCATCAGCTCACCACAAAGTTAAGATGACAAAATTGGATGAAGGATGGAAATTATCCATCACAGACACTGGGTGCAGAATTTCACATTATTTCTAGTTAAATAATAATAATTTTTTCAATGCCTGCTTGATGTTACATAAATAATCATGGACTTTTTAGTATTAACTATTTGAGAGGTATGCTTCATTTTTTTAATATTAGGGTTTTAATGCATTCAAAAAAATTATGGTGCAGTTTTATTCCTTTGTAGAAAATACTGGCTGTTGTTTTGTTTATCTTGAAACATGAGTCAGACAAAACTGATATTTACTCAGATCATGTGAATACAGCTGTTTGTGAGATAACTGCTTTGTTCTGTATAAGCCAAAAATATTGTTATTCAGTCTGATATTATGTAATTGCCCAAACTATGAGGTTTGTGGTGGGATTATTTGGGACAGAGATGCTACATATTAGTATGTTGTGCAAACAATAATGTAAAATGAATGACTTACAGGGGATGATGTGAAGTTTGCACTATGTGCATATTTAGACTGCTCAGCTATAACTGAAGTTGTATTTACCAAATGTTGAAAATTGATCTTCTACCTTAAACCTATAATTACCTTTGATGTTTACATTCTGTATGTAGCAAACATCACTATAGAAATCTGCCATTGCGCTGCTTGTAAAAGTTGTAACTGCTTGATAGTAATTTGTCATGTTGACATAATGATTATTCCTTAATCTAGAATGTTTCTAGTTACGTAAGTACTTTTATTCATGTTATATAGTAACCTGTTTATACATTATGTATGTAAATGTTTATTGTTCACTAGGAAACTTAAGTTTGGGTCAACACAATTCCAAACAGACAGTTGTAATTTATGATAATAATTAAAATAGTTTATGCACAATTATCTTAAAATATTCAAAATTAAATGTAAACTTAGTAACATTCAGATTAATGCTTAAAGACATTCTTTCCTTTCTTACTGTACACTGATTTCTGCATGCATTTTTAAGTGTAAAGATGCCTTGCTGGTACCTGATACTTAATGCTGTAAATGTTAGCTGTGTTAGCTTCAGTTTTGCTTGGTTACTTTATATTTGTATGCATCATATGGGAGAAGTCAAAACAATACTACTTTTGTGTAAAACAAATGAGCTCTGTATTCGCATGTTAACAATACTATCAAAGCTAATGACATTCTGTGATAATCAGAAACGTCATTTCTATGATGTTTCTGGATGTAACAGCAAAACTAGTGCTGCAATCGGGCTGATTTGACGATGGGACTAGTGCTACAATGGGCCTGGCATGGAGATGAAAACATTCTTGAGTGGATGACCATCTCTCGGGTGCAAGAATTTCTCTTGATAGGTGTGCAGCCACCAGGATTACGCTCTGTTCCTAGCTGTACTGGACATTCCATATTTCTTAGACTCCTGGATCAATCTGTACTGCTATCACACTGTCTACCACACCCTGTTCTTTGTACCTCCCTTTGCAGGTGCAGTGGGTAACATGACACTTGTGAAGAGGCTTCAGTTTCCTTTCCAAGAGAAAATTGGTCCTACACAGACCCATCCTCACTCCACCCATGAACAACAGTTCTCAAATTTTATATGGATATGAATCTGTATGTGCATCAAAGCCCTTCTTATGCAACACAAGACATGGGTAGCCGACATACGTTTGCGGCACTGTGAACTGTAACTTGACAGCTTACCACTACCTTATCCAAGACTGCCTCTAAAGTAGTGGCAATAAAGGCTGTGCATATGTGGCATGTACTTCTTTTTGAGAACATCCATCAGGGATTTCAGAGTATTTAATTCTACAGCATCGAATGTGTCACGAAGTGCTCTTTGACCCAGTTCAGTTATAACATTACATAAATAACACACAGCACAGTGAACAGTATTAATGGCGATGATAACGACATTGATGACATGAACAACACTTATAATAGTCTATTCACTGGACAGTAAATTTGTAATTATTTATTTATTCTGTTAGATGAGTTGATTGTTAATCAGTGCAATGATGACTGCATTACCACCTGAAGCAAGACTGCTTAATACAAATTTCTGCTTTATTCAATAAATTTTTCGTGTGCACATATGTTGCTGCAACAATAAAGTAAAATTAAATGATATGATTGAATTGTTCATTTGATGGAATTCTGTATTCATTTGGATGTTAAATACACCAGTGTATCATTTCTTTAATGCCTCATCTGAATCCTTGTCACTATTGCCATTTTTATCTCGAATTTATGTATAGCATTGCCTAACACTTGTTTGTAATTTAGTTTTCAAAGCTATAATTGTAAAAAAAAAGTTGTTTGTGTTTAATATGTTATTTAAGTTTAGTATGATGTTTCACTGTTAGTATGTTCTGAACATTAAAGAATATTACTAACTATCCTGAAATACATTATTAAAGTTATCCCCTACTGTCACTCGCAGTGTTTTGTAAGTCATTGTAATATGTTGATGCTGATTTACACTTTTATGGCCACTTACCATTATTTTGTTACTGATCTCTTATAAAAGCAAATTCTTGATTTATGTACATCATCTATTTTTATATCTTTATTGCCTGCTGCGGAAAGTGGATGTTAACAATGTTGTTGAATTATAGTGTAAGCGGCTGTGCCTTCATCCAGAAAGAAATAAAAATATGTTTGACATGTATAGGTATTTTAATTCATCTCCCTAAGGATATCTCACATATAACTTATTTCATCTCTGGCAGTGTTTATTAATTTGATGTGGTAGTCAGGAAGCAACCTCAAGATGTAAAACAAACTCTTGCAACGTTTTTGTCCATAAAATTTGGAATTGGGAAGAAAGATAATGGTGGCAAGTGCTGTTATCAAATACACAACACTGAAATGGTTGTATCTGAGTGGTTATACACTACATTAGAACAGAATTTTCCAATAATCAAAATTTCTTTTGTGACAGCATAATGGGATAATTTTCTCCTATTCCCACATGAGGGGGCACAGATAGCTTGAGCATTTGGGAGCTTCTTCCATACTCAGTTAAGAGAGTTAGCTCTGCCAGTAACACTGTGACAGTTTTTTACATACAGAGGATGACAGTGTGCGGTTCAACAGGCAGGTCCTGTCAATAACAGAGAAGCTGTTGAAAGCTTGATTTCTCCCTAAAACCTTAAGGGGCAAGTAAATCTGAAAAACATATCTAAAAATTTCATAATATTGTTCTGATTGTGTAGAAACAATTGTTACTCCTAAGTAACACTCGGACGCAATAAATAAGCCCTGTTGTGGTAAATAAATTTACACTCATATTTAGGGTACGTTAATTATCACATTCGTTTAGGGAGTGACTCTTTATCATGTTAAGGCACCATTTCCCAACTTTTAAGTGGTATGTAAAATCTTGTGGCTTTTGCAAACTGAAAAAGAGGAACTTGCAGTTTATTCCATGCCATCGACAGGAAAACTGTGAAGGCCTAATGATGTAAACAGAAAGGTATACTAGGGTTTAACCTCCCATTCTTAATGATGCTTTCACCGTGCTCTCCCAGAAAGTTGGTGGTCACAAGTGCATGGCATACTGTCTCATCTGTTCCAAAACACAAATATTAGGGTATGAGATTGATAACCATTTACCATTCATTGTTCCACAGTGAGAAATATTTATTGGATTTTTCAGATTGGTGCAACAGGTAAATCAAATATACTGGTGCCCGTTGCAATTTATTGCTTCAAAATACCTATAGAAACAACTGTGGGAGCTCTCACACAGAATCTTTGGTTTGTCATCTCTCTGTACTTATGTCTGGTTTAGGCAGCACACGATCCACATCTCCATTCAACAACCTGTAGTAGTATTCATGGAAATCCGTAGGAAACCCACCGTTCCATAGTAACACTCTTGTCTCTCATTTGCTGTGAATAGATCTTTAAATTTGCTGCTGCACTTTGTACTTTCTTGATGCAGTGGACCTGCTGTGCAGTTCCAATACTTCTGGCCATGTAATTTTATTTCTGTTAGCAGATGATTGAGGTCCTTAAGAAAGCACATATCTACTCAGACTCATGATAAAGTAATGTAACCACTCTTAACAAACTCCTCTAATGAGACGAGTGTTCAACGGAAACAATGGTATTGTCAGGAATGCCCCTAGGGAAGTGTTTTCTGTAAACATAATGATTTGGCAAGCAGGGTGGGGAATAATCTGCGGTTGTTTGCAGATGATGCTGTGATACAAGATGATTTAGACAACATTTATGGTTGTGTGTGTGTGTGTGTGTGTGTGTGTGTGTGTGTGTGTGTGTGAGAGAGAGAGAGAGAGAGAGAGAGAGAGAGAGAGAGAGAGAGAGAGAGAGAGAGAGAGAGAGAGAAGGATGTGTTAACGGTATTTTCAAATGACATGTATGTTGCACATAGATGCTTTGGGAACTCGTATGGGAATCCCTGGAGAGAAAGCAATATTCTTTTTGAGGAACACTGTATAGAGAAATTTAGAGAACTGGCATCTAAAGCCGAATGCAGAATGATTCTACTGCCAGCAGCATACATTTTGCATATGAATTATAAAGATATGCTATAAGATACTGGGGCTTACACAGACGAAAATATAGATATTCATTTCTACCTCTCTCTTTATGCGAGTGGAAGAGGAAAGGGAATGACTAGTAGTGGTACAGGGTACACGCACACTACAGCTGCTGGTGGAATATGTATGTAGGTGTGGCCAGGCTCATAACAGGAGCTCTCATTCAATCTTGCTGTGACAGAAAAGTTTCTGGATCATGGTCGCCAGTGTCCATTTTCTCCTCGAGTTCAAAGACACTGCCAAGCCATGACTTCAACCCACAGGAGGACCTCCACAGCAGGGTGGAAGCACAAACACTGCTGTGCCTTGCTGATCTTAATTAGTTAACTCCACTTTTCACAAATCTATACATACACGACAAAGGGCACACACGGTTGGTTGGCCCACACTTACTGATTACTTAAAATATGTTTTTAACAATTACGAATGTCGTTCCTCGGCGTGAGAGATAATACATGCATTTCAAGTTCTTGTTAAGTTTGATCACACTTATAACATTTCCAGTTAAGTGTAATAGTATGTAATTAATTCGTAAGGACATAGTTTATAACCATGTTTTGGTGGAAATAGTTTAACTGTTCTTTACCATAGGGAGTCACATGCTGATTCTGGGCTCTGTACTGCACTACGTTACTTCAAATCTGATTTGTGACAAATATGAAATGGTGTCTCTGTACAGGTTGACTTGTCATTTTCCAGCTAAGTCTCTTTACTTTTGACTATTTTGGACACTATGTCATTATTGTGACACAACATCACATTGCAGCTTAAAATATTTGTAGCACCAACATTTACAACTCAATTTTAGGACAGACACTGTGTACATATATTATTTTTGAGATGATATTGTCCCTTCTTTTATACCTCCATACAAAAATAGTATAGGTAATTTCCTCTATGTATCCACCTGACCCCAGGTAACACCATCCCTCCTATGGGTCCGTCTGTGTCCCCCTCACTTCCATACATAAAATGGGGTTCACTGAACTTAAAAATTGAAACTATATCTCTTTCTGTGTCAAAAGTGTCTACATAGCATATTTACGTTTTACTTGATACATGGGTTTCCTACTACTTTCCATTCTGTCACTCTTACTGTGTCTTTCACTGAGTCATACCTTCCCTCTATCTTATATTAACATTTAATAATGTGCTTTCTCTGATACAAACTTAAGATTAACTACAGACTGTTCATTAAGACCTCATTTGTTGTTACACATGGAAATGTTGTTATCCAGTTTGTTCTTATCAATAGAGTTGTGCACCACTCATTTTGAAATCATGAAGTAGTACTGAGAATACAGAAGTTTCCTTTAATTTGTTACTTTTCCTCTCAACTACTTTGTCATATACTAGGTATATATGTGATACAGCAGCTTTTCACTTTCCACTGAGAACACATCTATCTTTTTGTTAATCCCAATTGAAAAAAAAAACATTAAATTATCAAACTCAAAACCTTTATTTATTGTGTGTCAAACACTTTATGCCCAATTATGTAACATATGTATAACTATCAGCTTTTTCATACACTTTGACACATATAAGGTTCACACACAAGTTAATAGCATTTTCGTTTTGCATGTTGCTGTGGGTTTCTTTATCAATTGCCATTTTAATTTGTAGTTCACTGTTGCTATCTCAGTTTACATTTTGCCATTTGGAGATAGTGAGTGGAGCTGTGGACACTAGAAAGTGGAGTGCCAAATGGAATAATCTGAACATTTTCTTCTTGAGTTCAGTAGAGGGTGACAGCAGTGAAGGCAGCCAGAAACATCTGCACCATATGTGGGGATAATGCTATTCATCAGAGCACAGCAAGAATATGGTTTTCTCGTTTAAAGGAGGACCATTTTCACATTATTGACCCACTAAGTTCATAAAAATGCGAAGGCCTTCCTGAAGATCATGGAAAGATTAATCCACAGTGATGCATGCCAGTGTATTCAAGATCTGGGTCATTGATGATCATGATCATTCCACCACTGTGCAAATTTTGCATGAAACAGAAAGGTTACAAAATGAGGTCTATGAGTACCGCATGTCCGAAGTGAAAATCGCAAAAATCAGTTGGTGGCCAAATCTATCTCTATTTGCTCATCATCAAGTGGCTCATGAAATACTGAACATTACAATTGTTGCAGGGTTAGGGGTCAAACCCGGGACTCCACATGGCAGACCTGAAGCTGGGACCCACCACACCATATTTCGTCAGGAGGCCGAGCAAGTTCAAGAATTTTGAGAGACAGTGCAGAGTGATACAGCGGTATTCAGTAACATTGCTTTATTCAGCTAATTTACAGTATTTGATGGTGAAGCGTAGTGTCAGCGTGCTGCCCGCCCGATGTCCTGCAAGTCCAGCCGGCTCAGCAGACTCCTGGTATGCCGATGCCACTGCTGTTGTTATCAAGGCTGCCTGCCAACGGAACTTGGCCGCCGCTCTCCCTGTCACCACCCAGCGATGCATAGCGCCTTGTGACTTTCTCTGCCCCATTAGGCCTGCTCTGTCTGACCAAGGGATGAAGGTGGATGTACTGGTGACCCGTGGCCCTCAGGCCACCGCTGCTCCCAACTAGTGACCTGACTCAAACCCACGCGCACCTGGATTCTGTGCTGAAATTTTCCGCTAATGGTGCTTGCCGGATGGCAACACCCACTGCCATCTCTGGCGCTGTCGTAGCGCTGCTCTGCTACCCTCAGGGTACGCCTCGCCCGGACCCAGTATGCCAGGTGGGAAGCAAACTTGGCAACTACACTAGAGTGGAACTGAGTCCCTCCTGGACCTGCTGCAGACCTCTCTCACTGCCGTTTTTCAGGCAGACCATGCTATCTCCAAGTGGAAGGATGCCATTCCACCCTCCCCTGGCGTTGTGTCCCCCGATGCAGAATATAGCCCGAGCAACAACATAGAAACAAAGTACAAATTTATACAGAATGCTTATAATATTGCTGCCAGACTGGCCACTATAAGCATAGAGCAGCACAGGTCTGTCCCGATGTTCCACTGACCTGGCAGACCCTGTCAAGCTAAACTTGGCCGTCTATTTATATTGGTTTCTCCCTTGCTTCTGACATAGTGTCAGAGAGAGACAGGAACAATTGTAGGGATAAATTCCTACAGGTCAGCCATTTACAAATATCCTCTCCTGGCTCTGGCCTAGTGCCCCACCTCATATATCCACTAACTAAGAGCAACGCTGCAGTTTCCTACCTTGTTGTTGCTCCACTCAAAACAAATCGTGCATGCAATACCGCTGTCGCAGCTCTGCGCTGGCAGGTGCCATGTTTACCTTGCCTGGCCTGCTGGCTGTTGTCCGTTACGGCACTCTGCCAGCGGCCCCAGATTTCATCCCCCAACAGCGCCTTCATTGAATTTCGAAAAAATTTCCCTTTCCCTTGACTAGACTGACACTAGTGCAGCACTATCCTGGTGATGAACAATTGTGTCTGTATTCTAACATAAGGAAAAGAAATGATTGGTTGGGGCCAAACAAAGGAGCAACATCCCATACAAAAATCTGCATGCATTCACAAAAGATAATGTTATGCATCTAGTGGGACGACGATGGTGGGGTGTATTATGAATTGCTTCAGCAAGATGTAACGGTCGTTGCTGACATTTTCTGTCAACAGAAAAGATGTCTTGCTTATACAGTCTAAGAACAGCAACCAGGAAGTCCACGTGAAGCAATACTGATCCATGAAAGAGCCTGCCTGCATTCCGTACAGTATTTTTTTGTCAGTCTAGCAAAAGTTGGGTTGGGAAGTCATGTCACACCCACCTTATTCACCTGATCTTGTGCCTAAGATTTGAGCTTTTTCCACTCTCTATCAAATAACTTTCATGGAACTTTCCTTTCGGATTAAGAAAGTGTTCTGAAGATGACTCAATGAATTCTTCACCAGAAAACCGTGCCATTTCTATTTCGCAGAATCAAAATTTCCCCAATGTTTGCTGTCCATTGTAAGCACTGAAGGATGATATATTATTGTACGCTGAAGTCTCTGTTATGTTTATTAAACCTATAGAAAAAGTATACAAACTAATGCACCAGCTACATACCTGTGTTGGGGCCTAGCGCAATGGTTATCATATAAACATGACGTAGAAGGTTGTTGGATCAAAAAACGACAAATGAAACTTTTTTTCAATTTATAAATCCGATCAAAAGAATTTGATTATTATTTTTATTCAATTAATTCGTTTACATGTAATTTTTGATATTATTGTTTGTTTTATTTACCCTTATTTTTCTTTCTGTCATTCTTTTTTCTCCTGGAATCTGCCTGTGTCACCTATAATGTGGAAATAATTGTTAATGTGTGTGTGTCCGTCTCGAGTTGCTTCATAGAGGTTAGCTTTAACCACCATAAACAAAGCAAGTGCGATTTTTAAATCTGCACAGATTGTTGATTGCTATTCTCTTTGATGCATTTCACATCATGGGGTTGTGGTTAGCTTAGGACACAAATTTGAATTCAGGGCTTTGTCTGCCATGGTTGTCATTTCTCACTTAGAATCAGCTGTCCATAGACCATCTCACATTTCCAACGTACCTGGAAGTGGCTGCCTCCGACATTACTCTGCATTAATTATTGCATAGTAATGAAGTAAAACAAATTAATATTTCCACTTTGACAGTTCTCTGCAATTTATTGCATAATTTGGTAAACCATACTGTTTTTTCTGACATGCTCTGGTGGTTTCCGGTGATTAAGGGTGTCAGTGTGGTACTGGTGTGCAAGACTCACACTCCCTCTTGGCTATCAAACTTACTTGGAGTTGCTTCGCCGATCATCTTTTCAGGATAGCCAGCTGTGAAGTCCTGCACGACTTCTTCTCTGAATATAGGATGCTACATGGAGGAAATTTTTTATACTTTAAAATATACTTGAGTGTACGGAGTTATTTTGAAACTCAATCTCACTGTATTTTCATCACACACAACAGTTTCTGACAGACCGGAAGGTTTCAAGCTTACAAAAAATGTTTTAGTTGTATGAAAACTATCACATTCATTTTTCCATAAATACAGTCTACAAATCTCACAAAGTTTAACAAGACAACTCTCTAGATCTTACTTATTGATTCTTTCTCTTACATTCATAATTATCCCTTCTCTTCTTTCAACAACATTCAAATGTTCACACAGTAATGTTTCATGTCGCATGGAGTACGGCGCGTTTATTCCTTGAGCTGGATGTGTAACTATAGGCGACTACCTGCCCACGCCGATCATCCGTCCCATACACGTCCGTCCTGCACACACACATAACTGTGGTGCAGTAGACACAGTTATACTCATCTCTAAAATAACGCGTGTTCAAGACGGTGGAAATACGGGGGTCTCTAGAATTTACTCCAAAATTCCTTAGGCATTACAATGCCTTCCAGAATGCTGGAAGTTAGAAAAGTATAATTATTAAATTGTCATTACTTCAACACCCCCCCCCCCCCCAATCAATTTAATAATTTCCCAAATTGCTCATAAAATTCACTATCCCCAGCTTTTAACGCAGTCCATTGAAACATGCACTCTTAGCTACTTTTGGTAAAATATGGGCCATTTGTTCCTCGGAGCTAATGTATTGAACATTCAGATGGCCTTTGTTGTATAGCTCTTGTGTAGAACGGATTTCACATCCACATGCTTCAGTCATCTATGTTCCCACTTCCGTAATTGACAGATTCTTCAAGAAGATGCTTAAGCCATGGGGTGTCTGTCATAGCTGTCGATGAAGCTGGATATTCTGCTTCTATTTCATAGTGAAACTCATCTGTCTCCTTGTCACCAGAAACAGTATTTTTAAACAAAAAACTATAAGAAAGTGAAGAAGACAGAATATCTACAACATAACACAGTCAGAATCAACATAGCAGTAATAGCATTTAAAATTTCCTTTTTGTAACACAGGCCAACATCAAGTGTTCCTTTAATATATCAAAGAATTCATTTCAAAAATTTCTACTCTAATTCTGTTGGTTTATTTTGCTGCCTACTAAAATAGTTAAGTGATGCACTTCGTCTGGTCATAGCTGTCATTATATACATTGAAAAACACAGTAATTGTCCATCTGGTTTAAATTCATCCATTTGACCACACGCATCTCCACTGGATTTGACTTCCATCGATGTTCTCAGTGCTTACAGTCTTCCATGTTGAATCTTTTCAATAAGTATTCAAGATGAACATAGTGACAAAGAAACATTTTGCCACTGTTGCTCTGCATATTTATTCTGAGGAATGATTTTGGTTCTCCAAGTTCTCACATTCGACATTTTAACTAGTTCTTAATGTAGGTGACTTTTTTTTTTACTATTACATCCAGCTGGAATATTATCTACTTATGGAAGCAAATTGAGTATAATGATCATCAATGATTTCAACATAGAGACATCTGCCAATTTTGGGTTGTCGAAACATGATTTCCTTCTAAAACTGTCAAAAGTTTTCTTTTAGTTTGCATACAAGACTTTTCTTAATCTTTACACCAGGTCTCAATGCAGGAATCAATTTTGTACATCTGTTTGTTCCATAAATGAATTATGTTCCTTCACCACACTAAGGAGCATTCTTAGTGTTGTGAATTGAGCAAGTGGAGTATAGTCATATCTCTTTCAATATTTCCAGACATGTCTATTTTTACTTTGAACATCCTCTTACTGTCAGTGACACTTTTATTTGCTGTAAGTGGTGCATTAGTCATAGTTCCATTAGATGACTGAGAGCCCAGTTTTTCCTTTATTGCTTTTTTTCCATTCTTCTTCTACTTCTTCTTCATGATGCCTAACCTGAACATCTTCAGACTTCTGAGGTAAGTTTTCCCACGAATGTTTTTGCATTCAAGGAAAACACTGCATAATCCTTGAAAAACATAATTTTCTTGTTATTCTATTGCTTTTCCGCAAAGTTTCTGCTGGCTTCCACTTCTTCTGACATTGTGGGCCCTGAGTTCCCTTCAACAGTTTGCACAAAATCAAGGACTTCAAAACAGAAATAACTTTGAGGAAACTGAAGAATGTTCTGAATTACATTGTTCACTTGAATGGTCTTCTTCAAGATCCAATCATCATTGCTTTCACCTTCAAATAGAAACTTATCTTTTTCAAAAATTACATCTCTCCCAAATACAACTTTGTGTTGCTTGGCGCACTATATTCTGTGGCTAATTAGACAGTTTCCAGTCACGAAACATTTTAATGGGCTAGTTCCTTTTCAATACTTTCCTTGGAATGTGCCACTATGCAACACACCCAAAGTCATATTTGTTAAATTTGGCTTTCTTCCATCCGATAGCATTTCTAGAATTTCTGCATCTAAAACTGAAGTATAACTACGGTTAATGATAAAAGTATCTGCCAGTAACTTTTGACTAAAATTGCTTTCAAACTTCGCGTCCAAGAATTGTGCAATGAGACTTTTCAATGACAGTATGATTTAGTCACTCTGCCACTCCATTTCGTAAATGACTTTGCAAATATACTCATGACCGTTGTCACTTTTAAATCTCCTGATTTTCAGCAAATACATACTTTGGAAATACGAAGCAAGAATTGTTACCAATATTGTATCGACCACTGTGCCATACAGTTCAGTGAGCTGACACATGGGTATTATATACTGTAGGACTGAAAGTTTCGGAGTGTTTTTCTCGTGAGTGGCTAGCCATCTGGCCGTATGGCTGGGGCATTGTAACTCTATGGGGTAGTGCTGCCAACACATGCCATCCCACTCTTAACTTCATTTCCCAACCCCCGAACTCCCCTTGTTAGTGTGTGTATATACACAATTGAATCATTTCTGTGAGCTGCAGCTATAGCTATCACCCTTTTGAATTGAACCTGCTGAATTTTTAAAAACAAGCATCATCCAGCCATTTATAGTTTATGCACTGACAATTAATTATTTAGTGAATCTGACACTAGAAGAGTACCTTTTAGTTTTAATTTGAAATTCCAGTCCACAAACTATGCTTTCAACATAAATTTCTCCAACCTTTATTCTTATTTGATTCACCAGTTTGTTCACATCCATCAAAGAACAGATTAATTAACTAAATATCCTGTTACCACTTTGCCACCTGGAAAACTTCCAGTAACAGCTGAGAAAGAAAAATTATTTTCATTTCTGTTTATTTTTTGGAGAGATTTAGCTAAATTTGCAGAACTATACCTCTATGCTTTTGTGGCAATATAACATTGTATTTTTCCCCAATAATGGCATTGTTTCCCACGTCTGTAACACATATATTGGGTTGTTACATAAGTTTGTTGCATTTTTCTGTACGTTTGGTAAACACAACAGATACACATACACACCCTACTCATCCATAATATATTCTCCTTCACTATTTACAACAGTCTATCAATGCTGAAATAACTTTTTGATTCCATGACTGTAGACATCGAGTGATTTGAGGTGAAGAACTCGTCGAGCCATGGTAGGAGCACCTTTTGCATCCGGCAAAGCTTAGCTTGAAGTTTGTTCGATAGGGAGCAGGAAAAACTGAGGGTGCAAGATCAGTTGAATAAGGTGAGTGCAGAATGACCTCCCAATCCAATTCTAGTATAAAGTTTTTGGTCAGTCTAGCAGAATGGGCGAAGGCGTTATCGTGGAGTAGCATCACTTTTCGCAGTCTGCCTGGTCGTTGTCCTCGAATTGCGTCCACAAGATGTCTCAGTTACTGACAATAAATATCATCAGTGATGGTTACATCTCAGGGAAGCAATCTGTACTACACCACACCATCACTGTTCAACTAGATGCATAATATTATGGATGCATGCAGGCTTTTATATGGGGAGTTGCTGCTTTGTTTGGGGGCAACCATTCTTTTCTTTTCCTTATGATCTTAGGATAAAGACACCATTTCCTGTCACCTATAAGGCTATAACGATACAAGTTAGGGATGGTCAACGTTGCTTTCAAGCAAACTGATCACGAACAATGAGAAAAGCACATACATCCACCTGCTGAGTTATGTGTTTTCAGCTTAGAGCACGTGGTACCATTTTGCAACCTTCTCCATTGCATGCAAATGTCGCACAATGGTAGAATGATCACAGTTAATAACATTTGCCAGTTCTCGAGTTTACTGACATTGATTATTGTGGGTTAATGTGTTTAAACAATCTTTATGAAACTTTGACTGTCTTCCTGAATGTGCTGAATCACTAATGTCAAAATGATCCTTCTTAAAACAAGAAAACTGCATTCTTGCCATGATCTGTCTCATGGAATTATCCCCCTCCCACCTGTGGCGTGAATGTTTCTGACTGCCTCCATAGCTGTCATTCCTATTGAACTGTAATAGAAGAATACATAAGAAATGTTTAGATTTCTCCACTAGGCACTCCATTTTCTAGTGTCCGAACCTCCACTCATTATCTCTATATAACAAAATGACAATATGTGAACTCATATAGCAACAGTGAATTACAAAGTAAAAAATGACAACTCCTAGCATCCACAATATCAACTAAAATCTTATTTTTAGACAAAGCTTTAACTGCATCATACATAGCTTGAGACTTGGTTGTCTCTGAAT
Source organism: Schistocerca gregaria (assembly GCF_023897955.1). Taxonomy (NCBI): domain Eukaryota; kingdom Metazoa; phylum Arthropoda; class Insecta; order Orthoptera; family Acrididae; genus Schistocerca; species Schistocerca gregaria. The sequence continues at coordinate 1,082,034 of NC_064920.1, read as the reverse complement.
ACATCCTTTTACCTTGCTGTCGACGATGGCAATTCATTTACTGTCCAGTTGTTACCTTTAGATTTACTAAGTTTTGCTTCTTTGTCTAGTAATCTACCCTTTAAGAAATTCGGTTCCAATTCCTCACTTGAGAAGGTATTCAGAGCAGTAACAACTACTTCGGATTCTGGTGGAATTGTTTGTAAGAAACCGCATACTATATCAGTTCCTCCAATATTATCATCCGATCTTTCAAATTACCCATTAACTTACGAAACTCCAAAAAATTAATTTCAAGAGTTATTGTCATTTGCATTAAACTTTAAAGGTCGTTCTTAATAAAAGCCACACCTTTCAGCTCAAATGTTTGAATTAATGTATTTCTCATTTTTGGTGTAGGCCTACTCCAAGCAACTTTGTGAAATTCTTTGGATTACTTGAGACTTACACTTCTTATCGGTTTTGCCATTCAGCTGTCTCAGCCATGTCCATGTATCTCTTTCAGACAAAACTCACTTCCAGCTCATATAGAAGTATTTCAGTCCTAAATTTTCAGTTGCTAAAGTTCTTCCCATTAAACAACAGTACCTTGTATTCCTCTTCTTCTTGAGCCATGACTCTAAATTAGGTACTGGATTAATTTTTTCCACCTTTATTTGTTGTACTGCAACACCTGGCACCTGGGTCCATGACCAGTTGCTAAGAAAATAACAGTTATTTAAGGATAAGTAATTTCAACTCGTTACTTCACACAATTTACAATTACAACCATGGGACAACAATGAAGACAAAATATAAACAGAGCGAAGAAACACAGAAAAAACACATAAAAAGCAAAGAGAAAATAACTCAAAGGATTATTATTACATTATCATCATTTCAACACACTTTGTATTAGATAGGAAACTCCATGTCCAAACAATGAACAATGGCACCATTTAACCAAGATACAGAACAGCCTGCCACCACAAGTAAAAAACATAGCCTTGACTTTAGAAATCTGAAGTCATTAACTGATCATTGCTCTGAATTGTGTGAATTTTTGGTCCATATGTGTACAGTGAAATATCAAACAAGCTGCAAGTGCATGAGCAATTTTTATAAAATTAATAATCACTGTGAATGAGACTTTTATACAATGTGTAGCTATCTCCATACTGTGGTCTTTGTCCATGTTTGTACTGTATTGTAACACTCTTTTGGTCTCCTTCAACTATTATTTATGCTACTTGTCAACTCAGATTATACAACCTAGGCATAGCAAAAATTGTCATTTTAACAGCCCTGGACATCTGCTGCCATTTAGCTTACGGAATCTTCTTCTTGATACAGTTATGAAGTGTAGTGGTATGACCGAGAGGGAATTTGTTCTCGCTTGATATGGCTAATAACTATATGACATTGTTTGTCGTCTATCTTGACATATACACTCCTGGAAATTTAAATAAGAACACCATGAATTCATTGTCCCAGGAAGGGGAAACTTTATTGACTCATTCCTGGGGTCAGATACATCACATGATCACACTGACAGAAAAACAGGCACATAGACACAGGCAACAGAGCATGCACAATGTCGGCACTAGTACAGTGTATATCCACCTTTCACATCAATGCAGGCTGCTATTCTCCCATGGAGACAATCGTAGAGATGCTGGATGTAGTCCTGTGGAACGGCTTGCCATGCCACTTCCATCTGGCGCCTCAGTTGGACCAGCGTTCGTGCTGGACGTGCAACCGCATGAGACAACGCTTCATCCAGTCCCAAACATGCTCAATGGGGGACAGATCCGGAGATCTTGCTGGCCAGGGTAGTTGACTTACACCTTCTAGAGCACATTGGGTGGCACGGGATACATGCGGACGTGCTTTGTCCTGTTGGAACAGTAAGTTCCCTTGCCGGTCTAGGAATGGTAGAACGATGGGTTCGCTGACGGTTTGGATGTACCGTGCACTATTCAGTGTCCCCTCGATGATCACCAGAGGTGTACAGCCAGTGTAAGAGATTGCTCCCCACACCTTGATGCCGGGTGTTGGCCCTGTGTGCCTCGGTCGTATGCAGTCCTGATTGTGGCGCTCACCTACACGGCACCAAACACGCATACGACCATCATTGACACCAAGGCTAAAGCGACTCTCATCGCTGAAGATGACACGTCTCCATTCGTCCCACCATTCACGCCTGTCGCGACACCACTGGAGGCACGATGCACGATGTTGGGGCGTGTCCGGAGCAAGTATGGTTGGTCTGACACATCGGTGTCAATGTGTTCTTTTTTCCATTTCCAGGAGTGTATATAAGGCTGTAAAAATGAATTTTACTGCAGATGTTTTCCCCAGTATTCAGTAAATCAGTATCTCCTGGTGTAATGGTGTACATTAGAGGTGACAAGAAAATAACATAACTGATAGAAATAACTGGTTATTGAGAAGTAGCAGTTACTGTGATAAGGGCTCATCTGATACTAGCAGTTACTTAAATAACAGTGCTTTGCGCCACCTGTTTACAGAAGATCATACTATGCTTTCACGTCAACTAATCTGAGATCTGGCTATGATAGAGAGGGATATGTCATCTGGAAGAGGTTCTACATGTCATGGAAATAACAGAGACTATGCGCCATCTATTAATACAACTATGTGTTATTTTGTGCGCTCTCACTACTTTCAGCACAAAAACTAAATAAAGTTAATGTCAGAGTGGTTGCTGATAGGAGCAAACTTAAAGGCATTGTACATGTACTAGAGTTCCCTTGCGTCATTAGTTTGGGCAGTTAGTACAAATAAAGCAATTGGAGCGACAATGGAAATAACTGTCAGAGGTTGTTATTTTTCTCTAGCTGTTATTATTCTCTCACAGTTTCGTTCTCTGACACTTAACAGGCTACCACTACAGGTAACCCAGTGACATTTCCGGAGAGAATAGTTACTGGAGTGAGCAAAATATTTTTGTACCGCTATGGAAATAACTATCTAGAACCCCAGGTGTCCAGCAGTTGACAACTAATGGGATTCTATTCTTCCCATTTCTTGTAGTTCCTGAAACAGTTGACCTTCTATCTGGCCTTCGGTTGTGTTAGAGGGTATTGTTAATGGTTTTTAGGGTTTTACACATATTGAAATATTTGAGCATTGTAGGTGATCTAAAAATGGAAAATAGTGGAGTACCTTCTCAAGGAACACCATAGCCCCAATGCCTAGCGGCACCATTATGATGAAAAAACGCTGGTGCTGTATGTAATTAGTGTATCTGATCAACTTGAGTACAAAAAACTTGTGTAATTTCATAAAACTTGTCTTTGTGGCTTTACTAAGAAAAATGAGCTTCCTCAATTTGTACATATACACTGCAAATGGACTTTTTTTATTTAATTATTTATTGTCTACTGATTTTGAATCATTTTCCACATAGTATTGAGCACATCAGTTTTATACAGGGAAATTGTACAATGGAATATTTACACTTCACACACAAGTATGGAAAATTAACCATTTGATCACAGCATAGATGGAATGAATACAGGTATGCTTACAACAATAGTCAGATCAGGTACTTTGTCAGGAGCATTCAAATAAAAATATAGATTTACTTATATTAGGGTCTACTTGTACTTGGGCATTCTACATGAAATTTTTTGAATAATATATGCTCTTTCTGTTTTGAAAGAGGCCAAGGGAGTTTATTTTGGCCCTTTGGCCCTTTATTTTAAGTGCTCATCTATCTCGTTCATGAATTAGTATAATATATATTCAAATAATTGAAAATCCTGGATAGAATGTAACAATATTACGAGAAAGAAAGCTGCTACTCACTATCTAGCGGAGATGCTGTGTCGCTGATACACACAACAATGACTCTCACAATTCACACACACACAGACACACACACACACACACACACACACACACACACACACACACACACACACACACACAGCAACATTGCATGATGGGAGTGGCAACTGGGTGGGGGTATGGAGGATACTGGGGCAGGGAGGGAGGGTGGAAGTGATTTAGAGTAAAGTGCTGCAGGTTAGACCACGGGCAGGGGAGAGGTGGGGAGGGTGGCAGAAGTAGCAGAAACGGAGGGAAATAAAAAGACTGGGTGTGGTGGTGGAATAATGGCTGCATAGTGCTGGAACGGGTGCAGGGAATGTGTGGGATGGATGAGAACAGTGACTAATGAAGGTTGAGACCAGGAGGGTTATGGGAATATCGGATGTATTGCAGGGAAAGTTCCCACCTGCACAATTCAGAAAAGCTGGTGTTGGTGGGAAGGATCTATATAGCACACACTGTGAAGCAGTCATTGATATATCATGTTTGGCAGCATGTTCAGCAACAGGGTGGTCCACTTGTTTCTTGGTTGCAGTTTGTTGGTGACCATTTGTGTGGACAGACAGCTTGTTGGTTCTCATTCCTACATAGAATGCAGCACAGTGGTAGCAACTTAGCTTGTAAAGCACATGACTAGTTTCACAGGTAGGCCTGCCTTTGATGGGATTAGTGGTGATGGTGCCTGACCTGGAGTAGGTGGTGGCAGGAGAATGTATGGAAGTAGGTGTGTTACAGAGGTATGAACCATGAGGTAAGGGATTGGGAGCAGGGGTTGTGTAAGGATGGGTACATTATGTAGGTTCGGTGGATGACAGAATACCATGTGAGGCATGGGAAGGAGAGTGGTCTGGATACTTCTCATTTCAGGCCACGACAAGAGGTAATCAAAACCCTGGCATAGAGTGTAATTCAGTTTCTCCAGTCCTGGGTGATGCTGAGTTATGAGGGGCATGGTTGTCTGTGGTCAGACAGTGGGATTTTGGGAGGTGGTGGGAGACTGAATAGATAAGGCATGCAAGATTTGTTATTATACAAGGTTGGGAGGATAATTATGGTCAGTGAAGGCTTCAGTGAGGTAGTTAGATTGGGGCTGCTCATCACTGCAGATGCGGTGACCGAGTGGGGATAGGCTATATGGAAGGGACTTCTTGGTATGGAATGGATGGCAATTGTTGAAGTGGAGGTATTGCTGGTGGTTAGTAGGTTTGATATGGACGGAGGTACTGATGTAACCACATTTGAGGTGGAGGTCAACATCTAGGAAGGTAGATTGTTGGGTTGAGTAGGACCTTGTGAAGCAAATGGGGGAGAAGTAGTTGAAGTTCTGGAGGAATGTGGATTGGGTATCCTTATCCTCACTCCAGATAGCAAAGATGTAATCACTGAATCTGAACCAGGAGTGGGGTTTAGGATTCTCTGTTTTTAGGAAGGATTCGTTTATATGGCCCATGAATAGGTTGGCATTAGATGGTGCTATGAGGGTGCCCATAGCCATACCCTGGATTTGTTTGTGGGTAATGCCTTCAAAGCAGAAGAAATTGTGTGTGAGGATAAACTTGTCATGGTGACTAGGTTGTTGGTTTGGAATCTGTCAATCTTTGGGAAAGGGAGTGTTCAATAGCAGGAAGGCTATGGGCATTATGAACATTAGTGTACAGGGAGGTGGCACCAATAGTGAGAAGCATGGCACTTTGTGGTAAAGAGTCAGGAACTGTGGAGAGTCAGTGAAGGAAATTGTTCAAATGCCTCTGAGCACTACGGGACTTAACTTCTGAGGTCATAAGTCCCCCACAATTTAGAACTACTTAAACCTAACTAACCTAAGGACATCACACATATCCATGCCCGATGCAAGATTCGGACCTTCAACCATAGCGGTCGCGCGGTTTCAGACTGTAGTGCTTAGAACCGCTCGGCCACTCTGGGTGGCTGGAGGAAATGGTTGGTGTCTTTTAAATAGGATGGTATGTTAGGGGTAATAGATTGTAGGGGTTGGTCTATGAGAGCAGCAACTCTCTCAGTAACCGGCCACAATGGGGCGTCTTGGGTGATTAGGTTTATGGACTTTAGGAATCATGTAGAAGGTAGGATTTATTAGTGGAGTGAGAGAGTTGAGCAGAGGCATGGACTCCAGGGAGAGGCTCTGAGGTGGGCATAAGGATTTGAGTAGTGACTGGAGATCTTGCTGGATTACTGGAATGGGGTCGCTGTGGCAAGGTTTGTAGATAGAACGGAGGGGTATCTGTTGAGAGGCCAGACAAACATGTGGTTCCTGAAGAGGGGCAGCAGCCTTTTCAGTAGTTGCAGGGGCAACAGTCTGGATGATTGACTGATCTGGCCTTGCAACATTAACCAAAACGGCCTTGTTGTGCTGGTACTGGGAAAGGCTGAAAGCAAGGGGAAACTACAGCCGTAATTTTTCCTGAGGACATGCAGCTTTACTGTATGATTAAATGATAATGGCGTCCTCTTGGGTAAAATATTCTGGAGGTAAAATAGTCCGCCATTTGTATCTCCAGGCGGGGACTACTCAGGAGGACGTCATTATTAGGAGAAAGAAAACTGGCGTTCTACGGATCGGAGCGTGGAATGTTAGATCCTTTAATCGGGAAGGTAGGTTAGAAAATTTAAAAAGGGAAATGGATAGGTTAAAGTTAGATATAGTGGGAATTAGTGAAGTTCTGTGCAGGAGGAACAAGATTTTTGGTCAGGTGAATATAGGGCTATAAATACAAAATCAAATAGCGGTAATGCAGGAATAGGTTTAATAATGAATAGGAAAATAGGAATGCGGGTAAGCTACTACAAACAGCATAGTGAACGCATTATTGTGGCCAAGATAGACAGAAAGCCCATGCCTACTAGAGTAGTATAATTTATATGCCAACTAGCTTTGCAGATGATGAAGAAATTGATGAAATGTATGATGAGATAAAAGAAATTATTCAGGTAGTGAAGGGAGACGAAAATGTAATAGTCATTGGTGACTGGAATTCGTCAGTAGGAAAACGGAGAGAAGGAAACATAGTGGGTGAATATGGATTGGGGCTAAGAAATGAAAGAGGAAGCCGTCTGGTAGAATTTTGCACAGAGCATAACTTAATCATAGCTAACACTTGGTTGAAGAATCATAAAAGAAGGTTGTATACATGGAAGAATCCTGGAGATACTAAAAGGTATCAGATAGATTATTTAATGGTAAGACAGAGATTAAGGAATCAAGTTTTTAATTGTAGTAGATTTCCAGGGGCAGATGTGGACACTGGCCATAATCTATTGGTTATGACCTGTAGGTTAAAACTGAAGAAACTGCAAAAAGGTGGGAATTTAAGGACATGGGATCTGGATAAGCTGAAAGAACCAGAGGTTGTACCGAGTTTGAAGGAGAGCATAAGGGAACACATGGCAGGAATGGGGGAAAGAAACACAGCAGAAGAAGAATGGGTAGCTCTGAGGGATGTAGTATTGAAAGCAGCAGAGGATAAAGTAGGTAAAATGACGAGAGCTGCTAGAAATCCTTGGGTAACAGAAGAAATATTGAATTTAATTGATAAAAATGCAGTAAATGACGGAGGCAAAAAGGAATACAAAAGGTCTCAAAAATGAGATTGATAGGAAGTGCAAAATGGCTAAGCAGGGATGGCTAGAGGGCAAATGTAAGGATGTAGAGGCGTATCTCACTAGGGGTAAGATAGATACTGCCTACAGGAAAATTAAAGAGACCTTTGGAGAAAAGAGAACCACTTGTATGAATATCAAGAGCTCAGATGGAAACCCAGTTCTAAGCAAAGAAGGAAAGGCAGAAAGGTGGAAGGAGTACATAGAGGGTCTATACAATGGCGATGTACTTGAGGACAATATTATGGAAATGGAAGAGGATGTAGATGAAGATGAAATGGGACGTAAGATACTGCGCGAAGAGTTTGACAGAGCACTGAAAGACCTGAGTCGAAACAAGGCCCCAGGAGTAGACAACATTCCATTAGAACTACTGACAGCCTTGGTAGAGCCAGTCATGACAAAACTCTACCAGCTGGTGAGCAAGATGTATGAGACAGGCGAAATACCCTCAGACTAAAAGAAAAATACAATAATTCCAATCCCAAAGAAAGCAGGTGCTGACAGATGTGAAAATTACCTAACTATCAGTTTAATAAGTAACAGCTGCAAAATACTAACGCGCATTCTTTACAGACGAATGGAAAAACTGGTAGATGCGGACCTCGGGGAGGATCAGTTTGGATTCCGTAGAAATGTTGGAACACGTGAGGCAGTACTGACCTTATGACTTATCTTAGAAGAAAGATTAAGAAAAGGCAAACCTACGTTTCTAGCATTTGTAGACTTGGAGAAAGCTTTTGACAATGTTGACTGGAATACTCGCTTTCAAATTCTGAAGGTGGCAGGGGTAAAATACAGGGAGCGAGAGGCTATTTACAATTTGTACAGAAACTAGATGGCAGTCATAAGAGTCGAGGGGCATGAAAGGGAAGCAGTGGTTGGGAAAGGAGTGAGACAGGGTTGTAGCCTCTCCCCGATGTTATTTAATCTGTATATTGAGCAAGCAGTAAAGGAAACAAAAGAAAAATTCGGAGTAGGTATTAAAATTCATGGAGAAGAAGTAAAAACTTTGAGGTTCGCCGATGACATGGTAATTCTGTCAGAGACAGCAAAGGACCTGGAAGAGCAGTTGAACGGAATGGACAGTGTCTTGAAAGGAGGATATAAGATGAACATCAACAAAAGCAAAACGAGGATAATGGAATGTAGTCAAATTAAATCGGGTGATGCTGAGGGAATTAGATTAGGAAATGAGACGCTTAAAGTAGTAAAGGAGTTTTGCTATTTAGGAAGTAAAATAACAGATGATGTTGGAAGTAGAGAGGATATAAAATGTAGACTGGCAATGGCAAGGTAACCATTTCTGAAGAAGAGAAATTTGTTAACATCGAGTATAGATTTATGTATCAGGAATTTCTGAAAGTATGGAGTGTAGTCATGTATGGAAGTGAAACATGTACGATAAATAGTTTGAACAAGAATAGAATAGAAGCTTTCGAAATGTGGTGCTACAGAAGAATGCTAAAAATAAGGTGGATAGATTACGTACCTAATGAGGAGATATTGAATAGAATTGGGGAGAAGAGCAATTTGTAGCACAACTTGACTAGAAGAAGGGATCCGTTGGTAGGACATGTTTTGAGGCATCAAGGGATCACAAATTTAGCATTGGAGGGCAGCGTGGAGGGTAAAAATCGTAGAGGGAGACCAAGAGGTGAATACACTAAGCAGATTCAGAAGGATGTAGGTTTCAGTAGGATCTGGGAGATGAAGAAGCTTGCACAGGACAGAGTAGCATGGAGAGCTGCAGCAAACCAATCTCAGGACTGGAGACCACAACAACAACAATAACAAAACATTTTTCGCAAGCTCGGAACCTTCTGGTGCGTCAGAAACTATCACATTCATTTTTCCATAAATACAGTCTACAAATCTCACAAAATTTAACAAGACAACCGTCTGGACCTTACAAAAGTAAGAGAAAGAATGAATAAGTAATTGTTCCTTCTTCTCTTTCAACAACATTCAAATATTCACAAATAATGTTTGACATCGCACTGAGACGGCGCGTTTGTTCCTTGAGCTGGACGTGTAACTCCTTACAAATGGAAGGCCTCAGACATGGCCAACCGATTCGGCTCAAATTTGGCAGTCGCTTGTGTACAACCTAAAACGGAGGAATCTAAGATATTTTAGGTCAACACCGCAGCGTTATTGAAAAAATCACTCCTAAAAGTTATGAAGAGCAATCGACTCAAAATTGGCGGGATCGATAGATAATTGTAAATAGAGCATTTTTCATCATCAGCTATGGTATTCGAAAACGCATACTATTCCAGAAATCGAGGAAAGAAAGTTTTACAACTGTCGCTTCTGTTCCAACTTTTTAAACGGTTTTTGCCGCCAGCACTGATAGCGCAACAGCCAAGGTAACTGGCTGGGAATCTGAGAACCCGGGTTCGAATCGCGAGGAAACCCAGTGGATGTTATTATTTTCGTTTGTATTTTTCCATATCTCAATTGATAGGAATAGGAGGGTTAATAAGGTAAGGAAATCTATAAGGAACGATAAAAATAAGGTAGGCAAATAAGTTTCTGAAACTTCTTGGGGTAGTAAAGAACTAAAATGTTACTCCAGGTCATTTTAGAATGGCTCTTCCAGTCACTGTTACGTGTCCTCATTTTTCCTCGAACAACGAGATGGGTGGTACTTGTCACATAAAAATTTGAAACAAATATACTCACGGCACCAAGAACATCTAATGAATTCAATCTTTCGAGAGCTACACTGTTCCTTCCCAAGAGTAGGCGGAAAACAAACTTGGTTTACATTTCAAAATGTCTTTTTCGGGAATTAATTTTGATGCGTACCACGCATACGATATCATTGCGTGAAAAATCGGTGCTGAAAGTTGGTTATGAATTATGTTGTAAATAGTTATTGTATCCGTGCGGTTGTCCAATTCCCACTGGGTTTCCAGAAGCACACTGCAAACCTGAAGCCTGGAAATAAAGTTTTTAACCTGGCGATCGAAATCAACATCACACAGCTGGTACACAGGTGTACAGTTGGGCGGTATTACTTTTACCGTGCACGTCGGCTGACCCTCGCCATCTATAATCATTGTGTCATATAATATAGCATTACTTTGTCCACTCCAGGAATCCACTACTAGAAAAAACTTGCTATCAGAAACGTATGGTCTTAAAACATTCTCAAGAAATGTTCTGTAAATCGCATTCGTCAGTTTGGAGAAGGTAATGTAGACATTTTTCAACGAGTCGGTTAAACGGTTGACCTCTTCTATAACCTGAGGACCAAATGTAACATTCGTTTCTTGTAAACACAGGAAAACCTTACGTAACAGTTTTCCAGAGGCTGTAGTGGCATGTTGCGCCATGTACGAATGTGTTACTAGGTTTTTACTACCAACTGCGACAAGGATTAGTTTTTCTCCCTTATGCGATAACGTGCGTCGAATGTTCACCCAATACTCGCATCCTGTGTGACCGGTGTTGATCACGTAATCACTATTAAAACCGGTCATAAGTGACGCCGTTTGCCTGTTGAAAAGAGCTCCCACTTTCTGTATATCTTCTATATTTTGTACTTCCTTATGAGAGACGTATTTAGTGACGCGCCGTTGACGAATTTTACACCCCGATCTGAAATTTTTTGCCCAAGATAATGATGCAGCAGACGTAGAATCCTTGTTGGCCGTATATTGAAGCGCTGCACCTGCAGCCCACTCCTGAAGTATTCTCGCTGTTACATTCTCGTTACGTCAACAAGATTCGACAATTCGGTCGTATGTCCACATATTTATCGCCTGGTATTTGTCGTAACTTGTCCCTCCTTTAACGATATCACTTTCCCAAAATTTCAAGTCCTTCTTCCGTTCCAGGGCTGTTGTTGCTCCATTCTTTTGCAGTGTTTGTAAGTTCAAATTTGGATGATTCCTGGCTAGCGCTACCGCCTTAACTTTTACTTCAAGGGGTATAGAGCTGTAGTTAAGTCGTTTAGTAACCGGTTTGTGATACTCATCGGGAACGGATGAAGCACATATTCCCAGTGACGTGGAGATTTCTGAAGTGTTATGACAATTTAGCGATTCACTAGTCGGGATATCTTCCGCTGAATCACCTTCTGCTTCGTCTTCATCGTATAGTACCTCAGTATCAAGAAAAGTCATTTCGTTCGTCACCACCAAAAATCTCTCGACCATAGCCTTTTCTATCAACCTGGAACGCCGAGAAACAGACCTGGCTGCTTCCGGTAGTGCGTTGGTAATGCATCTGTATTTTGCAAACCAAAACACAGTGACAGTAACTTCCCGCTTGCCATCGTCTGTGACAGGCTCCCAACTATATATTACAACGCTAGTCGAAGGGTGTACATCCTCCGTTACTCAGATTATGCACCTTAAAGATATGACAACAAATAATAACTAGTTACTACGGCATAAACAGACGAGCTAATTTCTACAAACTACATACAGCACTCGTCATATGTTACTTACAGAATAACACTGTATTCATTCACGAAACTTATTTCATTCGGCACATTAATGATGGAAAAATCACTACTGTATCCGCCAGGATCGCGGCAGCCTAATGACGGAAAACAACTCTTTCCGATTTACGTCTATAAGGCTCGTGCTGGACACCTTCTCTCTTCCAGATTCACAACTATGATATGACGAAGAGGCAACCGGGACAACATAACTCTCCCCGCGTGCATTCTGTCCCGAGCCTCGCTGTAAACAAGCGTCGCGCGGTTGGCTGTCTGTGATCCCTCGTGAGGAATTCGAAGCACTCTTACAAGGGGAGGCCGCCAATTGTGAAATTCAGATTCAATTCATACTGCGCATAATAAAAGCTCATGGCCAGAGGTGCTATGTGGGAAAGCATCAAGATGTACTTCTCAGACGTTGTCGAGAAAATCGACAGTTAAAAGAAACTGTTGCGGTGAAATACTCACTACGATTGATAGTTTTCTACAGCGTCGTGGCGCAGCGGTAAGCTCTCGGGTTCAGGTTCGTAATTCAGAAGTTCGCCGGATCGAATCTCGCGCCATGCAACCATTTTTTTTTAGTATTTGTTTTTTGTAATTCAAATGTGTGTACATACACACAATATCCTAACCTAACCTAACCTAACCTAACCTAACCTAACCTAACCTAACCTAACCTAACCTAACCTAACCTAACCTAACCTAACCTAACCTAACCTAACCTAACCTAACCTAACCTAACCTAACCTAACCTAACCTAACCTAACCTAACCTAACCTAACCTAACCTAACCTAACCTAACCTAACCTAACCTAACCTAACCTAACCTAACCTAACCTAACCTAACCTAACCTAACCTAACCTAACCTAACCTAACCTAACCTAACCTAACCTAACCTAACCTAACCTAACCTAACCTAACCTAACCTAACCTAACCTAACCTAACCTAACCTAACCTAACCTAACCTAACCTAACCTAACCTAACCTAACCTAACCTAACCTAACCTAACCTAACCTAACCTAACCTAACCTAACCTAACCTAACCTAACCTAACCTAACCTAACCTAACCTAACCTAACCTAACCTAACCTAACCTAACCTAACCTAACCTAACCTAACCTAACCTAACCTAACCTAACCTAACCTAACCTAACCTAACCTAACCTAACCTAACCTAACCTAACCTAACCTAACCTAACCTAACCTAACCTAACCTAACCTAACCTAACCTAACCTAACCTAACCTAACCTAACCTAACCTAACCTAACCTAACCTAACCTAACCTAACCTAACCTAACCTAACCTAACCTAACCTAACCTAACCTAACCTAACCTAACCTAACCTAACCTAACCTAACCTAACCTAACCTAACCTAACCTAACCTAACCTAACCTAACCTAACCTAACCTAACCTAACCTAACCTAACCTAACCTAACCTAACCTAACCTAACCTAACCTAACCTAACCTAACCTAACCTAACCTAACCTAACCTAACCTAACCTAACCTAACCTAACCTAACCTAACCTAACCTAACCTAACCTAACCTAACCTAACCTAACCTAACCTAACCTAACCTAACCTAACCTAACCTAACCTAACCTAACCTAACCTAACCTAACCTAACCTAACCTATTCCCAGCAATCAGTTGCAACAATTATGCATATAATAAGTTGTTGAAAGTCGTTTGTCGTGGATAAACTGGCAACTTCGAACATCATTATGTTTTCCGCAAACAAAGTTGTATTTCATTAATGTTATTAATTGTCTTCATAATGTTAACTAAGTATAGTTAATGGAAGACGTAGAAACGATATTCCGAAACGAATACGTATAGCATAAATCAAACGTTCGAATTAGAATACAAACCCCACGTACACAAATTTGCTGTGGCAGGTATGAAACATAAACTCCGTTACTCGCTCGTTACACTCGAAGGACAGATGTTGAATGGGCCGAAATGAGCCGCCGCATAACAGCGTAGTTGCCTGCCAACTTCGAAAGAAGGTAGGTGCGGTCCCTAGCGCAACTTATAACATCATCGAAAATCAGTGCGGACGTGAGAGCTTTGGTACACCCTGTTAAACAAACGGAAAAATTGAGGCGGTACAATTGGACAGCGATCCGCCTTCACCAATATGTGTAAGCAATTCATATATGAATTACAAAACACTAATAATAAAAAATGTTGCATGGCGCGAGGTTTTTTTTTTTATTTTTCCGCCTCTCCCGACACGCTTCATATACCCTGCGCTGCTTATGCTGCTAATTAATTGGTTAGGCGTTCCATTGATTTTTTTATTTTGTTTATTTTTTTAATTTCATTTTTGTTCATTGTATCTGCTCGGGGCGGACATGGCAAGACACCCGTTTCAGTTAGTCGTTGATCCATTAACTCAGTTTTTTTATTACAGACGGCAGCTAACACACTGACCGAACACGCTAAGCTACCGTGCCGGCTGTTCGATCCGGCCACCTTCGGATTACGAACCCGAGCGTTTACCGTTGCGCCACGACGCTGTAGAAAACTATCAATCGTAGAGAGTATTTCATCGCAACGGTTTCTTTTAACTGTCGATTTTCTCGACAACGGCTGATAAGTGCATCTTGGTGCTTTGCCACATTACACCTCTGGCCATGAGCTTTTATTATGCGCAGTAGGGATCGAATCTGAATTTCACAATTGGCGGCCTCCCCTTGTTAGTCGTAGTTGTGGTCATGTGACAAGCCTTAAAATTTTAATACTTTACTAACCAACGGCGTTGGGGTAATTAGTTTGCCTACTTTATTATTATCATTCTTTATTAATTTACTTACCTTATTAACCATCCTATCCCTATCAATTGACATATGGAAAAATACAAACGAAAATAATAACATCCACTAGGGTTCTCCGATTCCCAGCCAGTTAGTTACCTTAGCTGTTTCGCTATCGCCGCTGTCGGCGAAAAGCGTTTACCATGTGGGTACATGAGCGACAATTGTAAAAGTTTCTTTCCTCGATTTTTGGAAAAGTTTGCGTTTGCGGACCCCATACCTGATGATGAAAAATGCTCTATTTACAATTATCTATCGATCGCTCTAATTCTGAGTCTGTTGCTCGTCAAAACCTTTAGGGTTGATTTTCTCAAAATTGCGGGGGTGTTGACCCAAAAGATCTTGGAGTATTTCATTTTAGGTTCTACACAAGCAACCTGCCACATTTGAGCCGAATCGGTTGGCCGTGTCTGAGGCCTTCCCCTTGTTAGCCAGGATCGGCGACTACCTGCCCGCGCCTATCATCCGTCCCATACATGTCCGTCCTGCACACACATAATTGTGGTGCAGTAGATACATTCTACTTTACCACACTCGTCTCTAAAATAACCCGTGTTCAAGACGGTGGAAATACGAGGGTCTCTAGAATTTACCCCGAAATTCTCGAGACACTACAATGCCTTCCAGAATGCTGGAAGTTAGCAAAGTATAATTATTAAATTGTCATTACTTCAACACCCCCATCAATTTAATACTTTCCTTAATTACCCGTAAAATTCACTATCCCCAGCTTTTGACATATTTTTACCAAAAGCAACTAGGACTGGACATTTCAGTAAACTGCCATTTGTTCCTCGGAGCTAATGTATTGAACATTTAGATGGCCTCGCCCTGTATAAAGAACAACAGCCGTTCTATCACATTTCGTTGTCTCTGATGAACCCTCACCATCGAGGACAACATACTGCGTACTATTTTTCAAGAAGTTTTCGAGCCATTCACATATCTGTGAACTTATTCGATATGCTCGTAGTTTCTTTAACAATCTGCAATGGGGCACGATGTCAAATTCTTTCCGGAAATCTAGAAATATGGAATCTGCCTGTTGCCCTTCATACATAGTTCTCAGTATGTCACGCGAGGAAAGGGCAAGCTGAGTTTCGCACTTACGATGCTTCCTAAAGCCATGTTGATTCGTCGACGTATGTTGCTTAGCCTCACGTAAGTCTATTATAATCGAACGGAGAGTGTGTACAGGGAGTCTGCAGCAATCAGAAGTTTGGGATATTGGTCTCTAATTTTACGGGTCCGTTTCTTTACCTCTCTATATACTGGAGTCATCTGCGCTTTTTTTCCAGTCGCTTGAAACTTTACGCTGGGCGAGGGATCTACGACAAATGCAGGTAAGGGACCAATGACGTATAACACTCCTTGTAAAATCCAAAACCTATAACAATATTAATATACAGAAGAAAACGCTGCGATCTTATGCACCATCCTAATAGCTTGCGATCTCAGAATTTGCGGCGTGAGGCACCGTCACACGTCGCGAGGGCCAGGGAAGACCACCCTCCCTTGGAAAAAGCGCTTGCATTAACGTGCCTGTATACTAGACTTGCAGTCATTACGACACTCGCTTTCTAAGTGGCGCACACATTCCGCCAGTATCACGGTTATCGCCTGCTCGTTAGACAGCCAGCTATACACGCCAGCTCCTATCTAGCTCAGCTCCACCTGTCTGTCAAAACAGTGCGCATATAGCCGCGCCAGTCTCTCGTACTCTGCGCGAGAAAATTCAACATTTCTTCTTTTAAAATATGTAAAATTAAATCAATACGTTTTTCAGTTTACTGCAAATATTACTTTTTGAAGCACTGTAATCATTTTCTTCCTTTAACTACAAATAGTGGGGATAATATGAAAAATGTTCTCAAACATAATTTTGAGTGTCGAGTGTAGAGTATATACGAAATTTGGAAGGCTTCCTAACACCAAACGCTGACTGGAAGTATCTTGTATGATGAGGGGCCCTTAGTCTGCAGGTTGACAGAAACTGTTCCGTCAGTGGAGGCGCGCCTATTTGGTAAAACATCCACACCACGTCTCCGTGCGACTTATCGCCAGCCACGGGTGGGTCTTGAACCTGTCCTGGAGAGTGGTGGCGTGTTTCAGCCCGAATTAATGGAGCGCTCTGTTAGTTCAGAGACAGGTCTCCGTGCCGGCGCTGACGCACGGCGTGGTAGGAGGTCCGCAAAACCTCAGGCGTGGTGGGGATGTTTTGGACTTTGCGAGGGAAATAAGGAATCAACTTTTACGTTAGTGTGGCCAGTGTAGCGGGCTGTGTGTAGCCTTCTTATCTTGAGAATCTGCAACTCTATTGGAATTTTCGTAAGAATCTTTACATACTTCTGCAGAACTGATATTTTTCATGTTCTTTAGTGAATGACGGCGCTGCTGTTATTACGCAGTTTAATCTTAGTGATTCAGCTCATATAATGTGAGTTACTTTTTCGTTGTTTAATGAAGCTGTTTAATTAAACAGTAATAAAGTACCCAATATCAATCTGGAAATATCCACCAGGCTGTGGCTAAGCCATGTCTCTACAAAATCCTTTCTTCCAGGAGAGCCAGTTCTGCAACGCTCGCAGAAGAGCTTCGGTGAAGTTAGGAAGGTAGGAGACGGGGTACTGGCACAATTGAAGCTGTGAGGACGGGTCGTGAGTCGTACTTGGGTAGCTCAGACGGCAGAGAACGCCGTGAGGCAAATATCCCGAGTTCGAGTCTCGGTCCGGCACACAGTTTTAATCTGCCAGGAAGCGACAGTAATAAAGTAAACTTTCATTACATCAGATTGTTGCTGCTTACAAGTGTTACTCCATAGTAATGGCCCATACGAAGGAATGAACACTGCAGCTGCAACAAATCCCAGCCACCAGGTTATTCGATGAAAGCTGCCTCGTTGTGGGATTGTGGTTCTGGCTCGGAACCTGGGTCATTTTCTTGCAGGTATCGCCAGTTTTTCTCATCCAGATCGTTGCCCGAGTCAGAATGTGTGGCATGAGACCAGCCATGCGTAGCGGTCTAGATATGAGATGCACACAGACGTATATCTCATTAAGGATATCATGAGTGCAGTTATCATGTTAGTTTGGTCACGGTACGTGGTAGTGGCTGAGTGAAGTAGGCAAAATCCGCGAAATATGGAGCAATAATTACTCTTAGGTAATACTAAATAATATGCACTGAAGCGCCAAACAGACTGGTATAGGCATGCGTATTCAAATACAGGCTGAATACGGCGCTGCGGTCGGCAACGGCAATATAAGAGAACAGGTGTCACGCTCAGTTGTTAGGTCGGTTACTACTGCTACAATGACAGGTTAACAAGATTTAAGTGAGTTTTAACGTGATGTTATAGTAGGCGCACGAGCTATGGGACACAGCATCTCCAAAGTAGCGACGAAGTGAGGATGTATGTGTAGTGAACCGTGAGTATCAGGAATCCGGTAAAATATCAAGTCTCCCCCATCGCTGCGTCCGAATCATTTAACGAAACATCATCGATATGGGCTTTCGGAGCAGAAAGCCCATTCGTGTATCCTTGATGACTGCACGACACTAAGCTTTACGCCTGCACTAGGCCCTTCAACACCGATATTGGACTAATGGTGACTGGAAATATGTTGCCTGGTCGGACGAGTCTCGTACGAAAGAACAGACACCATTGCTGACCTGAGGCCGTCTAGAACGAAATTACGATTGTATTAATACCTTGAGCTGCTGACGGGCGTTGACGTATAGCAACGGGGACTGGTGAAAATGTGTGCCCGACCGGGATAGAGCATCCTTCATGTAAGCAGGAGATCCCGGGTTCGAGTCCCGGTCGGGGCACACATTTTCACCTGTGCCCGTTAATATATATCAACGCCCATCAGCAGCTGAAGGTATTAATGTAATTCTAACCTCAGACATTAGTCGAGCCATGCCACGTCGAGTTGCGGTACTTCCGTGTACTCACGGGGGCTTTACACGATGTTAGGGAGGTGTCCCAGTTTCTTTGGCTCTTCAGTGTATATGACTTAAGAGCATTGCCATATATGTAAAAATGTTTTTATTGTATCACTTATGATGCAATTTAGTGGTGATAGAGTCTTCAACGTGTTTCATCAGTACTGTGGTGGCCCGAGGTGAGTGATCTGGTTGGCAGATACCTCATTGTACTGTGGGATGTAGAACACTTAGTTCTCTCAGAAAAGGCTATATTCTCTATTACCTTTGAACTTTACCGCATTACTTAATATACTCGCTTATACAATCCTCTCCCTGTTGCATCTATACTGGCATTAACGTTGCGTTACGCGACATATTTAACAGCAGTAATACTCTTTTAAAATAATGCTATTTAAATGAAGCTCGAAATGCGAGGAAGCTGCCTTATGTCATTAGGCATGTACTTTTCATTGCATATATGTAATATATTGTTTTCATAATATTTTCTTACAGACTATATTTGCAGTTACTGACGGAAACGCGCAAAATCGTGAAAAGTATTATACATATGAAGAATAAGCGAAATGCTTATGCGAAATCACTGTAGAGAATCGTTCGGTTACTCATTTGTTTGTTACGAGTGGTTTTACCTCGTAGTATATCTGGATTTTTTTTCTTTGGGACTCTGTTGATTGTCGGCAAACTGCAATTAACGAAAACGCACTGGGACATTAAAAACTGATATATTTATTAAAGTTTGAATAACGAAACTAGGCAAGCATCGTATGGCGTCCGTCAAATGAAACAATAAACGCATTATCATATGTACGGTAAAGTTCGTAAATCACAGAGTATGTAGCTCTTCCTAAGAGTATTTGTTGCTCAGTATTTCGCGAATTTCTGTTCGCCACACTTATCTTCTATCACGCACCAAGACAGAAGTCCCTTACTATCTTACTAACAGCGTGATACCAAGCGATAGCTACTAACATAACAACGAGTCGGTGGCAGTCCGTCATGCAGGAAAGTGTGTAAGTAAAAGAAAGAAAAGAAAAGAAAAAAGAAACATTCCTACGGCCTACCCAAACCATTGTTTCCCAATCGCGGTAGATGGCGCTGTAATCGACAAATATCCACTGTGCCTGTTTTTGCATTTAAGACACAAAGCATTTGATTCTACGTTTCATTTACGATGTAAATGTAAACCTTTCTGTTCAAAAGGTACATACTGATCTTCAGACATTGCTTGAGTGTGTTGTAAATGTGTACGGGGAAAATAAAAGACATTTCTAGCAAATAAGTTACTTGTATGGTAACGTAGTTTTCTGTTTCCTACGGGGTTGGCTGTGATAAGTGCCCAAACCACGTGAATGCTTCGCCGGGCGTTGTGGCCGAGCGGTTCTAGGCGCTTCAATCTGGAACCGCGCGATCGCTACTATCGCAGGTTCCAATCCTGAGTTCTGAGTTCTAGGGCACTGATGACCTCAGATGTTAAGTCCCATAGTGCTCAGAGCCATTTGAACCATTTGAAGCTGAATGCTTCACTTCGGTCGCCTCCCTCGACCGATTTAGATGTGCGTTTCCGCCCAACCGCTGTAAATCTCACGCTGGCCGCTACGCGGAACACAAACCACAACCACTCTAATAAGTTAAAATGCCCACAAGGTGATAATGACAGGCTCACCTGCCATGGATACTCAACGAAATCAAGCATTCCAATGGTGAGCGGCATGGGTGCTCAGCGATAGTAAGCATCCCGATGGAAACAAAATAATATTACCTCAAAAACTTGTTACTGGATCACGTTAAACGTCGATTCTAAGCAGACCCTGGAACCGGTAACCACGTTACACTCTACAGTCCAATTTGGAAGAGTCAAGTAGGTATCCCACTGCTGTCCAGGGCGCCTCCAGACGCACTTTCGCTCAGTTCGATGCCGGACTCAAGAATGAAGACAGCTCTACCCCAGCCAATGAGATTCCAGGCCGAAGGCGTTTGTGGAAACCTCATGGACAGTGGTGGTATACCACCATACGACCCGACAACCAGGAGTCATGCTCCGGGGTGCCATAACTTTTCACAGTAAGGCCTCTTTGGTTGTCAGCCGCGACACCCTTACAGCACAGCAGTGGTACGTCCAAGACATTGCACGTGCTGTTTTTTTTTTTTTTTTTTTTTTTTTTGTTCTTCATGAGAAGCCATTCTGGTCTGACACTTCAGAAAGACAATGCCTGTCAGCACACGGCGAGAGTTTCTACTGCTTGTCTTCGTCCTTGCCAAACCATACCTCGGCCGGCAAGGTCGCCTGGTCTCTCTCCAACTGAGAACGTTCGGAGCATTATGGGCAGCACCTCATCTGCATGGATACCCTGCAAATTACATTTAAGTGCCTGGCAGAGGGATCATAGAACCACCTTCACAATCCTCTATTATTCCAAACTCGTAAACCTCGCGGAAACAACGAACACCTATATCTTTTCGTACGAGCTCTGATTTACCTTATCGTGGTGATCGTTTCTCCCTATGTAGTCAGTGTCAACAATATATTTTCGCATTCGGAGGAGAAAGTTGGTGAATTTCATGACAAGATTCAGTGGGAACGAAAAACGGCTTTCTTTTAATGATGTCCAGCCCAAATCCTGTATCATTTCTGTGGCACTCTCTCCCATATTTCGCGATTATACAATACGTGCTGCCCTTCTTTGAACTTTTTCGATGTACTCAGTCAGTCGTATCTGGTAAGGAACCCACACCACGCAGCAGTATTCTAAAAGAGGACGGACAAACGTAGTGTAGTCAGTCTCGTTAGTAGATCTGTTACATTTTCTAAGTGTCCTACCAATAAAACGGAGTCTTTGGTTAGCCGTCCCCACAACATTTTCTTTGTGTTCCTTCCAATTTTTGGTTGTTCGTAATTGTAATTCCTAGGCACTTAGTTGAATCTACGGCCTTCATATTTGACTGATTTATCGTGTAACCGAAGTTTAACGGATTCCTTTTAGCACTCAAATGGATGACCTCACGCTTTTCGTTATTTAGGGTCAATTGACAATTTTCGCACTATACAGATATATTTTCTAAATCGTGTTGTAATTTGTTTTGCTGTTCTCACGACTTTACTAGTCGATAAACGACAGCGTCATCTGCAAACAATCTATGACAGTTACTCAGATTGTCTTCCAAATCGTTTATAAATATAAGGAACAGAAAAGGGCCTATAACACTACCTTTGGAACGCCAGAAGTCACTTCTGTTTTACTCGATGGCTTTCCGTCGATTGCTACGAACTGTGACTTCCCTGACAGCAAATCACAAATCCAGTCACAAAACTGAGACGATATTCCAAAGCACGCAATTTCACTAAAAGCCGCTCATGTGGTACAGTGTCAAAAGCCTTCTGGATATCCAGAAATACGGAATCGATCTGAAATCACTTGTCAATAGCAGTCAACACTTCACATGTTACATAAGAACGATCTTCACTAAATCCATGTTCACTGTGTGTCAATAGATCGTTTTCTTCGAGGTAATTCATAATGTTATCCTACTACCTTTCTTGAATATTGGTGTGACCTGTGCAACTTTCCAGTCTTTGGGTACTGATCTTTCGTCGGGATTTCGCCGATCTAACGCGTCAGTTCGATAGAATTTTGGCACGATATACCTCAGGAGAACATCCAACAACTGTACTTAATAATGCCGAATCGAATAAATACCTGAATAAGCACCAGATGTGGATCAACGCGTTACTTACTTGCTCGATTTCTGAAGCTCTTTCTGTTGGATAAATCATCCACATTGTTCTGTACATGTACTACACATTGACGGATTTTCGTCTCATTCGCATTATTCTTTCATGGCCTATAGTTTTTATGTGTGTTATAACGTATATCCATACTCCCAGAATGACTAGGAAGATGCGTTATAAATATGGTGAAAATACTGTTTAATTATTTGCAGTATCCTTAATATGGGAAAACCAATAATAATTAGTCCACAACAGATTGCTGTTCAAAAAGGACTGTCATCTCTTTTTTGCAAAGCATTTGCAGAAGAGAACGCTTCTGCTCATATAGTGTGTTTACCTTTAATCAGTTGGTTAAAACCACAAACAAAGCAGCATTTACCTAGTAAACCCCAGGTGTGCATGTCTTGGAAATATTCCCGCACTCTATCAGACTGATTGAGTAATTAATTACATCGATACCCTTTTTGTGGACAGTTTTTCCTTGCTTCCTATTGGTGGATAATAGAACTGGAATATTTGATGGGATGTTATCCTACAACCTCCCAGCCGGCCGGAGTGACCGAGCGTTTCTAGGCGCTTCAGTCTGGAACCGCGCGACTGCTACTGCCGCAGGTTCGAATCCTGCCTCGAGCATGGATGTGTGTGATGTCCTTAGGTTAGTTAGGTTTAAGTAGTTCTAAGTTCTAGGGGACTGATGTCCTGAGCTGTTAAGTCCCATAGTGCTCACAGCCATTTTTACAACCTCCCAGTATGCAAACCCTACTGTTATTTTTTTCACTTGCCTCCTATCGGTCGATACTAGTACAGTTACGTCATTTGGTAGAAAGTCCATTAAGTTGAAGGTAACTGAAAATTTCGAAGTTCAGTTCAGTTGCACGCTATGTCTATAAACAATCTGTGGAGGGTTTGTACTGGTGCTATAATGAGATGGAGATGGAGGAGAACGAGAAGGAAGGGTCTACTGCCTGATATGATAGAGACAACAGCAAATACCACTGAAAGACAGATCACTGTGACGTATTGAGAAGCACTAAACCTGACACACTTAAACCACCTCCTGATCGTCCACACACAGCGCACCTGTCCCCTCGTACACCGCCATTGCCAACGGTCAGAGGCCAGAGAAAACTGTAGCAGCCATGGATGTGCGTGTATACCAGAATGCACCATCCAAGCCATGCGCGGAGTCCAGGGATAATTGAGTTGTAGGACTTCGTATTTCATCAATGCGTTCAGGACCAACACTTGGCAGTGATCAATACTGAATTGCTCAATTGGCCATGGAGAATACATGCAACACACGCGATCGAAAAGACAGCTCAACTCGTACTGAGTATCAGTTCGCTATTCAGCTATCCAGAGGGCATAATCGCCGGGAGTTGTCCTGCAGCTGTGCGCAAAAAACGACTAGTCCGCTGGCCTGAAGTTTTCTTTGTCTCTACCACTCGCAAGAGCTTTTAGCCAGCAAACCCATTTGTTCTGGCCACAGTCTACCTCTGCCACGTGCTCCTCATGACGAACTTTGTCGTCCTAGGAAACCAGCGACGTATTTATCACTGTAATTACAATCACATAGTTCGATTGCAGCCCCAACCTGATAACATTAAACAGAGATCGAAGTAACAGAAACACCTCCTCCTGAGGACTGTGGCTCTGGAAATATCAATAACCCTCTTATGACTGGGCACCTCCTTATGGCTATCGATGCCTTGAAACTGCAGTCCCCCATGTCAAACCCATATCTCCCTTATGACTGGACACAGCCGTTTTCTTTGTACATGTTGAAACAATAACCACAGTCACTTCACACCCCCAAAACTAGCTTTATAAGCCTGCCATTCACACCGCCTACTTAGTACAATACTTCGCCAGTAACTGAATGCTGGTGGCTCCAAGCAATATTCAGTGGAAAACCGCGATGGATCGACATGCCTCATTTGTTTACCTTGCATGTGTGTCTTAGGAAGAGAGGCATAATCGTCTTATGAGCTACCAGATATTAAAAACACGATCGCAAAGACCGTGTTATTGTAACCCCGCATAAAAATCGGTCTTCGTTCCACAGACACCCAAGTATCAACAACGATATCCATGCTGAAAAGTATACCTTCCTTATAAATCGAGGTATGCTAGTGCTTCTGAATAAAGTAGTCTTCCGCACAAATACCAAGATATTGAACGTGGATAGTGATTGCGGTTTCTGTATTAACAGACCGAAAGTGTAGGTGCACATTGCTAGCGATGTAAGCCCGTAATAAAATCAACACTATCACCGAATTTAGAAAGTGATGCAGCTAAGAAACATGGTACTAGTCCAATATTTGCAACTGCTTCTTGCAGCTGCTACGTATTTGTCACACTGACAAACAGTATTTGTAGCGTCTTCTATATCGATAGTATGTAGACAGTGTAACAGAGGTTCTGCGATATATCCACGTGGCTATAGGGGAGGTTGATGGTTGATTGAGAATGATCACATACAGTGGATGGTATGTTATATGAGCAATCACTTAAAAATTCATCACTAGATGGACCTCATAAAAATGTATAAAATCCCACGACTTCTCAGGTCTTTAGTGTCAAGCTTTCAGCCAGAAATGCTGTCTGGAATTTAGTACCATTCAGCCACATATTTTGGGTGCATCCTATCGCGTTGTCTTAATGATTACAGCGTCCAGTCCCGGTAGCTGAGTGGTCAGCTCGACAGAATGTCAATCCTAAGCGACCGGGTTCGATTCCCGGCTGGACTGGAGATTTTTTCCGCTCAGGGACTGGATGTTGTGTTGTTCTAACCATCATCATTTCATCCCCCATCGACGCGCAACTCGTCGAAGTGGCGTCAAACCGAAAATGTCGTCCTAACCGCCGTCTGCTTCACGTCTGCTGTGCAGCGAGCTACGTTATTTAAGTATTAACTGTATTTTTCTTACTTGTCACTTCTTTTACCGTGTGTTTTTTCTTTTAGGAAGCTTTAATTGTCGACTGCTATTAATAGTGTTCCATAGATTTCGTGTTAGTTTTGAATACAGTCAGAGAGAGTCCCTTTAGTCAGCCATAGTGCCAGTAGTGCTAGTGTTTGTTTTCAATACAGTCCAGAGACGGGTAGTGCTATTTTCATTGTTTTCTACAAGAAGTGGCTAGCAATCACAGTTTAGTCAATAATCAGCCGCCTTTAGTGAATTAGCAGTCTAGTTAAAAGTTGATTAAGTCTCTTCAGTAAATTAATTCCTTAGGATGGATAGGATGTGTGACTGCTGTGTACGGACGCACGAGGAGCTGGCCACTCTTCACGAACAGCTGAGCGTGTTGATGGCCGCGGTCATCCGTCTTCAGGCTGCTACCTCGGAGTGTAGCGGCAGTGGGGAGTCTGGAGCGTCTCAAGGTACACCCCAGGTGTTACATGCTTCACCCACTGTCCCTTCTGTCGAGATACCTTCGCGGGTACCGGGCGCGGTTGGGCCACCCTCTCCGCAAGGGGAGTGGCGGGTTCAGTGGCGTTCGCGGCGCACGAGGCGGAGGGTCAATGTGGAGGCTGGCCGTGTGGCATCACCCGCTCTGTCTGTGAGTGGACATGTGGCTGCTCCTTCAGCAAGGTCCGAGCAGGCACACGGGGGGAGGGGTTTATTAGTTATTGGGAGCTCCAACGTTAGGGGGGGTGATGGAGCCCCTTAGGAAAATAGTGGAAAGGTCGGGGAAGAAGGCCAGTGTTCACTCTGTCTGCTTGCCGGGGGGTCTCATCCGAGATGTGAAGGAGGCCCTACCGGCGGCGATAGAGAGCACTGGGTGCACCTGACTGCAAATTGTTGCTCATGTCGGCACGAATGACTCCTGCCGTCTGGGTTGAGAGGTCATCCTCAGTTCGTACAGGCGGTTGGCGGAATTGGTGAAGGCGGAAAGCCTCGCTCGCGGGGTGGAATCTGAGCTAACTATTTGTAGTATCGTTCCCAGAACCGATCGCGGTCCTCTGGTTTGGAGCCGAGTGGAAGGCTTAAACCAGAGGCTCAGACGATTCTGCGGAGAGCTGGGGTGCAAATTTCTTGACCTCCGCTATCGGATGCAGAAATGTAGGGTCCCCCTGAATAGGTCAGGCGTGCACTACAGGCCGGAAGCGGCTACAATGGTAGCGGAGTACGTGTGGAGTGCACATGGGGGTTTTTAGGTTAGAGAATTCCCTCCCTAGGCCCGACAAGACGCCTCCTGAGACGCGGCAAGGTAGGAGTAGGCAAAATGCAACAGGGAATAACAATATTAATGTGCTAATAGTAAACTGCAAGAGCGTCTATAGAAAGGTCCCAGAACTGCTCTCATTAATAAACGGTCACAGCGCCCATATAGTACTAGGGACAGAAAGTTGGCTGAAACCAGACGTAAACAGTAATGAAATCCTAAACTCAGATTGGAATGTATACCGCAGAGACAGGCTGGACAGTGAAGGGGGAGGCGTGTTTATAGCGATAAGAAGTGCAATAATATAGAAGGAAATTGACGGAGATCCGAATTGTAAAATGATTTGGGTGAGGGTCAAGGATAAAGCAGGCTCATACATCGTAATTGGATGTCTCTATAGGACCCCGGGCTCAGCACATGAAGAATAATTTGGAAAACATTTCGAGTACATTTCCCCACCATGTTAGAGTTCTGGGTGGAGATTTTAATTTGCTGGATACAGACTGGGTGACTCAAACGTTCATAACGGGTGGCAGGGACAAAGAATCCAGTGAAATTTTTTTAAGTGCTTTATCTGAAAACTACCTTGAGCAGTTAAACAGAGAACCGACTCGTGGCGATAACATATTAGACCTTCTGGTGACAAACAGACCCAAACTATTTGAATCAGTTAATGCAGAACAGGGAATCAGCGATCATAAAGCGGTTACTGCATCGATGATTTCAGCCGTAAATAGAAATATTAAAAAAGGTAGGAAGATTTTTCTGTTTAGCAAAAGTGACGAAACGCAGATTACAAAGTACCTGATGGCTCAACATAAAAGTTTTGTCTCAAATACAGATAGTGTTGAGAATCAGTGGACAAAGTTCAAAACCATCGTACACTATGCGTTAGATGAGTATGTGCCAAGCAAGATCGTAAGCGATGGAAAAGGGCCACCGTGGTACAACAACCGAGTTAGAAAACTGCTGCGGAAGCAAAGGGAACTTCACAGCAAACATAAACATAGCCAAAGCCTTCCAGACAAACAAAAATTACGCGAAGCGAAAGGTAGTGTGAGGAGGGCTATGCGAGAGGCGTTCAATGAATTCGAAAGTAAAGTTCTATGTACTGACTTGGCAGAAATCCTAAGAAATGTTGGTCCTATGTCAAAGCGGTAGGTGGATCAAAACAAAATGTCCAGACACTCTGTGACCAAAATGGTACTGAAACAGAGGATGACAGACTAAAGGCCGACATACTAAATGTCTTCTTCCAAAGCTGTTTCACAGAGGAAGACTGCACTGTACTTCCTTCTCTAGATTGTCGCACAGTTGACAAAATGGTAGATATCTAAATAGACGACAGAGGGATAGAGAAACAAAATTGCTCAAAAGGGGAAAGGCCGCTGGACCTGATGGGATACCAGTTTGATTTTACACAGAGTACGCGAAGGAACTTGCCCCCCTTCTTGCAGCAGTGTACCGTAGGTCTCTAGAAGAGCGAAGCGTTCCAAAGGATTGGAAAAGGGCACAGGTCCTCCCCGTTTTCAAGAAGGGACATCGAACAGATGTGCAGAACTATAGACCTATATCTCTAACGTCGATCAGTTGTAGAATATTGGAACACGTATTATGTTCGAGTACAATGTATTTTCTGGAGACTAGAAATCTACTCTGTGGGAATCAGCATAGGTTTCGAAAAAGACGGTCGTTTGAAACCCAGCTCGCGCTATTCGTCCACGAGACTCAGAGGGCCACAGACACTGGTTCACAGGTAGATGCCCTGTTTCTTGACTTCCGCTAGGCGTTTGACACAGTTCCCCACAGTCGTTTAACGAACAAAGTAAGAGCATACGGACTATCAGACCAATTGTGTGATTGGATTGATGAGTTCCTAGATAGCAGAACGCAACATGTCATTCTCAATGGAGAGAAGTGTTCCGAAGTAAGAGTGATTTCAGGTGTGCCGCTGGGGAGTGTCATAGGACCGTTGCTTTTCACAATAAATGACCTGGTGGATGACATCGGAAGTTCACTGAGGCTTTTTGCAGGTGATACTGTGGTGTATTGAGAGGTTGCAACAATGGAAAATTGTACTGAAATGCAGGAGGATCTGCAGCGAATTGACGCATGGTGCAAGGAATGGCAATTGAATCTCAATGTAGACAAGTGTAATGTGCTGCGAATACATAGAAAGATAGATCCCTTATTTATCTACAAAATAGGTCAGCAACTGGAAGCAGTTAATTGCATAAATTATCTGGGAGTACGCATTAGGAGTGATTTAAAATGGAATGATCATATAAAGTTGATCGTCGGTAAAGCAGATGCCAGACCGAGATACGTTGGAAGAATCCCAAGGATATGCAATCCGAAAAAAAAGGAAGTAGGCTGCAGTACGCTTGTTCGCCCACTGCTTGAATACTGCTCAGCAGTGTGGGATCCGCACCAGATAGGTTTGATAGAAGAGACAGAGAAGATCCAACGGAGAGCAGCGCGCTTCGTTACAGGATCATTTAGTAATCGCGAAAGCGTTACGGGATGATAGATAAACTCCAGTGGAAGACTCTGCAGGAGAGACGCTCAGTAGCTCGGTACGGGATTTTGTTAAAGTTTCGAGAACATACCTTCACCGAAGTGTCAAGCAGTATATTGCTCCCTCCTACGTATATCTCGCGAAGAGACCATGAGGATAAAATCAGAGAGATTAGAACCCCCACAGAAGCATACCGACAATACATCTTTCTACGAACAATACGAGACTGGAATAGAAGGGAGAACCGATAGAGGTACTCAGGGTACCCTCCTCCACACACCGTCAGGTGGCTTGCGGAGTATGAATGTAGATGTAGAAAGACTTGCACCCGGCGAACACTCTACCCGACGGGAGGCCACAGTGACACGAGATTCACATTTTCATGATTACAGCCACTGGTAGATTATATTCACGGCACTCTCCTATCTCAAAACTAGTTACCTCTTTCGATCCTGTCTGCTAAGGACCCTGTACGGCAAAACTCCATCGTGATTTTAATCAGTCCCTCTGCACCTTGTAACTCTCCCTCGGTCTCTGCCACGATCTCACTGCAGCCTTGTCCATGTGGTCATCACAGTTTGAGTCGTAACTGAGCCGAAATTGGAGAGACAAACACGGAGAGCTGAGTTAATGCAACGGGACGATCTTTTTACCGTCTGGTGGAAATGGGAACATTTTGTCGTAGCTCTGCTAACCGGGTGCAATGTGTAAAGCCAGTGCCAAACAAAGCTTTCTCCTGCGACACAAGCTAGTAGGAAAGACAGTACCAGCAGTTACAGTAGTGTTTATGAGGAAAGTTAGGTAGACTCCACATAATATGTGAACTAGAAGATGGAAAATGATTTTGCTACAGCTTTGAGGGATGTTTTCAAACTACAAATGGTTCAAATGGCTCTGAGCACTATGTGACTTAACTTCTGAGCTCATCAGTCGCCTAGAACTTAGGTTAGTTAGGTTTAATTAGTTCTAAGGACATCACACAAACATCCATGCCCGAGACAGGATTCTAACTTGCGACCGTAGCGGTCTCTCGGCTCCAGACTGTAGCGCCTAGAACCGCACGGCCACTCCGGCCGCCAGCGGCGGACTTAGCGCACAGCATCCCTCAGGGTGCATTTCTATCTGTCACGAAAACATTATCTCTATCTTCGTTATTTTGTACCATCCAATAGAAAGAAACTATGAGCTATAAAAACTTCACTCTCACCCAATAGAGAATTTGATAAGGTGTTACTGTGTTCCTCTCTTCCGATATGTCAAAAACAAGTACCGTCTGTGTGCTATGTGGAGATCCTACTGAAAATATACAGGTACTGCTCGACTGGAGCAGGTAACCAGTGATCGAAGTCGCTTCAGGACCTGCACTGTAGGACCACCATATCCCACAGACTATCAATTAAAAAAGAGTGTCATTGGGCCTTAGTTTGATATGTTGCTTTCCGCTGTAACACATCGAAGTAGTATATGTCTGCAGCTTTGTACACCGCCATACCTTTTTTTTTTATCCACCATGACTTCAAGGTCTGTGTCAGGTGTTAAACCGACATAAACACATTTCGATCCATTGGCTCTCACAGAAAGCTGGAGATTGCATGGTGTAAACTATGATGCTGTTCTCACAGCACACAGGATGGTTGAAATAAGAGAGAGGCGGTGTTTCTTACTGACAAAAATTTGAAAAACATCACAACATGTGGAAACTGGAAGAGTTTGCGGCATTGTGGAGCGTTTCCAAACAGCTATACAGAGGTGATGATCTGTACATTTAATCTCATCTTCAATAGTGATGGGGGTAGCAGACGTCTTGGTGTTCCATTATGATTGAAACAGATATCACGTACATAGCTGCAATATGAGGAATCGGTGCTGGTCATCCCTGGAACGTGTTGCTCTCATAAAGACTCTCTCCCCCTCAAACAGGTGGAGTCGGTCAATCATTATGTGGTAATCAACCATGTACCAGTAGATGGAAAAGATGCCACAGATGCACTGTAATAAGCACCACAGTTGATGGTGCTATCAATTTCAGCAATATTATCAGTTTTTCCATAATGTCAACGCGGACCAGTGACATGGTAGCATGTTTCCCAGGTTCTGCATCATCACTAAACTGCCCCCCTCTACTTTGCGAGTACCATTGCGAATGTAGATAGATGACTGGTGCATATGTACAAGAATTATCGATGAATGGATGTACTGCACAAAGTAGACCAGACAGCATCTCTACTCATGAAGTTAGGTTATCTACATATTTCTAGCAGTTTGATCATACTGCGTAATTTAGTATTAAGATTGCCCATCTTTCCCTGCGTGGATGTGGGTCACAGACTATTCTTGCATTGATTAGATAAAGTTGGATATTGAAAGGTCTCCTTGCACTGTCTTAGACCAACCCTCCCTAAAAACTGTCTCCTATTTAATTTTCAACTGACCAGAGGTAGGAGGTTATTATACCCATTAAACCCCAGGTCTCGTGAAGGAACAGAGAGAGCTGAATCCGTAACAGGTGTTCAGGGAGACTATTCTACACCAATCGTACTCACAGCGCATCTCCAGATGCAGACATGTCGAAGAGGTTAGCACCCCTTATCGGTGTATGGTAGATATGAAAGTGTTGTGATGATATAACAGATGATCGTAAAGAAGAAATTTGTGCATGATTGAGCTCCAGACGAATGTAGTTTAGAACTGGTAACACAGTAGATTCATATAAAATATTCTAAATTATTGGTCCTGTGTTTGGTGCCCATACAAGTACGGTATCAGAAAGAGAGAAATGATCGTGGAACATAAACACATTCCAAGGGCTACATGGTCCTGCATTAAACACGCTATAATGCTAGAGCTGTGCTGCTTGTGCCTTCTTAGTCGTGTGGAATACAACGCTGTTAATATTCCAGTGTAATAAAGCGCATGATATACATTCTTTCTGTGAGTTCCTTTATGGTGAACTATGGTGACGCACTGTAAGGTGATAAAACTACTACCTATCACGTCAAAGAAGGCATTAATTCTTTGTAAAACAAACACTCAAACTTTGTAAACACCTGGTGTCATACACCTCTGTAAAAGTATGAAGGCCAAATACAGTTCGGAAATTTTGGTCTTTTCACAACAGTCCCATAAAATGGTCGTCAGCAGGCAAAAATGCATACGAAGGAACAGCGACATCTTACAAGGAAATAAGCACTACAGGCAGTGCCAGAGATTGTGTAACAGTCCTACAGTTTACCATTGCCCCTTGTAACCTTCCTCTTGCACACTGAAGTCATGGTCCGATTTTAGGTTGTATTGCTCATGTGCACGATAATATTGCCATCTCCGCTATTAAGGTGTCTTTATGTAGCGCCATTCTACCACCCTCCTCCAGAATATGCAATCCTATTGATTTCGCTAACTTCATATCTCATGGCATTCTTCTCTAATTTTGTATATTTAACTAGTTTTTCGCGATTTTACGTATTTTATCGCATTTCCCTCAATTTCAACGTATTTCACATCAGTATTTCGTGATGAAATCGGTAAAATTCGAGAAGAACCTCGTATAATGCGTTATTCAATTTTTCGTCAAAGTTTCCCATAGGTGTGGTCGTAGTGCTGACATCCCATGTACTGTCTGATATTCTACAAGAATATTTGCGTTTATTGTACACCAAACTATTAAAAATCCTAAGACTTGCCCTCTCCCTTATGGTCTACATGCATGAATTTTGGATAGGCCTATCATTAAAAATATAGTAGCAGTCGATTAGTACCTGTATGAAACTCCACTACATCCATCATCTGCGCCAGCCGTTGAAAAACAATTCCGTGTGCTGATATGATCCATGAGAGAGGCTGTCTGCAGACTCATGTAGTGCAGCTCCCGTGGCTTTAGATATTGACTTGTGTTGTGCAACAAATCGCCTCCTTTGCTTTTTCTAATGTTTAGAATTAGCATTCAGTGTAATAGATAGTCTGAACACAAATCAAATGTGCTAATCAGACCCCTACTGCAAGTATCGAGTCTCAACACCTGCATCTCTTGTATATGCCCTGTGACACCGTTTGACGCTGATCCAAATCATCAACCTCCCTTCACTGGATATTTGTCTGCCGGCATTTACTTCTCACCATTCAGAACTTGTAGACTGACCTTAAACCCCTGTCTTCCCTCCCACCTCTGTTAGGACACGACAACACTTAAATTCGTGCTGCTAAAGATCATACCACGTTCGATATAATTTATATTACCAATATTTGTGCAAGACATTTCCAGGAGCAGATTTGGACTCTGGCCACAATCTATTGGTTATGAAATGAAGATTAAAGCTAAAGAGATTGCAAAAAGGTGGGAATTTAAGGACATGAGACCTGGATAAACTGAAAGAACCAGAGGTTGTACAGAGTTTCAGGGAGAGCATAACGGAACAATTGACAGGAATGGGGGAAAGAAATACAGTAGAAGAAGAATGGGTAGCTTTGAGGGATGAAATAGTCAAGGCAGCAGAGGATCAAGTAGGTAAAAACACGAGGGCTAGTAGAAATCCTTGGGTAACAGAAGAAATACTCAATTTAACTGATGAAAGGAGAAAATATAAAAATGCAATAAATGAAACAGGCAAAAAGGAATACAAACGTCTCAAAAATGAGATCGACAGCAAGTGGAAAATGACTAAGCAGGGATGGCTAGACGATAAATGTAAGGATATAGAGGCTTATCTCACTAGGGGTATGATAGATACTGTCTACAGGAAGATTAAAGAGACCTTTGGAGAAAGGAGAACCAATTGCATGGATATCAAGAGCTCAGATGGAAACCCAGTTCTAAGCATAGAAGGCAAAGCAGAAATGTGGAAGGAGTATATAGAGGGTCTATACAAGGGCAATGTACTTGAGGATAATATTATCGAAATCGAAGAGGATGTATGTGAAGTTGAAATAGGAGATATGATACTGCGTGAAGAGTTTGACAGAGCTCTGAAAGACCTGAGTCGAAACAAGGCCCCGGGAGTAGACAAGATTCCATTAGAACTACTGACAGCCTTGGGAGAGTCAGTTCTGACAAAATTCTACCATTTGATATGAGACAGGCGAAATACCCTCATACTTCAAGAAAAATATAATAATTCCAGTCACAAAGAAATCTTGCGTGGACAGATGTGAAAATTACCTAACTATCCGTTTAATAAGTCACAGCTGTAAAATACTAACGCGCATTCTTTACAGACGAATGGAAAAACTTATAGAAGACGACCTCGGGGAAGATCACCTTGGATTCCATAGTAATGTTGGAACACGTGAGGCAATACCTACCCTACGACTTATCTTAGAAGAAAGATTAAGGAAAGGCAAATCTACGATTCTAGCATTTGTAGACTTAGAGAAAGCTTTTGACAATGTTGGTTGTAATACTCTCTTTCAAATTCTGAAGGTGGCAGGGGTAAAATACAGGGAGCGAATGGCTATTTACAATCTGTACAGAAAGCAGATGGCAGTTATAAGAGTCGGGGGGTATGAAAGGGATGCAGTGGTTGGGAAGGGAGTGAGACAGGGTTGTAGCCTGTCCCCGTTGTTATTCAATCTGTATATTGAGCAAGCAATGAAGGAAACAAAAGAAAAGTTCGGAGTAGATATTAAAATCCATGGAGAAGAAATAAAAACTTTGACAGAATTGCAGTCTCATCGGCGAACGTCAGAGACCGCAAAGGACTTGGAATAGCAGTTGAACAAAATGGACAGTGTCTTGAAAGGAGGGTATAAGATGAACATCAACAAAAGCAAAACGAGGCTGATGCTGAGGGATTTTGATTAGGAAATGAGACACTTAAAGTTGTAAAGGAGTTTTGCTATTTGGGGAGCAAAATAACTGACGATGGCCGAAGTAGAGAGGATATAAAATATAGAATGGCAATGGCAAGGAAAGCGTTTGTGAAGAAGAAAATTTTGTTAACATCGAGTATAGATTTAAATGTCAGGAAGTGGTTTCTGAAAATATTTGTATTGGAGTGTAGCCATGTATGGAAGTGAAACATGGACGATAAATAGCTTAGACAAGAAGAGAATAGAAGCTTTCGAAATGTGGTTCTACAGAAGAGTGCTGAAGAGTAGATGGGTAGATCACATACTTAATGAGGAGGTATTGAATAGAATTGGGGAGAAGAGGAGCATGTGGCACAACTTGACTAGAAGAAGGGATCGGTTGGTAGGACATGTTCTGAGACACCGAGGGATCACCAATTTAGTATCGGAGGGCAGCTTTGAGGGTAAAAAACGTCGAGGGAGACCAAGAGATGAATACACTAAGCAGATTCAGAAGGATGTAGGTTGCAGTAGGTACTGGCAGATGATGAAGCTTGCACAGGATAGAGTAGCATGGAGAGCTGCATCAGACCAGCCTCAGGACTGAAGACCAAAACAACAACCAATATTGTCTAGATTCTCCAGTAATAATAAACATGCAAGGTGTACGATTGCTCCTATCACACCTTCTTTTATACTCTAAAAATCCACAGTGATGGCACATGATCACCCCAATCAAACTATTTTGTGAGCTGGATGTCCATTGTACTAATGCACCAATATCCCCAAGGAGGATGAAGCATTTTATGTGTTAATCTGTACCCAGTTATAAGGGGGATATTTCCAGAGTTAGTGTCGAATGTTATGAGATTAGGGCTGCAAGTGTAATATTTAATTCTAATTACAGCGATAAATAAATTTTGCTGGTTTCCTAGGACGACGCGGTTTCGAATGTGAGGCGTGTGCCAGAGGAGGCATGTGGCCAGAACAAATGGGCTTTTCTGGCAATCGGTGGTTACAACGAGAAGTTCCAGTAGGCCAGCTAGTCGGTTATTGCACACAGCTACAGGAGTAAGTCCCAGCCACAGTGCCCTTTCGATAGCTAAACAGCAAACTAATACACAGTGTGCATTGGGCTGTCTCTGTGATCGCATGTGTTGCATGTATTCCCCTTGGAAAATTGAGTCATTCAATATCGATAACTGCCAAGTGTTGGCAATGAACGTGTTGATAACATCCTAATTCCTACCACTCCAATCACTTCCAGACGCCCTCCACGTCAGGGTGGTGCACTCTGGCGGACACACGCGTCCACCAAACTGGCTACGGCCGTCCGACCTCTGAGCGTTGGCGCTGGTTGTTCATGAGGAGATTGTCGAGTGACGTGTGGACACTTGGCATGTGCATTCAGGATGTATTTCAGCGATATCCAACATCTAGCCATGACAACTACTGCTACGGCCTGGATTGTGGTATTTTCTGTGTCTTTGTCCTATCCCCTAACAGACCCTTTCTCCGCCTCCTCCTCCTCCTTCCGAATGTTGTGGAGAGAACCAATTTAGGAATTCCACAAAGGTTTAAAAATCCAATCGCAATATCCAATTCCCGTTTAATCAATTTATTGTTGTTGCTTTATTGCGAGCACACATACCAGTCCGAAATCTCCACAGATTTTCTATGGACACAGCATGCAGCTGAGCTGAAATTTGAAATTTTCAGCTACCTCCAGCTTAATTGACTTTCTATAAATGACTTAACTGTATCAGTATACACCAATAGGAGGCAACGGGAAAAAATAACAGTAGGGTTCGGAAATTGGGAAGCTGTAGGATCGAATCCCATCAAATATTATAATCCTAGTAATCCACCAATAGAAAGCAACGGAAAACTGTCCCACACGAAGGGCATCGATTTAATTAATTAGACAATCAATCTGATGGAGATATTACCTCACTCTAAGAAATGCACAGGTGGGGTTTACTAGGTAAATGCTGCTTTGTGTGTGATTCGATCCGACCATGGCCAATGGTGCATGCAGTCCTAGCAGTGTTACACTACAGGACATGACCGGTTGTGAGGAGGGGGGTGGAGGGAGAGAGAGGGGGATAGGGGAAAGAGAGAGAGCGCATGTGCTTGAACAGGAATTTCTCAGCAATCAAATAATAAAGGACAGCCACCATCAGAAGCTCTTTTGTTTGGGGATTACTGCAACGTCTGCTCTCATAGTGGCCAGTCACGGACCTGAGCAGGGGTAGCGTGGCCTCCACATATAGTAATACGTGGAATGACAAGCCCAGTGAAGTGTTTGGGCGTGTGGGCTAAAAAAAAATTTCGAAGTTGTTTAATATTCCAAGTATCTTCTCAGCCTCAAAGAATTTGTAGGGAATGGAATTTTGTCTATTTAAATATTTAAAGCAAATAAATGAACTATATGATATACACTGCCTTGTATCCCTTAAATTGTTTAAATAAAGAATCTTTCACACATTGTCTTGTGTATGAGAAACTTTTTAACCCTTTATTTGGCAAATGGTGAAAATAAAAAAAAAATTAAGTGCTTATATCTATTTATTATACTTAAAGAAATACAATTCAGTCAGTTTTAGAAATTTTTGACAAATATTATGAAAATTATGAAACGTTGCTTACAAGCAACATTGCCAGCAGTAGATCACACTTATACATATTATAGGAAAAAGGAGTTTGCCGATAACCTCAAGCAAAATGTTTGCCGAACGTGAATAATTTAATTTATAAACACATTTATGCATTCCTGCTGTGTAATAGAACTGTTTCATTTTCCCTTCTTGTTCTTCTTGTAATGGAATTTTAGGAAACAGTTCCTCTTTGGATCGAAGTACAATACTAGATTGCAATTGGAACACATGACTGTAGAATATTCAGACGGACAATAACGACAACGACCTTTGGGACCGTATACAGGCCAATGCTCCATATTATCAAATCGGACATCTTGTGTAACAGTCGGAGCTGTTGCCTTCCTCCTCTTCTTTTATGGTGGTGGTTTGTCTGTTGAAGGTCTTCCTACTTTACTTTTACCTGAAAATATCAAACCATTGGCAGTATCTGCCCTAAATGACTTTGATGAGGTCTTCTTGTCCAGAGATTCTCTTCGAAAAATGCAGGCAAGCATTTAAAACACTCAGATCTAGAATAAATCTAAACCATCTCATGTACCATCGCCTAGTTTTCATTGGTACTCTGTAGAGCTCTATCAG
Source organism: Schistocerca gregaria (assembly GCF_023897955.1). Taxonomy (NCBI): domain Eukaryota; kingdom Metazoa; phylum Arthropoda; class Insecta; order Orthoptera; family Acrididae; genus Schistocerca; species Schistocerca gregaria. The sequence continues at coordinate 1,043,938 of NC_064920.1, read as the reverse complement.
CATACCAGCAAGATCAACTCCTCCCATGTGCTTGTTGTACTGACGTACAATACTGGGACAGGGCACATCAATTCTTTTTTGATTGCTGTCCCATCGTTTTCCTGTTGAGAGTGGTTGGACACCAAAAAACGAGCTTGCAAGTGTCACGATTTTATAGCCTGCCCACCTTACTAAAATGAGGTCTGAGTGACTGTCCTTCCTGTAGTCATAGCTGACTCATCATTCAGTAACCGCTTCTCGTCATGCAGAGGACAGTTGTTTATTCAGTTCTTCCTTATGGTGCCCATGGACTCAATGTTTTGATGTTTTTTAAGTATGTTTTAAGTTCAAGGCTGCAAAATAAATTGTCAAAATAAAAGTATTCCAATTCCATTATTTTCACGTCATCAGCAAGATCAGTTATCATCCCCTTGCCAGTATAGGGAAGAAAATCATAGACAACTCTTGACACACCAGCACGAACAAAAATCTTAAAACGCCACTTGTGTGGCTTATTTGAATATATTGGCGCAAATTACCTGCTCTTGTACCTTTATATGCAACCATCTTCTCATCTGTAGAAAATGCCGACTCTTGTTTCTGCTCACGGCAGTTCTATACAATTGACTCAAGAACAGGTCTTATTTTCAAAAGTCTGTCAGAACAGTTCACAGCATTCTCATGGCTCGTAAAATGCAGGTATCGGCGGAGTTTCTGAAAGCGCTTCAAACTGAAAATGATGGTGAATTTTTCACAGTTCATTGACTGAGACCAATAGTCAGTCTACTAAGACATAGAAACAAGACCCATGTATATCAGAACACCGAAAAATTGTTCTATTTAAATTAAATTGCTGTTTACTGACGTGTAGTTCGTTGGTCAGAGTTTAAGTTCGTTTCCTGCACAATTAGTTCTGAATCAAAGAATCTTCTGAAATAACCCAGTGGTGTATTGCCTTCATCAGAAAACACAGGAGAGAGACTTTCTGCCCTAGCAGTTGTATCTTCCTTTACCCACATGTAAGTGACTGCTTTTGTAATTTACTTTTTCACTTGACTGCCACTTTCACTAGAAGGATTCACTGCAGAAGGTCCTTGCACATGTTCAGCTTCTGAGATTTCACTTCCTAAATCAGAATCAGTGTCTGGTATAACTTGGTTATGGAACTGAGATTGACGCTCTGGAATATAGTCTGGATCATCATCACTACAGCCTGCAAAAACTTCGAGTGCAGTGTCTTCAGATTCACTTAGATCAGACAAAGCCGGGTTTTCTACTGGAACTACTATTCCTCTCGCTTTTTTAATTCCATAAAATATTCTGGAATCCATTGCTAAAAAGCCCCTAAAAATAAAAACATCTTCTTTGTCACGCCGTAAACATGTGTAATATACTAATGGCACATGTCCTAACTATAGGCAATGTTGCTCACAGGCAACATAAAAGTTTTATACTACTTACGTATTTCAAAACAAAGATTGAAATATTACTGCTGTAAACTCACCTCTGGGTATATCTTGCCAGTAATCATAGCAGTTTTTCTTCAATCTATTTAAATCCACTCTTTTAGAACCAAAATAAGACACCCCTGTTGCTCACACGAGGAGATCTCTGTAACACCACTGCACAAACTGCTATCTCGTGTGGAAAACCTTAAGCTATTACAAAAACTGGCGTTCGCAGTGTGTAAAGGAATGTTGCCTGGAGGCAGTAATGCCAGTGAAATGCACTGGGAAGAGTTTGTTGTCCCATAAGGCCAAGGTAAATTTGATGTTGCTTGAAAGCAACACTGCCAAATAAAGGGTTAAACAATATTCCGTACACTGCAATCAATTTTCCACCTGCTAGCCAATCAATTGCGTCTTTTTCCAGACAAATTCCTGGAGGGGGGGGGGGGGGGGGGAGGGGAGCTGCTGGGGGTGTCCCAGATAGGGAGGGGTTAATTAATTGGTCGATTTAATTAATTAGTCAAATAGGTCCATATCATAAGTGTGCTTGTATTGAGAGACAATTTCCAGAGTGGTGGTGGAGAAGGAGGAGAAGTGGGGAGTAGGAGAGGGAAGGGAGGAGTGTGGAGGGTTTCTTGGAATGACGGATTATCCTCAGATGGTCATAATCCACTTAGCAAAATAGTAAGTTAAGGACTCGTCAATCAAAAGAGAAAAATAGGTTTTCCACTGAATGTATGCTTGCTCCTGATGTAGGCAACCTGCGCTAACAAAATGTGCGGATCCTTTCCTTACCCAACTACTCCTGTTCACAGACAAATGTGAGTTCACTGGGGAGGGACTGTGTTCTGAATTCGCTAAACAGCCATGTCTGGCAGCCAAAAAGCCCCATGCGAAGCACATTCCGAGGCTTCGGTGCCTGTTGGATATTTGTTTGTTGGCAGGCATTCCAGACTGTCGTGTAACTGGGCCGTACCTCCTTCCACTCTAACTGGTCTTGCATCTCTTATGTTTCTACAAAAGATATTGGGGCCGTTCTTGAAAGCTGTGCCACTGATTGCCCATCAGGAAATGTGGTTTCAGCATGATGATGCACCAACTCGCTTGTATCGTGCAGTTCACAGACATCTGAACAAACGATATGGTGACAGATGGACAGGGCGAGGAGTCTTAACACAAACAAATGTGCTTAAGTGATAAACAGGTGTTCCGTTATGTTTCATTTCGAATTGTTTTGTATTGCCTTATGCGTAATTTAATCCCTCAAACAGAAGTGGATGAGTTAAAAATCGAAGTTGAAACCATTGTAGAACTGAAACGGTACATTCCTGGGCATGGGTTTGTACTCAAAATATTCTTTCCTGTCTCCCTTCTACAAGTCCTAGAAGTTTGTCCGAACACCCGGCATTCAGATTTTTAGTTCGACTATCGATCGTTTATATGCTTGGACAGCGTTTTGTGTTTGTTCTTAGTTTTGACAATTATTAGCGAAAAGTGTTTTACCGTGGAACACACTTCAGACTTTCACACTTTAATAGACCTTTACTCCGTTTTGTTATTCCATTTTGAAATAACAGCATTCACTTTAGGAGTGGTGCACTTTCTTTCTGAAATTACAATTACTCCGGAAAAGTAAGATTTTTGACAAATGAGATAGACTGTTCCAAGATACAACACGGTCATGTACCTAGGTACAAATATCAGTTCAAATCGTTGCAATCGAGAAAAAATTTTGTCAGTAGTCTATTTCTCTATGAGAAATGTCTTACGTTATTACTCTACTACACAAGAATAATCAGCAAGCGAAATCAATCGTTTTATCAAAAACCAGTTAGAAGTTAACAACGATCTGAAATAGAAGCTGTTGCAGCTATCACAAATTTCCCTTTTCGAGACAGGTAACTTCGTTAATACATTACATAAACTTACTTCTTTTGCAAATCTCATATACTCCATGGTGCAAGGTCTTCCGTTTGAAGGTACGAGATGGTTTGTGACTCACGAACTATAACTTATTCATCCACACGTTATGTATCTAGTCAAAATTAAACAATATTTTATTCACCACAAAATTCTTTGACCATAGAACAGACAGTATCCTCCAAATATCTTTAATATATTACACAACACTAAATATGTAGAACTCGTTATATTTGCAAACCCTGCAGAAAACAAAACCTCAGGCCCCACAACAGCAGCAGTCGAAAATGCCAGGAACTACTTACCGCGTCCTCTTGTACTGCGAGTGTACCATGATCAATTTGCCCAACCAACAGTATGCCTCTCCAAAACATAACATGTGAGCATCGGAACGATTATATGGAGAATTCTCGTCGTACCCTCATATGGCCAGAAGTGGGAGCACGTAATGCACCCAGGAACGTCGCCGAATTTCAAGATCACTTACTGCCCTCCAGTTTTTGAGGGGCAAGACGACCCGCAAATAATAACTATAATCTCTTCTATTCGTAAGCTGTTCATCGCAAGGAGACGGTATTTTCGTTGTGCAGAGCGACCAAAATGAACGATCAGTTACTTAACACAATTCGCTCGTGTTGTATGATTATAGAGATCGTTTATTTATTGGCGAGAGATAGTAATTTTGATTTTCCCTTGGTTTGTATTGTTTCAAGATACAGAGATCACAGCTTCCGCAGCAAAAGGAGCAAAAAAGGTCATGCGGACATATGGCCGGAAATGCGTTCCCAGTGAGGTAGGCCATTTTGATGGCGAAGGTAAGAGATCATTATCAGAGAAGGTATCAATGACACTTGAGAGCGCACCAGACGAATGGGAATGTTCTGCCTCTATCAGTGTTCCAGCTGCACACTCTAGGGGGCGCAATGTTATCCACGAGGGCGGTGCACTCGCACTTTGTTATCAGGGGCAACGGCCGTGCACCGCAAAGTTATGTGCAGACTATGAACGTAACTATACAGCCGATTTTGGTAGGCTTTACGTTAGTCAAATATTCGAATCAGTTACATTTTTTGAAAATTTGAAGCAAGCCATGTTAATAAGCCAGTATCTTTCACTACTACCTCATTTATCGCTTTCGCCGGCCGTTGTGGCCGATCGTTTCTAGGCGCTTCAGTCCGGAACCGCGCTGCTGCTACGGTCGCAGGTTCGAATCCTGTCTCGGGCATGGATGTGTGTGCTGTCCTTAGAACTACTTAAACCTAACTACCCTAGGTCTATGGGACTGATGACCTCAGATGTTAAGTCCCATAGTACTCAGAGCCATTTGAACCATTTATCACTATCTCTGTTGGTGTCTCGTTGTTTACATTGACAATAATTCATTAAGATCTTAAGAAAGAACTAATTCATTGACCGGAGACTGTTGAATGACGGAAGTCTGTCACCTGTCATAATGTTTTTATTGTACACTAGCTGACAGCCGGCACTGCGGTCGGGGTATTCACTTTGCTAGTTTTCCACAACGAGGAACCTTGCACGCACACCTGCCAGTAGGCTCGGCGTGGGATGATGCGCTTGGCACAGCTACTTCGAGTATCTGCACGCCTCTGTGGCGAGGCCTACAACCGTTTGCGCCTCATAGTTGAAAGCTGCCAAAAGCGCTGCCTGGAGTCACTTCACTCGACTGCACGAGTGGCTCGGCAGTAAAGAGTCCTACAACGATGCATTCATGTAGGCGCATTCAGCGGCGTATGTCGATACCGTCAGCAAAATATGTTGCTAACAGAGTGAGCAGCAAGGATAAATATAAACATTAGGCACACTCCGGCAGTTCTTCACACATCTTGGTGTTCATGACGTCGGATCTCCCGAATTATGTGTGGCATCATGATATAATTTTGTATGTGCCTTTCGCTGCGAATGTCTGCGAAATTTGTTACGAATAGAGTTAGTAGTACAGAAGCAAATTTCAACATCAGGCATGGTGCGGCTGATTTTCATGCATCTCATCGTTTATGATGCCGCACCTCCTGAATTATGATTGTTACCTGTCAGTAAGGGGTATGTGCACAAACTTTGGTCCATATCAGTCCAGTGGTCTAGGGGGAGATGTGCCACATACGTACATACATCAATTTTTTGTAATATGTGTGGGTTCTTTCCACGTAAACAGTGCAGTTACAATCGTCTACTGTGTGTATCTGAATAACCCAATCCCTTCTGTCCTTCACTTGAGACAGTTCCACACCACCAGTCAGAGACGTTAATCTCACCTACCGTTATCTAAGATTAACACAGCTATTTCATGGAGACTACGAAAATATTCAGATTTCGTAAGTCCCCCAAATAAAAAATAAGAGTAGTCATAACAGTTATGAGAGAACTAGTTCTGTATTTGTTTTTCGCATTTACCACTACATATTTCCCGTGTGTCTTTCCTAAAATAAGCTCGTACAGCATATTGAAATAGTACTGTGTTTACGACACAATAAATTCTTTTAAAGCTGAGGGCCTCCTGAGCTAAATGAAGAAGAGAGTTTCAACTACAGGGTGAGGCATAATAAAGAGCGATTTTTGAAAAGCTGTTAAATAAAGACACTTTTTCTATTTCATAATCTTAAAATATACGAAAAAGTGTTTTCTGTAACAGTAAAACGTCAGTTACTTTTTCACCGAGCGAGGTGGCGCAGTGGTTAGCACACTGGACTCGCATTCGGGAGGACGACGGTTCAATCCCGTCTCCAGCCGTCCTGATTTAGGTTTTCCGTGATTTCCCTAAATCGCTTCAGGCAAATGTCGGGATGGTTCCTTTGAAGGGCACGGCCGATTTCCTTCTCCATACTTCCCTCACCCGAGCTGGCGCTCCGTCTCTAATGACCTCGTTGTCGAAGGGACGTTAAACACTAATGTCCTCCTCCTCCTCAGTTACTTTTTCAAGATAACTGTCTTATTATGGCGTCCGCTTAGAAGCACGCATTCCTCCAGCCAGACCTTGTACTGGCTCATCACACTTCCTGTCGCATCCACTCTTTCAGGGCTTCAGTTGTTCGAGGTGGGTTATCTTGCTAAACTTTCCGCTTCAGATAACCCCAAAGAAAAAGTCACAAACATGTGTCGTCCAGTGAACGAGAGGGCCATGCAATGTACCCATTTCGGGAGGCCATATCTTTGGAAACAAACGACTGACTATATTCATGCTTACTAGCGTATCTCTGCGAAGTCACTGTTACAACTTAAAAATAGTTTGGCCTTATGATTCCTAATTGAAGACATTACGAACCACACAGTAACTTTTGCCCAGTGCAGTGGTTGCTGATGCAGTTCTCTAGTATTAACGTCACTGCAAAATCGAAAGTTCTGCTTGTTCACATAACTGGAGAGACGGAAGTGAGCTTCATCCCTCATCCACAAACGGTTTACAATGTCCTGGTCTCGAATAATCATGACCAAAACTTTTAATCAGAAGCGGCTGCGGATCACATAATCTATTCCCTTAAGGACCTGTACCGTTTAGATTTTGTAGGGGTGAAAGTGCAAATCCTGGGGTTAAATCCTTCCTACCGTTCTCTTTGAAATCCCAAGTTTAGCGCGCGTTTTTGCAACTTCACAGGTTCAAATGGGACCGCGCACACTGCGACGCGACGCGACTGGGACGCGACACGCGCCTGCGCCAGGTCGCGCGGCTTTGTGGTAGCGGCGCAGTTTCTCGCGCCGCGCGTCACGCGGGTACTGACGGATGTGTGAGGCGGGGAGCGGGAGGGCAGTTCTGCCATATACTCACTTCGGCATGGCGCATACGGACAGTGGAAGTATTGTCCATCCGAAGAGTACGGCCTGTAATGTAAACTGAAGTTTTCTATCACTGAGCAGTGTTCTTTTTTTCGCTGTTTAAGCGCTCCGTCCATTTTCGTTAGCACGTAATAGTTTTCATTTACATACATATGTACAGTTCTTTTGTTTTGTTTATTCTTTGTCAAAAAACCCAATGCACAGTTCAATAACCAGTGAGCCATTAGCCACTGAAAGTATATCGTCTGCCTCCACAATGTTTTCAGAACGTAAGAAGGGACAGACGATTTACCGTGAGGGTAGTGAATAAGGAAGTAAGGAATATTATAAAATCGTGTCATCTAGAAGCAAGACAGGAAAGTAAAACAAGGTTACCTACTTGCTGCCTCTTATGCTGAAGTATCTCTGCGATCCATTACAAAAAGTCGGAAAGGCATAATTTCCACAGGTATGACCCCTTTGCGCTCCTGGTAAAAAGCGTCCGAGATAGTAAAACTTACGTACTTCATATCATCATGTGGATATGGGTCTAATAAGAGACGTTATACTTCGTACATGTGGACGTAACATTTCCATTGCAAGCTCGAAATAGTCGAGAAGCCCTCGTAAATAACGATGTTTTAATCGGCTCGTCGTGACGAGGAAAAGTATTTCAGTGGTTGCATACACGCTATCAGCATTAATAAACTAATTACACAACAGGCTACACAAAGGAATTAGTGGTCGGTACTATTATAAAAGTAGGAATATCCTGAAAGAGTCTGGTGATATGTAGAAATGTAATGGTGACAATGTTTTCGGAACGATGTGAACTCTTCCTCTCACAAAGCATACTTGCTGGCTTCCGCATTCCTGTCGCGCGATTTATTCCCAGCTGCTGACGATACACTGGCCATTGTGTTGTGCCACGTATCAGTTGTTTACTTTTCTCAGTAACAACTATTTTATTCGCGAACCACGGACTGTCAGTTTGGCAAGGCGTTGGTGAGGAACCGGCATCAGTAGTGTGCGTGGTATCCCGCCTGAAGACCACGCTCTTCATTACTTTGCTATTGCTCAGATGAAGGAAAGGAATAAAACTCCTTTGGTAAGTTTCCATTTCAGTCGCTCGGTGTTAAAAATAAAATGGGTTGTGAGATTCAACAAAAATTCCAACAGAATTAGCGCTTTATTTTCGTGTGAGTTGTTAACCTCGTCTCATTCGAAGATGCAATACCATTTGCGAGTAACGGCCACACTTCTCTTGTTGAAGGGTTTGAGAGCACTTCTTTTGCCAAAACACAATATGATTTGCATTAACTCATTTTTGCAGCAGTTATTGTGACACACTGTTTTAAAAATCTGTCTCATTAAACAAGTAACTGGCGACCAGAGAGCCGAATATCTTATCAAAAAACTCATTGTGACGGTTTGTGGCAACATAAGAGAAGAAATTTCATGTTTACTTTCATATTAGGACACTCTTGTCTCACTAGCTGTCGATAACTCTAAAAAAATTAGACAGTGGAATGAAAAAAAATAAATAAATAGGGAAGTGTAACTACTGATATACCGTGATAGATAAGAAAGCTCAGTGTGTTTACGACGTGGCAAAGTATGGTTCAAATGGCTCTGAACACTATGGGACTTACAATCTGAGGTCATCAGTCCCATAGAACTTAGAACTACTTAAACCTAACTAACCTAGGGGCATGACACACATCCATGCCCGAGGCAGGATTCGAACCTGCGATCGTAGCGGTCGCGCGGTTCCAGACTGAAGCGCCTAGAACCACTTGGCCACACCGGCCGGCGTGGCAAAGTACTCTCTTCCTTGTGTCATCATTCACCAAAATCTTGTTTCCATGTCTCGAGCGGTTTAGGAAATACCAGTGATGTAGGAATATTTCATTCCCGTGGCGTAAGATTGGGAGTGAATGCTCTACATGGGATCCATTTTCTCGAAATCGAAGACAGATGGAGACCTCCTCCTAAGTCTAAACAAACATTTAATATGTTAGCTGAATTTCATACTCATAAACATATGGTGTAATACGCACCAAACGCTAAATCATAGCGCCCCCTATTTTTCATTGCAAACATTTTGAGTTTTGCGTAGTGACTTACTAAAATGTGTAGATCCCAGTAAGCATGACTATTAGCCAGATGATATAGGCACTTGGCCAAGAAGTTCACACGTAAAGCCACAAGTACGGAAAAAAATCAAATATTTTCAGTGAATAGTTTCTGTAAATTATTAGAGAAAGATAAAAAGGTGCGCGCGCTTCGGTTCTGTCAGCGCAGAGCGTCGCCAGTCGGCGCGTGCTCAGTACGGTGTACGTGTCGCAATATGCACTGCAGCCGCGCGACTCGTGCGGCACGTGCGTGTCGCGCTGTAGTGTCGTGTCAAATCACACGTGCTATACGCGTTTCATTTGGCGTACACGTTCGATGTTTTTCAGGCGAGCGCACAGTTTTTGCTCTCCCAGTTGGCGCCGTCTCCTCAATGTTCCCCAGCCACTTTTTAATCGCCCAGGCAGGTGCACCGGCCGATTTCGATTAACGCTGAAGTGGTTGCGGATTGCACGACGTGCTAGCTGGTACGAACTACCGTTTTGATAAAATGCTTTGACAGTGTACGCTCCATTATGACTAAATGCTATTTCGCGGCAAACGTAACTGAAGCTATCCCCTCCACCTCTATCCGACGCAGCTTGATTCACTCGCTTTTTAAAATCGCTAAATATTATATCTCACTGTGCATAAAACTATAAAAAGGTAGCACGTGCAAGAATGTAATGAATCATGAAGGAATCCCAAGAAAGATCATCGAAATGCCAGCAAGATTATTACCGAAGTAGACGCCTTGTGATTAACCGAAGAACCTTAACTTGGAAGCCACGGTCACATTATTTGCTACTTGTGGATGTCTGCTCATGTCCGAGAAAAGTGAACTAATAATACAAATTAAGCCCATAATACTGAAGTAGCCAGATCAGTTATTCATGTTTTCCGAGTGAGCTACGTGGTGTGCTTACAATTTAAAGCTACAGTGGCCACAAGACGGCAGCCTTTTCTGATGAACGGAGTGCTCCAGTATTCATCTACAGACAAGAAAACGAAGTAAACGCGCTCTCATACGGCTTCTATTTGACTTTCTCTGCAGGAAAGCCACAACAAACGACAAGACTAAAAAAATACTTGCATTAAGGTCTATGTCCATTCTGTTTGAATGTTTTTTGTTTTGTCATATTTTGCCTGATAAAGAGGTGATAGCTCGAAACGCGTTGCAATATTAAATAATTTAAGTAAGTGAACTGGTAGGAATTTCTGAAAAACCTGTTTGTAAAGTCCTGTGATAATATTCTTTTGTACTCGCTTTCGAAAGATGTATTCGAATCCAGACCGATTGCTTCGGTTTACGCTTTCGACGACACCACCTCAGAATGGGTTTTTGATGTCGCCGTAGAGAACGTCACAACTACTTCTCACCTCAGTTGTGTACAAAACGGTGGGACCCCGAGTGAGTAAACAAAAGAGTTACTATAACGGATTCAGTTTTTAGACTACAATAACGCACCGATAACTGATTACCGCCCGAATGCACGGTTATTGGTTGCGGGACTGAATTAACGCAAAAGATAACAGCAGGAACGAATCGCCTTACGTAACAGGTTAAAGAGTGACTGATACGGCGCACTCGGAGTGTCTCTTAAAAACAGTGTAAATTACCAGTCTGTGTGAGAGGATCTCTTGAAAAATACTCAGCCAGTAAGCAACTACGTCGTTCCACTATACGAAAGGTATCGACTGGCTTTATTACCTAATTCTGCCTCAAGTAAAATGTGTGAAAATGTAATTTTATTTACGTTTCGTACTCCTAACACAAAGTACCTCTTAGAAAGCCACCGAATGATTTTATAAAATAAGGGCAACAAAATATATTAGGAAAATACTTTAATCGGTCTTAATGATCAACTCCATTATCCACGATACACTTCTGGCTACATTTATAAAGCTGGAACTGTTCTTCGGACAGATTGAAGCATTACCGCCACACTACTTCGGATGTCTGTTCGGATACCAACCACACAGCTATACCCAACTACCGTAAAGGCTACCTAAACCGTTCTGGATTGAACTATTAGTACTACGTTCTTTTGAGGATCAACCTCAATAACCACGAGGCTAACGATGTAGCTTGGATTCTTATGGGAAACCATTTCGATAAGGGAGAAACCACGAATAGATCTTACATCAAACCTCCTCCATCCTTTCTGGTGCGATAGAAACGCTTGCATATAATTTTATATGCAGGGAACAAAACCAGATCTAGACGTAGGCTGGAAAAAAGTTAGCATAAATCAAGAGAACCACCCACAACGTTAATAAATATTGAAGGCATCTTATGTTCGTCACTCTTCTTTCAACCTGTAGTGCAAAGTGTCGAATATTTCGAGAGGTGGGGCTGTCCACCAAAACAAGAAAAAAAAATCCATTACACGTTGTAACATTACAGGACATATTGGGACATATTGAAGTATTCGATACTGTAGACTTTTAGGGGATGTCGATACAGATATGCAAAATGTAAAGGGAAACTTTGGTGATGTTTAAATATTGTACTGTGTCAATATTAGGACTTTTGCACAGAAAGAACAAAAATAGAATTAATGTAAATATATATTAGTGTTAGTAATCTATTTTCATTCAATTTTGTAATTATATTTCATTTTGTAAAAGAAAGACTCACTGTTTGCTGTAGCTCTGATTAATTGTATAAATTATCAGTTTTGAGCTAAATTATTTCGTATAATATGGACAAGATACTTTTAAAAACTCTCCAGCTAACGAGAAAGTCTGTAAATGAACGTTTAATGCACACTTCTGGAACTTTCAATGGAGAAATTCTATATTATGATCGCAAAAATACGAAACCTTGTGAAAACTGTTTCATAACCTAATTTCGAAAGACGATTTGTATCAAGAAATATTGCTAAAAAGATTTATTTACGTTTTGAAACACGATTTAAATCATTTTACATATAAATAGTTGTTCTAAATCACTCAAGAAATATCCAGAATCAAATGTCAAAATATTTCTGGAAACACCGGTACAAATCTGGTGAAGGTTATCCAGAAGCTGGTAGAAAAATGTTATGAAATCTATTTGTAAATAATGCTTGTAAGAATTTATATGTACTGATCCTCTTACTTACTTTAATCTGTACTAAAATTCTGTAATGTCTAATTTAGTTTTAAGTCGTGAATTGCTATCGTGTTCTAAACAAAACATTGTCAAAGACTCTCATTGTTTGGAAAGATATTAATACACCTAGGAGTTATCAGTTGCCAGTTCGGATATGCAGTGCGGTTAGATCAGAGAGTCAGTTGTTGAGTCTGTGAAGTCTGTCAGTTCTGTTTGTAAATAAACGTCTGTAATGAAGAATTAATTGTTGTCGTCAATATGAACTCAAGACCTTTTGCACGAAGCAGACACCTCCTAATGCAACGTTTTAACTTGGTGTTGAGGAGCTGAAATGTTATAATTTGGTGCAGAAAGTCCTGGGACGTTATAATTTGGTTGAGGAAGCTGGGATGTCATAATTTGGTGGAGGCGCTGGAGCTGGGATATTTTAATTTGGTGGAGGAAGCAGACGATTTGACGACCACCCAGTGATTCTTCTAAATAAAATACGTCTCTTCTGGGATCACAAGAAGTAAATACGTCGATTCTGGGGTCACAAGAAGAGGAGTGAATCAACCGAGTGAAACCATCCTGGAATTGAAGAAATTTCGCAAAACACGGACACCAACGACCGCCGACGGACACTAAGATAAGTAACTGCTTCCTAAAATAATGGAAAAAGACGCAGATTTCCGTACTGACAGCGGTGTAGCGAGTACACCTATTAGGGAAAGTGCTTCTGACAGTGTAGGAATGTTGGAAATGTTAAAACAAATGTTTTCAGAGTTAAACTCGAAGATGGACGATTCTCGTGCCGAATTACGTCAACAAATTGAACAGACACAACAACAGATGGACAGGTCGATTTCGAAGGCTGTGTGTGATTTAAAATCAGAAATAAACTCAAATACAGAACAGATTGCTCACACTAATCAGGTTCTCGAAGAATGGCGAATTACTTTTGAGTCAAACCAAAAAGAACTTAGTTGTCGTGTGGACATGGTTGAGTTCAAAATTTCTGTCCTTGAAACTGATTTAAGTAACGAAATTTCAAATAACCAGTCAAAACTTAAAAAAGTTGTTGATTTTGTAAATGAGGAAAATTCTCAATTGAGAAATGAATTTGACCAGACAAAACGATTTTTTGAAAACGAAATTGAATCTTTCAAATCTGATACGGAATCTGATACGGACAAAAAGGTCACAGAAATTTGTAGTAGAGTAGGTAATGTCGAAAAAACTGTAGACAGAAAATTTGTAGAAATGCAAGAAACTATGTTTCAAAAAGGTTTTAGTAATAGTTGTAATGGGGTATGGAGAAATTTTCCAATTAAAACTTATCCTGGTGACAAGAATATACACCCAAAAGACTTCATGCAATTCTGCAAGGAGCAGTTCACGTCCATAATGACAGATAGTGTTAAGATAAAATTTGTAAAGAAATTACTTGATGGTGAGGCGCTTTCGTGGGCCAATCAGAATTGTTATGCGGAAATGTCCTTTGAAGATTTCGAAAAAATGTTTTCTAACCAAATTTTGGTCTGAAACTGAGCAAGCTCGAATCAAAAGTGAATTCTTGAATGGTCCTAGTTACAGAGAATCTGATGGGTCAATGAAAGCCTATTGTGAGAAACAGTTGCAAAAATTAGTGCATCTGGATAAGCCATTTGATGAGCTAACTCAAATTGATGCTCTAAACCGGAGACTTCCGAAAAGAGTACAATGGGGTTTAGTATATGGTCCAGATGAGTCCATAGAACAATTCTTGAAATATGTGGACAAACTTGATAGAGCCTTTGAACAAAACAACCCATTCAACGACTTTGTAGGTTCAGCACACAGAGGGTGGGAACCGAACCGTGCAAATAATAACAGTAATAGTGAACGAAGAAACTTTAACAACAACAGGGATAATTATAATAGCAATGACAGAAGAAATTTTGGTAGGAATGATCAGCACTTTAATTCAAACAGAGAATGGGAAAATCGAAACAGGTCCTGGGGTAACGACATGAGAGAAGGTAACCCGAGGCAGGGAAACGACAGACATAGGCCTTTAAACGACTAAATGCTCCACTGGGAGTCTGTCAGTTTGAGGCAAGGAATTTTCAAAATCAGGCTAATTTCACCCGGAACAGACAGCACTATAATAAGAGACCTAACCAGTATAGACAGTATGCTATGATCGATCTGTAGATAGAGGTAATGAAAAAATTAAATTTGACAGGAAATTTTGGAATGTCATCAGAGAGAATACTAGAAACAACTGTAATAGGAACCAGGCTACCGTTGATGAAGTAGGCCTAGAAGATGATATAATGGCAAATTTATATAATCAAGAAGAAGCACCTAATGCTGAAATGAAAGGTAAGAATAACTTTGATAATTTTGGATTGCACAAACGTATGTGTGGTGATGTTTTAGATGTAAATTGTCATAATGATGTTCGTACTGAAGTTTCTGGAAAGTCTGATATTCATGTGGATGTGGTTGGTGAAGATGGTGTTGTGAGTAATGTTGGTGATACTAGTAGTGTTTGTAGTGTAAGCTCAGGCAATGATGATGATAATGTTGATGTTAAGGCTAATGGTGATTATGTACTAGAAGATTTTGATGGTGAATTGGATGGAATAGTTTATGTTGAGGTTAAGGAGGATGTTATAAGCAATAGTGTTGAGAATAGTTGTGCCAGGAACTCTAACTACATTCCACATGAGAATCAGATTGTGCCAGTTCAGCTTAGTAATACATCAGGAGACAGGGGGGTTGATTGTGCTGATGCATCTGTGATTATTTTGAAATCTGTTTGGGACAAATTTAAAGATTACAGTGATGACATTGATGTTAAGATCAAATTAAGGGAAATTTGTGAACCAGTTTCTGCTTTTAAGCCTAATGAAATCATCAAACGGGGTACTAGTCAGGATGTGAGTGAGGTAAATAGTAATCCAGACATTCCAGTAAATTCCAGTAGACCTAGAAGTTTGAAGAAAGTATTGCCTAATAAAGAAAACCTAAATATGGAACAGAGGTATGATGAGATAGCAGAAGATCTTTTGTATGAAGAACAGGAAGAAAGGGAAAACACCACTATGGGTTGTCCATACATAAAAATTAAAGCTGCAGGTTGGGAAATGTATTGTTTGATTGACACATGGAGTCCAATTAGTGCCATTTCAAGCAAATTAAGAGATATAATTAACCATGATCCTGACTTTGTTGAATTACCAGTTGTTGGAATAAAAATTAGAGGCATTACTGGCAAACTGAACAAAATTGTTAATAGACAGATGTTGTTGTCCTTCAGTATAAATGATGTACAGTTTACTCAAGGATGTCCTGTAATAAGTGACCTTAATGAGAATGTACTGTTGGGTATGGACTGGATATTAAAAGCTAATGCAGCATTTGATTGGGAAAAGAGTTTGTTTACCTTTATTGATCCTAAGACGAGAGTATGTTCCAGTACTGACATGTCGGTTCAAAACTGTGCTGATAAGGGAATTGAAATTAGGGACGCTACATTTTCTAAAGACAGTGGTTATTGTGTAGATGAAATTACTAAGGATTATGATGATGGAGAATATGGGGATATAGTTCAAGAAAAATTACGGGAATCAGATAATTTGAACCAAGAACAGAAGGTAGAGTTAGAAAGATTATTGTGGAATTACTGTGATGTTTTTGATGATAGACCTGGCAGAGTAAAGAATTACCAATGTAAACTCAGGTTAAAACCACATGAGCCATTCTTTATAAAACCTTATAGTGTACCCATTGCAAAGAGAAAAGATGTAGAAAAGGAACTTCAAAAGATGGAAGAGTGGGGCATCATTGAGAGAAGTAAGAGCCAATACAATAATCCTTTGATAGTGGTTGCAAAACGTGATGGCAGTGTCAGGCTTGTACTAGATTCAAGACACCTAAATAAGTATGTGGAAAGAGAGACCGATCATCTCGAGAATATAGACGAACTACTTCATAAATTTGAAAGAATGAAATATATGACCAGTTTAGATCTCACACCAGGATTTCACCAAGTAGAATTAGAAAATGATTCCAAAAAGTATAGTGCCTTTTTGTATGGGGGAAGATGTTACCAGTATTGTGTGGTACCATTTGGGCTGAATGTCTCAGTAGCCGAATTCATTAGAGCACTTGACTTTGTTTTGGGAAAAGATCTTTTATCAAAATTAACTGTGTATGTAGATGACATTTTGATCACTGGAGAAACTTGGGAAGAACATGTTAATACTTTGAGGGAGGTTTGCAATAGATTAAGGAAAGGGGGAATGTCACTTAAATTATCTAAATGTAAGTTTGGTATGAAAAAATTGAAGTTTCTGGGGCACAGTATTTCTGAGGATGGTATTTTGCCAGATCCTGAAAAACTCAAGGCAATTGCAAAATTCCCAATTCCAGAAACCAAGAAACAACTCAAGTCAATTTTCGGGATGTGCGGTTACTACAGAAAGTTCATTAGTACCCAAGCTCTAATTGCTCCAAGTCTTAACAGATTGCTGAAGAAAAACGCAATGTGGGTTTGGGATCAGGAATGTGAAGCTGCTTTTGAAGAAATAAAAACACAGTTATGTAACAGTAAAGTTTTGTACCATCCTGATTTAAGTTTACCTTTTTGCATTATGGCAGATAGTAGTGATTATGGCCTAGGTGCTCACCTTTTCCAAGAAGTAAATATAAATGGGAAAATAGAACACAGGTCTATTGCTTTTGCTAGTCGAACCTTGAAAAAACATGAGAGGCAATACACTGTTACCAAGAAAGAGCTTTTGGCCATTTACTGGGCATTTTCTAAATTCAGAAATTGTTTATTGGGAAACCAGGTAGTTGTCTACACAGACCATAAGGCATTAATTTATATTCAAGAATGTAGGTTGCATCATGGAAGGATTACCAGGTGGGCACTCTTGTTACAACAAATTAATTACTCAATAAAATATCTTAGAGGACCCGATAATGTAGTTGCTGATGCTTTATCTAGACTACCTGTGGGGGGTGACTTTGAAGATGACAGTGGGGAATGTGAAAAAGAATTCAAAATTATGTATTTAAGAGGGGTGGACAATGAACAAGAAATCAGATACATTTGTAATGACATCCAACGGAATCAGAACCACGATGAGAACTGTAAACTGGTCAAAAGTTATTTAGGGAAAAAGGGACATGAAAAAGTGGGAGATTATTACAAAATCTACAAAGGGATTATATTCAAGAGAAACAGTGTATAGATAGCGATGTATGGAAATTATGTTGGCCTGAACAGTACATCAATGTACTCATCAAGTACATTCATGAAAGTTTTGGTCATTGTGGGATTCAAAAGTGTATCCAGAAAATCCAAGAAAATGTGTACTTTAACAACATAGCCAGGAGGGTTAGAAAAATTTTAACGGGTTGTGACAGGTGCCAAAGAGTAAAAGTATCCAACCAAACTTGTCGAGGATTGATGCAAAACATCTTACCAAAAGAACAACACGAGTTTGTCGCTGTCAACTTATATGGACCATTACCAAAGACCAGAGGAGGCTATTGCAACATTTTTGTTATGGTTGATGTTTTTTCAAAATTCATTAAGTCATACCCTCTTCGCAAGGCAAACAGTAAGAGCATTATTTCAAAAATCAGAGGAGACTATTTTGGCAGGGTTGGAAAACCTCAGAAAATCTTATCAGACAATGGGACTCAATTTACTTCTGGAGTATGGAAAGCTTTTTTTGAAGATGAAAATATAAGTCACATTCTTATTTCAGCTTATCATCTGTCAGGAAACCCTTCGGAGAGATACATGAGGGAAATTGGGCGATTCTTTAGAACCTACTGCAATACTGATCATGCTAGTTGGATTGACTATGTTGAGAAATTCGAAGATGTTGTGAACAGCCTACAGCATTAGTGTTTTCGCCGTATGAAATACAGTATAATAGCAAACCACCACATCCAATTAGTGATTTCATTGATTTTCCAGTCTGCAAACCATTAAGTACTCAAGAGAGAGAGGAAATAGTGAGAAAGACCATGAAATCTCAAGGTGATAAGAGGAAATGTAGACATGACAAAAGATTGAAGCCTACTCAATTTAAAATTGAAGACTTGGTCCTTGTTGAAACACAAGAGAAGTCTAAAGCCATCAGTGGTGAATTAAAAAAGTTTTTTGACATATACATTGGACCTTTCAAGATTCAGGACAATCCTCATCCGAATGCTTACCATCTAGTCTACCCAAATTCTGGCAGACTGTTTGACCTACGAAACGTTACCAAACTGAAATTGTATAAAAAAATGTAAAAAAGTATTTTAGATAATAGATGTTTATAGACTTTTATATGTAATCTTACCAGGATATTTTTGTATACTTTGTTATGTTGTATTTATCTGATTCCTCAGGGGAGCATACATTCTTTGTGTGCTAAGTGTTTGGCGAGCACTAGGTCCCCTAGCTATGCAATTGTCATATTTCATGTTAGTATTCTGGCATTGCATCTTACACTTATTCTGTGATCCTGTATAATCAATTTTCTCCACCTGTCAGTCTATCCTCTCTTAGCTTTAAGAAATTATTTAGAGTAAATTTTCTTGAGTAATTAGACTTTAGAGAATTCAAATTTCTGTGTCCTTAAAAACCGGTGCACCGACTATTAAATGCTTTTGCTAATGTTTAACTGGGTTTGACCACTGTGTGCTGTATATTCATAGCGGACTGTGCTATTGCAGCCTGTGATAGCATGCAGTGTATATGGAAACCATACGGGCTGTGAAGATGAGACTGAAATACAGTGTGCGGCATTGAGGTATACCGACCTTTAAGGAAGAAGATCACCGACCTTCAAGAAAGAAGATCACCGGTCTTCAAGAAAGAAGACACCAAAGATATGTGTAAAACTTTTCTGTTTTGTAATGTAAGGACATCAACCCTTCCGTGTTTCACGTGGAAGTGCTGATGGGGGGGTTGTGTAACATTACAGGACATATTGGGACATATTGAAGTATTCGATACTGTAGACTTTTAGGGGATGTCGATACAGATATGCAAAATGTAAAGGGAAACTTTTGTGATGTTTAAATATTGTACTGTGTCAATATTAGGACTTTTGCACAGAAAGAACAAAAATAGAATTAATGTAAATATATATTAGTGTTAGTAACCTATTTTCATTCAATTTTGTAATTATATTTCATTTTGTGAAAGAAAGACTCACTGTTTGCTGTAGCTCTGATTAATTGTATAAATTATCAGTTTTGAGCTAAATTATTTCGTATAATATGGACAAGATACATTTAAAAACTCACCAGCTAAAGAGAAAGTCTGGAAATGAACGTTTAATGCACACTTCTGGAACTTTCTATGGAGAAATTCTATATTATGATCGCAAAAATACGAAACCTTGTGAAAACTGTTTCATAACCTGATTTCGAAAGACGATTTGTATCAAGAAATATTGCTAAAAAGATTTATTTACGTTTTGAAACACGATTTAAATCATTTTACATATAAATAGTTGTTCTAAATCACTCAATATATATCCAGAATCAAATGTCAAGATATTTCTGGAAACACCGGTACAAATCTGGTGAAGGTTATCCAGAAGCTGGTAGAAAAATGTTATAAAATCTATTTGGAAATTATGCTTGTAAGAATTTATATGTACTGATCCTTTTACTTACTTTAATCTGTACTAAAATTCTGTAATGTCTAATTTCGTTTTAAGTCGTGAATTGCTATCGTATTGTAAACAAAACATTGTCAAAGACTCTCATTGTTTGGAAAGATATTAATACACCTAGGAGTTGTCAGTTGCCAGTTCAGATATGCAGTGCGGTTAGCTCGGAGAGTCAGTTATTGAGTCTGTGAAGTCTGTCAGTTCTGTTTGTAAATAAACGTCTGTAATGAAGAATTAATTGTTGTCGTCAATATGAACTCAAGACCTTTTGCACGAAGCTGACACCTCCTAATGCAACGTTTTAACTTGGTGTTGAGGAGCTGAAATGTTATAATTTGGTGCAGAAAGTCCTGGGACGTTATAATTTGGTTGAGGAAGCTGGGATGTTATAACGTGGATCGGGAAATGCATACTTTCTGTGATCTGTACACTTGTCCATACGAGCCGTCCATCCTGATATCCGTTAATGACATTTCTCATATGAGGTGCTCAACGTGACGTTCCTCCAATGGAAATGTATCGCTCTGATCCTCAGCTTAAGAGATCACGCACTCTCCGAAATACGCTTGCTCGTTGTTGCGTCGAAGACGCGATCCTGTAGTGTCTGGGTATCATTGACCGGCGTGGCGTCGGCTGAAATGTTACAAGCAAACTGGGTTGCTCCATCCATTGATAAACTAACACCACCCACTCCTTATGACGGAGAAATGCTGGAACACGATTCTCATCACTTTATTAAACTCTCATTAATATACTTGATTTTCACTATTGTGCCTGATAAAAATTCCAGAAGTTGTGTGTCTTAACTTACATCACTTCAGCTGAGAGAATTCGTGGAAACCTCGGAGTTCGTTTCCCAAAGAGTTGTAGAACGTCCGAGGCACACAACAATGGGAATAAGGGAGGGACAGCCTGCTCACCGCTCAGAGCATTGAGTCCCCGGTTATAAGTCCGGCAGGGCAGCTACATTGGGGCCCGCAGGGGTCACGCGCCGTTTGGAGGAGGGTGGGATCTTTGGTGTTGCGTGCGCTACTGGCGGCTAGCAGGTCTGAGTCTCAAGACCCGGCGTTAATTCCTTAGCTTTCTGGGATTGTGACTCGCGACGTCGCGCCAAAGGTACCCAGTGCTGCCGCTAGGTGTCACACTCAGCGAGTCGGCACCAGAGACGGAGAGAGAGAGAGAGAGAGAGAGAGAGAGAGAGAGAGAGAGAGAGAGGGAGGCCAACGCTGCGACTGTGCGGCAACCGGGTTTCTCTCCAAAAATGTAGCGGAACATACGAATGGATGACAGCCAAGCGCAAACTCTGTTGTTGTACCTCTGACACTGAGGCAAGAACGTAAGATCAAATTGCGGAAAATGAGGTAGTAAACGAGTTTTGAAGTATTGTACGCTCACTGAATCTATAATGCACCTCCCTAGCGCTATTTACGCTAACAGTGTATACAGTTCTGTACAGACAAAGTAAAAATGTACATACATCAAAAAAGTTTCGCATCACCTCGGCTCCAAGAGCTCCGGAACCTGTACACAAAATTGGAATTGAGATCAACATGAATATCCTTTGCACCCTTCTTATTGCTAATGAAAGTCAGGCATTGCATCTTGTACCACCATACAGGGACACCTTCGGAGTTGGTGGTCAACATTGCTGTACACACCTCTCCCTCTAATAGCCAGTAGCACGTCCTATTGCATTGATTCGTGCCTGTATTCGTCGTGGCATTTTAGCCATAAGTTCATCAAGGCACTGTTGGTCAAGATTGTCCCACTTATCAACGGCGATTGGGCGTAGATCCCTGAGAGGGTTGGTGCGTCACGTCTTCCATAAACAGCCCTTTTCAATCTATCCCAGACATGTTCTATAGCGTTCATGTCTGGAGAAGATGCTGGCCACCGTAGTCTAGCGATGTCGTTATCCTGAAGAAAGTCATTCACAGGATGTGCACGATGGGGGCGCGTAACTGTCGTCCATGAAGACGAATGCCTCGCCAATATGCTGCCGACATGGTTGTACTATCGGTCGGAAGGTGGTATTCACGTATCGTGCAGCCGTTACGGCGCCTTCCATGACCACCAGCGGCGTACGTCCGCCCTCCATAATGCCATCCCAAAAGAGAAGGGAACCTCCACCTTGCTGCACTCGCTGGACAGTGTATCTTGAGGCGTTCATCCTGACCGGGTTGCCTCCAAACACGTCTCCGACGATTGTCTGGTTGAAGGCATATGCGACATTCATCGGTGGATAGAACATGATGCCAATCCTCAGCGGTCCATTCTGCGTGTTGTTGGGCCCACCTGTACCGAGCTGCAAAATGTTGTGGTTGCAAACATCGACTTCGCCATGGACGTCGGAAGTGAAGTTGCGCATCATGCAGCCTGTAGCGCAAAGTTTGAGTCGTAACAAGACGTCCTGTGGCTGCACGAAAAGCATTATTCAACATGGTGGCGTTGCTGTCAGAGTTCCTCCGAGCCATAATCCGTAGGATACGGTCATCCACTGCAGTAGTAGTCCTTGGACGGTCTGAACGGGCATGTCATCGACATTTCCTCTCTCTGTGTGTATCTCCTCCATACCCGAACAACATAGCTTTGGTTCACTCCGAGACGCCTGACCCCTCCCTTGTTGAGAGACCTTCTTGGCACAAAGTAACAATGCGGACGCGATAGAATACGGTATTGACCGTCTAGGCATGGTTGAATTACAGATAAGACGAGCCGTGTACCTCCTTACTCGTGGAATGACTGGAACTGATCTGCTGTGGGATTTCCAGCTATTTTGGTGGAACGAATTATGTTTGCAGAAACAAAATAATATAGTCACATAAAACTCTCAGAGTTCATGTGAATAAAGTGAAAGAGCAAATAAATATCGTGATAAGCATCCTTCACAGAAATAGATTATAGTACTTAAAAATTCAAAAGGATAGACTGTATGTGCAGAACGATCTGCTGGTCAACTGCAAATGTGTATTGATTGCCCTTTTTGTACATACTCTAGTCACTGCGAATGTCGAGTAATTCTTTTTTCTCCATTACATGGAGAAACGAACATATAAAGCGCACCAGTATTACTGATGGAATCTTCTGGCAGATTATTCTAGTTCTGAGAGGACGTTTCATCGCAGCGCACTCTCTGCTGCAGAGTGATATTCTTTCTGGAAGTTTTATTAGTATAGACAAGTCATTTCACATGTCTGAATCAAATTTTAATTTATTTGATTTGACTCAAATAAAATCGTATTTTCATTAGAATATTATAATTCAGTATTTCCAGTTGACAAAAAAATACAATATTAATACAATTAAAGAAACTGCTGAAAATGAGGTTCTAACCTCGAGACTGTTTCAATATGAAACTCAAATACTTACGAATAGATTTGTATTTAAGTGAGCCGGAAAAATATCTCCCTTTTTTAGAATTAACAATTTTGAGTTTTACAAAATTGTCACGTTGTTTTAGTAAACTGATGTCTGGGCACAGATTTTCGAATTACATAAATGTACGTAAAGGAAATCGAACAGGGCCAGTCCACAAGCTCCGCTAGCCACATAACAACGTATATATACGCTCACAAGCGTAAAATCTATACCAGCTGCTGTCTGAGCAGGGTGAAAGCACATACAGAGCGCATAACAAATCCGGCAATAACTCACGCATTACAGTCATTTTCACGCCTTGAAGAAGAAAGTTTTTCCGAGTCTGACATCCAGTGGCACACATAGTGACGTCCCGAGTCACGACCCTAGGAAGCTCAGAATTTGACGCTCAGTGTCTTACCCGGTAACATCTGGAGAGAACTGACCAGTTCTTGACGAGGAGCGGCCTGCTGCTGTGTGAACCTGACCTGGTGGGGTTCCAGCGGCGTTTGCTTGGCTTGTTGGAAATTCTGAGTTGTTTATACAAGGCTCTGATTCGTCTGCTGTCATTGGACAGAAGTACATAACGTTTTAAATGACATGCTTGTTGCCATGACGGCCCAAACTGAGGAGTTGAATGTGGATGATCGAACACTCTTGGGTCGATCGTCGTAGAGGAGACTTCTCGTGCTCGATCGCTGAGAGGGGGCGGGGGGGGGGGGGGCGATCATTCTAGTGTTCTGCACTGGGAAGTCGTCCCGACAACTTAGCTCGGTCCACAAGTTCCATGGGGGCGCAGATCTCGTGTTGACGCACACATCTTAGTGTTGCAGGCCCTTTGCTGTTCCTTATCCGTATAAACGATTTGCGAGACAATCTGAGCAGTCGCTTAGGTTGTTTGCTGATGACGCTGTCGGTTATCGACTAATAAAGTCATCAGAAGATAAAAACATATTGCAAAGAAATAGATAAATGGCTCTGAGCACTATGGGACTTAACATCTGTGGTCCTCAGTCCCCTATAACTTAGAACTACTTAAACCTAACTATCTTACGGACATCACACATATCCATGCCCGAGGCAGGATTCGAACCTGCGATCGTAGCGGTCACGTGGTTCCAGACTGTAGCGCCTAGAACTGCACGGCCACACCGGCCGGCAAACAAATTGCAACGACCATAAATAACGAAAAGTGTGAGGTCATCCACATGAGTGTTAAAAGTAATCCGTTCAACTCCCGTCACACGATAAATCAGTCAAATCTAAAGGCCATACATTCAACTAAATACCTAGTAATTACAATTATGAACAACTTAAATTGTAAGGAACACACAGAAAATCATGTGGGGAAGGCTAACCCAACACTGCGTTTTTAGCAGGTACATCGAAAAAGTGCAAAGATGGTAGCATGTTTTGCATCAACGCGAAATAGGGGGGAGAGTGTCACTGAAATGATGGAGGATTTGTGATGGAGATTATTAAAACAAAGGCATTTTTCGTTGCGGAGCAATCTTCTCACGAAATTCCAGTCACCAGCTTTCTCCTCTGAATGCGAAAATATTTTGTTGACGCCGATCTAGATAGGAAGAAACGATCACTAGGATAAAATAAGGGAAGTCAGAGCTCGTACAGCCGGTCGGTGTGGCCAACCGGTTCTAGGCGCTTCGGTCTGGAACGGCGCTTCTGCTACGGTCGCAGGTTCGAATCCTGCCGCGGGCATGGATGTGTGTGTGTGGTTAGGTTCGTTAATGTTTAAGTAATTCTAAGTCTAGGGGACTGATGACCTCAGATGTTAAGTCCCATAGAGCTTAGAGCCATTTGAACCATTTGAAGAGCTCGTACGAAAAAGATGTAGGTGTTTGTTATTTCCGCGCGCTATACGACATTTGGAGAATAGAGAATTTTGAAGGTGGTTCGAAGAACCCTCTGCAAGGCACTTCAACGTAATTAGCAGAGTACCGATGTAGATGTGGATGTAGATCGAGATGGCTAGTGATTGGTGAGCACATTGTAGCGGCACCAATTTGCCTGGGAGATTACCATTTTATAGTTGTACACCACCGCAGTACAGTAAGATTCCGGATACGAAGAGAGGTTCTTTTCATTTTAGTCCCGACAAGGAACCACTACATAGTAAAATTCAGATTCGTAGGGTTTATTCACATTGTAATGACACATTCCGACGCAGAGACATACAACACCTTAAAGGCTGCGCCAAAGATCAAATTGAGAGGGATGTAGAATATAATCTCTGTAATGTTCAAATTGGATTCTCTTTTGTTTCATACTCCAAGAAGGAGCTGAGAGACACTTTCGATTGTTGCCTTGTGGAGGACGGACGTAATTTCGGACTGTGCGGAAAGGCAGCCATGTTGTTAGTAATCATGATTTGTGCGACGAGCAGAGGAAGTCTTGTTGTCTTGTGAATAAATAATTTTCGTAACACTTCGATACTTCTCACTATTTTATAAAGTGACGTAGCATTGTATTTCCTTGGTTTCCACCGTCTTCGTGAAGTGAACCGATGCCGACTTAGGAAGGTACACACGGTCAACAAAGAGAAGAACATCGAGGGCGACTAATGAATTAATATTGTGGCAGAAGGACTAATTCTACGTCTAAGGTGAGAACTCTGATTAAATCAACAGTGACGTAGAATTCAAAAATGTAATTAATCGGAATGGTAAATTATATTACAGGCATATTTCACGCAGCACTGAATTTGTCCGCATTCAAGCTGGTCAATACAGCCCGTAAAAAAAGAAAGGCTTTTCAAAAATTCTGAAGTTACAATTCCATGTCCACAATTTTTCCTCTTTACAAAAAACCAAGAAATTTAATTTTTTTATTTATTCCGCCTCAACCTCGTGGAGGGAATGTGCAGCATGAACACATTATCCTTCCCTGGACATGATGCTTTTGCTGATTGTCAGTATTAGTCTAACATGATAGACAGTTAGTCTATTGGTTTTCTTGTGTACGAAGAAGACTTTTTGCAATAAATCACCAGTTCATTTTTTACTTGAATTTCATTTAAAGAATTTAGTGTTCCTTTCATTTGATTTGCATTATTAATTGTTTTTAAAATACAGTTATTAAGTAATTTTATACAAATTGTTCACCCCAGGACCTCATGTAAGGGCCAAATTTCAAGTAGCATATTTCCATTGTATTATGTATATCAAAACTGTATCTAAAGGGATTTGTCAGAGTCTAAATAGTCTCCGACTCTGGTAACGATTTCTAATTTCACATACATGTGGTACTGCAAGACTAACGCCTTGAACTGTTCCCATAACCAAAACTACAGAGGACTGAAGTCGAGGGAACAGGGGACCAAGGTGTGCCCCCTCCGCCCCAACCATTCCAAAAGACATGAAGCGTCAGCATCCGATATTCACACACATTGCAGATGAAATGTGACATAATGCATAAACCACATCGGTAGTCTTTACTGATGTGGTACCTCCTCAGACAAGGTAAGCAAAATGTTAACAAGAAGTTGACGATAATGAGCTCCATTAAATGTTTGGAGTAGGATATATGGCCCTAGTAACTTATCACAAAGAATGTCTATCCATTAGTTGACGGAGAAATGAGGTTGATGTACTCTTTGTACAGCAGCATAGGGGTTTTCATAAGCCCACACGTGCTGAGTATGGAAGTTCACAGCACGACCCTTTGTGAACCGCACAGGATCAGAGAAATAAATTCTTCGTCGAAAACAGTGGACCTGCAGCACGCTTCTGTATGGGCCAATGACACAACTATGATAGGCTATCGTGGTCCTCTGGCATTAGTGCCTCGATGTGTTGAAGGTGTTACGGATACAGCAATAGCTCAAGCAGTACCAGCCGGACAACAGGATGACTTATGCCTTCTGTTGGTGTCAATCGCCAAATCCCCACACTGCTGTTGCACGTCTTTCGTCCAGCAAATCTGGTATGTCCTCCTGCATCTGAGGTGTGTGAACTGACTCATTCGGTCCACTATTCGTCTTTTGGAAGCTAGAAAATCCGTGTCCTTAAGAAGCCGAAAACTTTAGGTCAACAACTTATCACATGGTACTCTGCAACGTGGGTATTTTTCTGCGTAGTGGGAACGTGCTTACGGGCTATTTCCAATTGCTAACCCATAGCAGATAATTATATCCGTCATGTCACTTTAGGAGTAGTACGCTTCCATTGTTAACAAGCAGAAGAGAAATGGAAAATTTACCAACCCATTCGTGCACAGTGCAGTACAAATATGACAGTGACAGTAAACATTGCGATATGACTTACAGGGACTAGATGTTTGTCTGTGAAAGCATGTAATATAGAATAATGTGATGCAATTCTGAAATGTACTTAAATGCCATACTCCGAATAAATAAATGCGATACATACCCATAGTTGCAGGCAATTTACTACAAAATAACACACACTAACAAAGCTAAAACTATAGTACATGCAACACAACTGCCTGTAGATTACCCAGTGCTCAGACTTGTGTACACTGGAGTACGTCAATACGGAAAGACACGTACAGTAGTGAACGCTATTGACGGATCATGGGTTGGGGTTCGGTTGTTTGGGGAAGGAGAGCTGACAGTGAGGTCATCGGTCTCATCGGATTAGGGAAGAACGGGGAAGAAAGTTGGCCGTGCCCTTTCAAAGGAACCATCCCGGCATTTGCCTGGAGTGATTTAGGGAAACCACGGAAAACCTAAATCAGGATGGACGGACGCGGGATTGAACCGTCGTCCTCCCGAATGCGAGTCCAGTGTGCAAGCCACTGCGTCACCTCGCTCGGTTCACGGATCATGGGGGCAGCACCTGTGGCCATACATCACTTGTTTATTTAATATCTACCTTGCGTGTCAGGCGGACATTCACACCCGAACGTCTTCAGCCACTATGGACAAGTGTAGAGATCTCACAAAGTATGCATTTCCAGACCCACGTTCAAGGTATTTTTTTTTTCTTGTTCTTGTGGTTGGTATCACCTATCAAAATATTTGCCACTATTTCTCCAATATCCTGTGTAGGTATTCCACCCAAGAGTCTTCAGGCGCATTTGCTATGGTGTTCCGACAGATATTTTCGATTCCATGTTTGGAATGTGTAGGTGGAGTCAGTCGAAATTAATACTGTTCATTACGCCTGTCATGATGTGCCACTGTCGCCGCAAAGCGTCGGTTTGTTCCCCGTTAAAAAAAAAAAAAAATTATTTTCAAAGCGGAATTTCACGTACCCATTCGGATGGACGGGCCACAAACTAGTCTACAACGTCATTCGCTTCATCCATTTGTATTAACAGGAGCGGGAAAACTCTAAGAATAACCGATACTCTAACAGCGACAACAAGGCCCTGGCCCAAATTGATAGCTACCGCCACTCTCCGTTTTCCAGTTTTCCTGCTAATACGTATCGCTAAAACGAATACCAAGCTGGACTAATCTCGGGCCGCTCTAACGAATGAGAATGTAAAATTCCGCTTCAAACAGCATTTCGCGTGTAACGGAAACAAACCGAAGCTTTCCGTCGACGTGATGACCAGTACACGTTTGGACTGACTGCATCTACACATTTAAAATATCTACTGAAAAACCAGAAGAAATGTGCCTGAAGACTTTTAAGAGAGACATCCGGTACATTTATACACTGAAGTAGCAAAAGTCACGTAGCACGTCGTAGCATCGTGTCGGACCTCGTTTCACCCAGTACAGAGCATCATCTCCGTGTGGCGTGTACTCAAAAAGTCGATAGAAGTCCCTTGCAGAAATATTGCACGCTGCCTCTGTAGCCACACATAGTTACGAAACACTGCCTCACCTGTAATAGAACACAGGCAGATGCAGCTCAAGTGCGTTCTTGGTAGTGATACTCTAATAGAGGTGGTGATATCTGGCATAAAAGCTGAAACCTTACTGCCTGCAGCCTCCTGTAACAAATCGTCCCGTGTGCTGGATTTTTCCACGTGTAGAACATTCGCACTTACCTTGCTCAGAGATCCGTCCTGTTCCGCACCATTCTGTCGCGAGAGTTCCCGCTACTCATTGTCGTTAAGTGGATTATGTTGTGGATCAGCGGGTTCGATTTTCTCCAACTGTGGTGGTCCCGCCAAGGCATTCCTATTCTGCTCACGGTCCCCTCATGAGCAGTCTCTGCTTTCGTGGTGTAACGTTCTCTGGCAGCATGCATCCAAAGTGAAAGTTAAAAGAACATTTCGATGTATAATGTTCATTGCAACAAATAATTTATATGTATTTCTGTTAATTGTATTTCAAAAGGACATTTAAAAGATAATTATGAATTTTGCTATTATAAATGATTATTCAAAGACTGTTAAATACTATCTGTGGCGGAGGATGTGAAAACCGCTACAGAAGAAAGGATATGTTATCAGAAACGACAAAGACTGTACAAAAATTAGGTAAGATATAAATTGGCAATATATTGTAGTAGAATCGCTTGCCTTCTGCACAGATTGAATGGGAGAGGAACCCGTAACGATGCATTAGGCTCTTACGTAGTCTTCATTTGTCATAAGTCGATGATCGACGCCATTTGTAGCTGGGATTGTAAACGGTGTGTAAAGATTTTAATTGTTTCTGTTAAAATATATTTATCTAGTAAAATCTGTTTGTCACAATTACTGCAAAGTTCGCACCGGACATTACCCATTTTATGTTAGAATTTCCAGCATTTTATTGGATATCGCTGGCAGTACGGAGCTGCACCGTGAGCGAGCATTCTGGAACAGCGGCAGATTAAAATATACCATCGCAATAACGACCACATCCTAAAAAGGGTACAGGTAGAGGTGAACGAAAATAAAAACGTGTTTCTTTTCACAGCATTCCATAGGCAGAATACCAAGAGATAGTAGATTTTATCTTGTGCATTCACAGGTGGATACAAGCTGCAGCTCTTTTAAATTTTCATTCAAAAAGTGATAAATTCTGAACATAACGTGAAGTGTATTTAAAAGTGGATAATTCTTCAGGAGAGCTTAGAAATATAAAAAATAATTCATAAAGTAAAGATAGTCTTATGCTTCAAAGCTAGTCGGGCTATATCCAGTAAACAAAAATCCAGTGCAACGTGAAAATCTTTGCTAAGTTCGATGAAAAATTATATTTTCATTCTTGTACAAACAGCTGTAGTCCTTGAATAAAAATAAAACTTGAACATTATTTTGGGAACATTCAAAGAAATTCGTTTTTATTAATCTGCAATAGAATATTTCATATGTAAAGTAATAATCATAGATGAAAAATTTATTGCAACCTTTGAAACCTCCCTTTAGAAAAATTTATGAATGATTGTGCTGATAATCTCCTTTACGTTATTTGATTTTCAAACAGCTGAGCAAAACTCAACGTACTCAGACATTTCTCTTTACTTACTCTGATCATCACTAAACGGACTCACAATATTTTAGCGCAACGCAATCTGACTTATATAATCCCCACAAAAGAATGGCCCCGACTAACAATAACCTATACCTTTCACGAATCACTAACCTCATAAATATCTTCCTTACTCGAACTACTGCAATATAGCGAGCGCCAGTACTGCCAGCTACATAAAAGATTCTAACTATTGAAGGCACTAAGTAGAAATCCAGTCCTACAAATTTACTCTGATGGACACACGTCCAGATCATCCGCTCTCAAAACTCAGTCATCTCTCTCCCCACATTCAACACTGCTGGCGGCTCACCTCCAACTGCGCTACGCTAAGCGCTGCTCACATCCAACTGCCCAACACTACAATAGCGAATATTTCAACAATGCCAACCAGCCACAGACTGCACACAGCACAATCAGTGATTTTCATACAGAGCGCTATGTGGCGTTACCAACATAAAAACCTAAACAGCCTACTTACACCTTTCATTTCTCATGTCCATCCATGTATATGTTAAGTTTAATGTCAACGGTTTCCCAATCAAATTAAACGCAGAAAACAAAGTTTAAAACCAAACGGTCAGCTCCCGAATAATTAAATAGACAGAAAGGCCTTAAAGTGGTTTCTGATCCCACTGCTTCCAGGGTTTTGTGATTGCGTTCGCGTGTCTCTTCATTCCTGTACTGATTTGCCCTATCTTTTTCTATTCCCCAGTTGTTCCCAAATCACCGCCACCCGTTATTGCTATCACCACTCAGCTGATTCCAGCCCCGTAATCGAACTCACTACGACCGCCCGTTGTTGTCGCTACTACATCTACATTTATACTGCGCAAGCCACCCAACGGTGTGAGGCGGAGGGCACTTTACGTGCCACTCTCATTACCTCCCTTTTCTGTTCCAGTCGCGTATGGTTCGCAGGAAGAACGATTGCCGGAAAGCCTCCGTGCGCGATCGAATCTCTCTAATTTTACATTCGTGATCTCCTCGGGAGGTATAAGCGGGGGGAAGCAATATATTCGATACCTCATCCAGAAACGCACCCTCTCAAAACCTGGACAGCAAGCTACACAGTGATGCACAGCGCCTCTCTTGTAGAGTCTGCCACTTGAGTTTGCTAAACATCTCCGTAACGCTATCACGCTTAATAACCCTGTGACGAAACGCGCCGCTCTTCTTCGGATCTTCTCTATCTCCTCCGTCAACCCAATCTGGTACGGATCCCACACTGATGAGCAATATTCAAATATAGGTCGAACGAGTGTTTTGTAAGCCACCTCCTTTGTTGATGGACTACATTTTCTAAGGACTCTCCCAATGAATCTCAACCTGGTGACCGCCTTACCAAAAATTAATTTTATATGATCATTCCACTTCAAATCGTTCCGCACGCACACTCCCAGATATTTTACAGACAGAAATGCATAAAAATGGTTTTTCATCCCACTGCTTCCAGGGTTCTCGTGACCGCGTACGTGTGCCCCTTCATTCCTGTACTGATTTACCCTACGTTTTTCTATTCCCCAGTTGTTCCCAAAGGAACTAGGGTGGCCGCGTACGGTCAGTCACTCTGGTCTAGGTTTTCGACTGCGCCCGCAACTGGAATCGTGCGTTTGCGCACCGCGTGACTAGATCGTATACTTAGACACATAGTCCCCCAAATCGTACTCGAACTCTTATTGCGCCGCTTTAAATGCTTCCACATCATCCTTTCATTTTGCAAAACGATGAGGTATCAGTCCCCTATAACTTAGAACTACTTAAACCTAATTAACCAAATGACATCACACTGAAGCGCCTAGAACCTCATGGCCACACCGGCCGGCTGCATTTGGCAGCTGGGATGATGTGACACATGTGAGTTGGCATTATAGTCAGGCAAATACTGATCAGCTCTGCTGCTCCGAACGTATAAAATAAAAATTGATTAGCCTGTACCATGTGTTCGAGCAAACGGGCGGCGCTCGTAAATCCAGAATATTTAAGGAAGAGTATTACGATAGTGTTGTGTGGGCTCGTGCAGCCTCCGACTAGTAGGCTGAAAGGAATGTGTGTGAGTGAATTCCTAAAGTACCAAACTGCTGAGATCATCACTTACACTAACCCCACCTAAGAACAACACACAACCCATGCAAGAGGCAGGACTCGAACCTCCGGCAGAAAGGGCTCTCAATCCGTGACATGGCGCCTCAAACCTCGTGGCTACTCCGCCCGGCGCTGAAAGGAAAGCCTGCCGAAATTCCCTTACTGTCTCACAACGCCGCTATCTGGTCCTCATTGGCATGGCAGGTTCCCCTGCTAAGAAACAACGCACGAATTCAGTTGTGTGTGCTGGGCCACACTGGGGAAAGCACAAATTCGAACAGTTCCGACCAGGCATAGGGTGAATTCAGTTAACCGAGTTCAGGAACAACTCAAACTCACGTAGTGAAAGGAAATGCTTAAAACAGAAGCTTTGCTTTTCTCTCGCGAAGGTCTGTCCTCCGCCGCGAGAACCTCCCGCAACATTGCTTTCCCTGTAATCGCACTTATCCTCGCGTTCCGAGTCCCTCTTTGCACTTTATTCCCTGAGGCTCCAACTCCATCAGCCCCTATACATCTACATTTACATGGATACTCTGCAAATTATATTTAAGTGGCTGGCAGAGGGTTCATCGAACACCGCGCGACCGTTACGGTTGCAGGTTCGAATCCTGCCTCGGGCATGGATGTGTGCGATGTCCTTAGGTTAGTTAGGTTTAAGTAGTTCTAAGTTCTAGGAGACTGATGACCTCAGATGTTGAGTCCCATAGTGCTCAGAGCCATTTGAGTCATTTCGTCGAACAACCTTCACAATTCCCTATTATTCCAATCTCGTATAGAGCGCAGAAGAAACTAACATATATATCTTTCAATGCTAGGTCTGGTTTCCCTTATTTTATTATGCTGGTCGTTTCTTACTATGTTGGTCTCCGTCAGCAGAATGTTTTAGCATTCGGAGGAGAACGTTGGTGATTGAAATTTCGTAGGAAGCTTCCTCTGCAACGAAAAACGCCTTTGTTTTAATGATCTCCATCCCAAAGCCTCCAACATTTCAGTTACACTCTCTCCCCTATATCGTGATAATACACTTTTTCGATGCACCCCGTCAGTCCTATGTGGTAAGGATCCCACACCGCACAGCAGTATTCTAAAAGATAACGGACAAGCATAGTGTAGGCAGTCTCCTTAGCAAATGTATTACACTTCCTAAGTCTCCTGCCAGTAAAATGCAGTCTTGGGTTAGCCTTCCCCAGAACATACTCCGTGTGTTACTTACAATTTAAGTTGTTCGTAATAATAATTCCTAGGTATTTACGGCCTTTAGATTTTTCTGATTTATCGTGTAACCGAAGTTTAACGGATTACGTTTAGCACTCATGTGGATTACCTCACACTTTCCGTTATTTAGGGTCGATTGCCAATTTTCGCACCATCCAGATACCTTTTCTAAATGGCTTTGCAATTTGTTTTGATCTTCTGATGACTTTATTAGCCGATAAACGACAGGGTCATCTGCAAACAATCAAAGACGGATGCTCAGATTGTCTCCCAACTCGTTTATAGAGATGAGGAACAGCAAAGGACCCTGGAGAACGCCAGGAATCACTTCTGTTTTACTCGATGACTTGCACCACCAAACTCTGATAGGAACCTAATTGGTATACACTCTGGGCCAGAAGACTTGCCTTTATTAAGTAATTCATGTTGCTTCACTACTCCAAGGATATCTACTTCGACGTTACTCATGTTGGCACCTGATCTTGTTTCGAATTCTTGAATATTTACTTCGTGTTCCTTTGTGAAGGCATTTCGGATAACTGTGTTTAGTAGCTCTGTTTTGGCAGCACTGTCTTCGATAGTATCTCCATTGCTATTGCGCAGAGAAGGCATTGATTGTGTCTTGCTGCTAGCATACTTCACATACGAACAGAATCTGTCTGAATTTTCTGCCAGGTTTGGAGATAAAGTTTCGTTGTGAAAACTATTATAAGCATGTCGCATTGAAATCAGCGCTAAATTTCGAGTCTCTTTAAAAGATCGCCAATGTTGGAGGTTTTGTTTCCGTTTAAATTTGGCATGTTTGTTTCGTTGTTTCTGCAACAGTGTTTTGACGCGTTTGGCGTACCAATGAGGATGAACTGCGTCGTTTGTTAATTTATTTGGTGTAAATCTCTGAATTGCCGCCGATACTATTTCTTTGCATTCAAGTCACATCTGGTCTGCAGTGACATTATTAATGTGGAAGGAGTGGAGGAAGATGTTATGTGAATTTTTATGTGCTTTTTTGAACAGGTATATATTTCGTTTATTTGTGGAGGACTTGGGGATCTGGGTACGTTCAATAATACCAGTATACGTTTTAATCTTCGTTACTAGTTCAGGATTATTCCTTGTTAACAGGTAAAGCGCGGTTTTCACAACCTTTTACTATTCATGAAGTAACTGCTCGAAATAGTTGTCGGAGAAAGCGTTTAGCAAAATTTCGGATGATGTTTTATGCGTACCTCCGGAATTAAACATGTATTTTCACTAACATATCGAGGATAGATTAAAGGCACCACGAACTATATTTGTATGAGTCGGGTACGCGTTTGAAATTAAACTCAACTCGTCTTTGAACCTTTCAGCTACTGTATCATCTGAATTGGGAGGTCGGTAAAAGGATCCAGTTATTATTTGATTCCGGTTGCCAAGAATGTCCTCTGTGCATACTAATTCGCAGGAACTGTCTACTTCAATTTCGGGACAACCTGCTTTGAGGTGAGCCACACGTTTCTTCAAGTCACGAGCTACGTATCGTCCCCTCTGGACCAAACCTGGGTGTTGCTCACAGTAGCCGGCAGTCTGTTGCTTTATCGCCACCGCCTGCGGCCGAACTGGTGCTCGCTGTCTCTGCGACGTTAACTCCCGGCTCTCGGCAGCTCTTAGGAACAGGAACTCGGGCGCAGCAAAATACAGAGCACGTATCGCGCTGATTCTCTGCTCTGCCTGACCCTTGGCTTCCAAACGCCCGGCAGCCGCTCTCTCAGCTCGGGACAGTAGCTCTACGCGTTCACTTTGGGACAGCCACGAACGTCGCCATAACCCTGCTCTCCTGTTCTTCGAGCACTCTGTTTAGCGGCAACTGCTCGCTTTCAGCTTCACAGACGCTTCTCGACGACCCTCGACGTTTTCGCTAACTCGATCGCTATTTCATCCCGTAGCATCTTCTAAAGTCATTCGCATTACTTTCCACGTTCCGTTCGAGCTTAAGATTCGCAGCTTCTAAGTCATCAAATAGCTTTTCATTCACTTTCCTCGGCTCATTAAATTTCTCTTCAGTCCCTTCGTGAGTTCACCAACCGGCACAGAGGTTGTTTGAGAATAGCGGAAAAAAAAAATTTTCATGCAGTTAATGCAATACTAAATCTAACCATAGTACATAACATCGTTAAATGAACCTGTATAATTAATCAATGGATTGTGAATTTGGCACATTAGTTCTACTCATTCCTCTCTCTGGGTACTTCGTTATCACTGTCTTTTTGTGCAGCATATAAAAATCAGGCTAATATTTCAAAGAAAGAAGCCGTTAAGAGCATCGAGTTGCAAGTCTGGCAGCTATTTGGTGCGTTCTGAAGTAGTTAGAGGACACACGATTTGAGTTTTCATGAAACACATTTATTCAAAAATAGCCACAAAGAATTATGGGTGGACATTCTGTAGATATACTTAAGTTGTGCCTGAACACGAAATAAACTAATCTGATCTGGCAAGAAGAAATTACATAGCGCAATTTAACTATGCATACGTGAGGGAAAAGAGAGGAAAGGGAACAGAAACATATGACTTCAGTTATCCAATCAAGCTTCACACGAAAACGACGAAATTCAGAGGAACATTACCTGCATTGCCTGCATGCACTAACATCAAAGGGGTTTACACCGATTGAAACATCTTGTTACAGCAAATACACCACCTGAGAATTCACGCAAGCATCATGGAAAGAAGTCACCTGAGTTGCACATCCAACTGTTTCAAACAGATGTGAGTGAAAATCGCTAAATGTATAAATCAATGAGAGTACACCACTGTAAGAACGAATAGATCATGAATCACACCGAATTCATAATAAAACCATCAAGGCGGAAGGCCCCAATGATTCGAGAAACATATGGCCCCCATTAAACAAAGGCAGCTGCTACACGTTCCCACAAAACACGGAAATGCAGTAGCGCAAATATTCACCCATCACTTATCAGTTAAAATAACACGGACCAACTATTGAGATTCAGTAATAGAGCGCAACGCTCACAGAATAAAGACAACTCGAGATCACAGCAGAAAATAGAACATGCGATAAACTACAATACATAAAAAGAAATATCGCACATACACGAAAACACAAGTTCTGTCATATTCACAAAGCTTTAAAGCACATTAACTCAGGCTAACCATATCCCGTAGAGCGCATTGACACCACAATAGTAGAAAGGAACAAAGCAAACTCCGGACACTGACAAAATCATAGACTCAAGCATTGCCTATCAAGAGCAATATAAAGCAAGAAGTAATCGAAACACTTCATTCAGGCCAAGAGCTTTTCCGAACGGCTCCACGCATGAAGACCGCGTTTGAAGCTACGACCTATCTCATCACTGGCAGGAGAGGGCTCACTTAAGAGCACAGCTACATCCACCGAGTTCAGTACGGAACCGCGCGACTGCTACGGTTGCAGATTCGAATCCTGCCTCGGACATGGATGTGTGTGATGTCCTTAGGTTAGTTAGGTTTAAGTAGTTCTAAGTTCTTGGGGACTGATGACCTCAGATGTTACGTCCCATAGCGCTCAGAGCCATACATCCACCGACAGCCACCGCTCGGCTCGGAGCGCATGGAAAGCCCACACGGGAAACGGACAATATCAACTTGACAACCACGAAGCTGTCGAACAGCACCGATAGACCTCTTTGCCCACGTAAGAGGTACAAAATTGGTTATCCTGTGCTTCTAGCAGACGAAAAGCAGCTCAAGTACCAAACCCAAGACAAACCTGAAAAGACACATAAAAAGACCTGGTCACACAAGGTAGGCTAATGGACGAACTTTATAAATATGGGGCTAGATTACACATGGAATATTAATGGATCACTTAAAGTACTGACATACTGATGCGCAGAACGAGTTGCTTGCACTTAACGTCAGATTATCACTGAAACTTCTCAGTCCTTCTGGGAGGGTTAGTAGAACCAACTGCAGACAAACAGAATCAAACAGGGCAACAGTCTTATGAAGCGACTCTACACAGACATTTCAACATATCATAAACACACTAATTATAATCCTTCATGCAGTGATTTTTGCGTTTTCTCCTGTGGAGTTACGGGGTACTTTTATTGATATGAGCGTCCACTGTCTACATCTATATCTCCATCGGTAGACTGCAAATCACACTTAAGTGCCTGGCAGAGGGTTTATCGAACCACCTTCACAATAATTCTCTATTATTCCAATCTCGAACAGCGTGGTGGAATAACTAACACGTATATCTGTCAGTGCGTGCTCTTATTTCCCTTATTTTATTATGATGATCGTTTCTCCCTATGTAGGTCAGCGTTAACAAAATATTTTCACGTTCGGAGAAGAAAGTTAATGACTGAAATTCCGTGAGAAGATTCCGCCGCAACGAAAAACGCCTTCGTTTTGATGACGTCCTCCCCTAACTGTGTATCATGCAGTGACACTCTCTCCCCTATTCCATATTAATACAAAACGAGCAGCGCTTCTTTGAAGTTTCTCGATGTACTCCGTTAATTCCATCTGGTAACAATCCCACACCGCGCAGCAGTACTTCGAAAGGAGACGGACAAGCACAGTGTAGCTAGACTCATCAGTAGATCTGTTACATATTCTAACTGTTCCGCCAAAAAACGCAGTCTTTGGTTTGTCTTCCCCGCATCATTTTCTCTCTCTTCTTTCCACTTAAGTAGTTCGTAACTGTAATTTTTAGGTATTAATTTAAAATTACGGCTTTTAGATTTGATTTATCGTGTAGCCGATGTTTAACGGATTCCTAGTAGCACTCTTGCGGATAACCCCACACTTTTCATAACTTTGCGCTAATTGCCAACTGCCAACTTTCGAACCATACAGATATCTTTACTAAATCGTTTTGCAACCGATTTCGATCTTCTAATGACTTTACTAGACATTACCTACAAACAGTGATCGTAGATGGCAACTACTCATGATCGCAACAGAGTTTCACTGGACACGGGGAGAAGAACATTTTTCCATAACACATCCGTCAGTAGTTCTCTTTGATGAACAGGATGTGCTTCACTTCAGCAACTGCTTCATTTCTGCACTACAATAGGGTGTCTCACGGAGACCTAGGAGCTATAAAGGGCTTGGAAAATCTCTGTCGGCTAGTCTCATAGTCTTTAAACCGGAGATGCTTATTTTGCTGTAATTGGTTTTGTGGAACCGAGAATTCATTGAGATCTTGTCTTGCAATGCTGCGTGGTGATTGCCCTTTAATCGCCTTAATGAGCTCCGGTCTTATTGCCAAAGGTAATTCAAACTGAGTTCGAGGATGTTATAAATGCATAAGATCCAAAGTTGATGAGATGTAGATTGTTTACATAGGAAAGTAACACTTTGCTTATGTCACCGAGAAATACTGGCAATGAGTGTTGTGTATAGAGTGACTAACTTATACTTCTCCACAGTACTGCTTGTGAGTCAGGTAGATCTGTGGTACATCTACATCTACATCTACATCTACATGACTACTCTGCAATTCACATTCAAGTGCTTGGCAGAGGGTTCATCGAACCACAATCATACTATCTCTCTACTATTCCACTCGCGAACAGCGAGCGGGAAAAACGAACACCTAAACCTTTCTGTTCGAGCTCTGATTTCTCTTATTTTATTTTGATGATCATTCCTACCTATGTAGGTTGGGCTCAACAAAATATTTTCGCATTCGGAAGAGAAAGTTGTTGACTGAAATTTCGTAAAAAGGTCTCGCGCGCCGAAAAACGTCTGTGCTGTAATGACTTCCATCCCAACTCGTGTATCATATCTGCCACACTCTCTCCCCTATAACGTGATAATACAAAACGAGCTGCCCTTTTTTTGCACCCTTTCGATGTCCTCCGTCAATCCCACCTGGTAAGGATCCCACACCGCGCAGCACGAGTGTAGTGTAAGCTGTCTCTTTAGTGGACTTGTTGCATCTTCTAAGTGTCCTGCCAATGAAACGCAACCTTTGGCTCGCCTTCCCGACAATATTATCTATGTGGTCCTTCCAACTGAAGTTGTTCGTAATTTTAACACCCAGGTACTTAGTTGAATTAACAGCCTTGAGAATTGTACTATTTATCGAGTAATCGAATTCCAACGGATTTCTTTTGGAACTCATGTGGATCATCTCACACTTTTCGTTATTTAGCGTCAACTGCCACCTGACACACCATACAGCAATCTTTTCTAAATCGCTTTGCAACTGATACTGGTCTTCGGATGACCTTACTAGACGGTAAATTACAGCATCATCTGCGAACAGTCTAAGAGGACTGCTCAGATTGTCACCCAGGTCATTTATATAGATCAGGAACAGTAGAGGTCCCAGGACGCTTCCCTGGGGAACACCTGATATCACTTCAGTTTTACTCGATGATTTGCCGTCTATTACTAAGAACTGCGACCTTCCTGACAGGAAATCACGAATCCAGTCGCACAACTGAGACGATACCCCATAGCTCCGCAGCTTGATTAGAAGTCGCTTGTGAGGAACGGTGTCAAAAGCTTTCCGGAAATCTAGAAATACGGAATCAACTTGAGATCCCCTGTCGATAGCGGCCATTACTTCGTGCGAATAAAGAGCTAGCTGCGTTGCACAAGA
This sequence comes from Schistocerca gregaria, assembly GCF_023897955.1. Classification (NCBI taxonomy): domain Eukaryota; kingdom Metazoa; phylum Arthropoda; class Insecta; order Orthoptera; family Acrididae; genus Schistocerca; species Schistocerca gregaria. The sequence continues at coordinate 1,003,290 of NC_064920.1, read as the reverse complement.
GCGATGTTTTCTGAAGCCATGCTGATTACGTGTCAATAGATCGTTCCCTTCGAGGTGATTCATAATGTTTGAATACAGTATATGCTCCAAAACCCTACTGCAAACCGACGTCAATGATATAGGTCTGTAGTTAAATGGATTACTCCTACTACCCTTCTTGAACACTGGTGCGACCTGCGCAATTTTCCAATCTGTAGGTACAGATCTATCGGTGAGCGAGCGGTTGTATATGAGTGCTAAGTAGGGAGCTATAGTATCAGCGTAATCTGAAAGGAACCTAATCGGTACACAATCTGGACCTGAAGACTTGCCCGTATCAAGCGATTTGAGTTGCTTCGCAACCCCTAAGGTATCTACTTCTAAGAGACTCATGCTAGCAGATGTTCGTGTTTCAAATTCTGGAATACCCCATTCGTCTTCCTTGGTGAAGGAAGATCGGAAAACTGCGTTCAATAACTCCGCTTTAGCGGCACAGTCGTCGATAACAGTACCATCGGCACTGCGCAGCGAAGGTATTGACTGCGTCTTGCGGCTTGTGTACTTTACATACGACCAGAATTTCTTCGGATGTTCTACCAAATTTCGAGACAAAGTTTCGTTGTGGAACCTATTAAAGGCATCTCTCATCGAAGTACGTGCCAAATTTCGCGCGTCTGTAAATATTAGCCCATCTTCGGGATTTCGCGTTCTTCTGAACTTCGCATGCTTTTTCCGTTGCCTCTGCAACAGCGTTAGGACCTTTTTTGTGTACCACGGGGGATCCGTTCCATCTCTTACCAATTTATGAGGTATAAATATCTCAATTGCTGTTGCTACTATATCTTTGAATTTGAGCCACATCTCGTCTACATTCGCATAGTCAGTTCGGAAGGAATGGAAATTGTCTGTTAGGAAGGCTTCTAGTGGCACTTTATCCGCTTTTTTAAATAAAATTATTTTGCGTTTGTTTCTGATGGATTTGGAAGAAATGGTATTGAGCCTAGCTACAATGACCTTGTGATCACTAATCCCTGTATCAGTCATGATGTTCTCTAAAAGCTCTGGATTGTTTGTGGCTAAGAGGTCAAGTGTGTTTTCGCAACCATTTACAATTCGCGTGGGTTCGTGGACTAACTGCTCGAAATAATTTTCGGAGAAAGCATTTAGGACAATCTCGGCAGACGTTTTCTGCCTACCACCGGTTTTGAACAAGTATTTTTGCCAACATACCAACTATAACCGTATGAGTGGGTTATTTATTTGTTACGAGACTCAAACTTTCTCTGAACTGTTCCGCAACTGTATCATCGGAGTCTGGGGGTCGGTAGAAGGAGCCAGTTATTAACTTAATTCGGCTGTTATGTATAACCTCCACAGACACCAATTCGCACGGAGTATCTACTTCGACTTCACTACAAGATAAACCACTACTGACAGACACAAACACTCCACCACCAATTCTGCCTGATCTATCTTTCCTGAACACCGTCTGAGACTTCGTAAAAATTTCTGCGGAACTTATTTCAGGCTTTAGCCAGCTTTCTGTACCTATAACGATATCAGCTTCTCTGCTTTCTATTAGCGCTTGAAGCTCAGGGACTTTTCCAGCGCAACTACAACAATTTACAACTATAATTCCGACTGTTCCTTGATCCAAGCACGTCCTGTATTTGCCAAGCACCCTTTGACATTGCACCCCATCCCGCACTTTCCCGAGGCCATCTAACCTAAAAAACCGCCCAGTCCACGCCACACAGCCTCTGCTACCCATGTAGCCGCCAGATGAGTGTAGTGAACTCCTGACCTATTCAGCGGCACCCGAAACCCCACCAACCTATGGCGCAAGTCAAGGAATCTGCAGCCAATACGGTCGCCAAACCGTCTGAGCCTCTGATTCAGACCCTCCGCCCGGCTCTGCACCAAAGGTCCGCAGTCGTTTCTGTCAACGATGCTGCAGATGGTGAGCTCTGCCTTCATCTCGTAATCAAGACCGGCAGCCTTCACCAAATCAGATAGCCGCTGGAATCCAGAGAGAATTTCCTCAGATCCAGAGCGACACAC